>NC_133327.1:165436868-165745845 GCF_042186555.1 Aquarana catesbeiana | reverse complement strand
TTAGAAGATGACAGGAAAAGCTAAGAAAGCAGAGTCTATTGAAGAAAAGTATTTTGATGTAAAATATAACAGCAAGATAGTAATTTAGAACAAAATTAAGTCAAAAGACAGTGATTGAAAGCGCTTTGGAAAATTGTATAGGTAAGGGAGCGCTCATAGCAGGTATAGCTAATGGAATATACAATTTTCTCTTAATATCTTTTTATAATAATATTGAAGAGTTATGGTCTCTGAATAACATCTTCTAAGCCTACATTCACAGTTGTGTGGGTGGAAACCGCTGCAGGACCCGCACTTCATCCCGCAGCTGCAACCACCTGCACACAAAACGTGGGACCCACAGGCAGGTGCCATTAATCTTAACAGCATGCCGCCCGCACTGGATGTCGCACCTGCATGGGGAAACGCCCTGTAGTGTGGCTACCGTGCGAGTTGCGATTTCTGAAAAGGTGCAAGGTCCTTTTCCCTGCTTTTTGCAAGGCACAGCAACCCATTTCAATGAATAGGCTGCCATGACCATGCAAAAGCAGCTCGCACAGCATGCAAAAGGGATGAACGTAGCCTAAGTTAATAAAAGTATTTTTTTTTTTTTCTTTAAAAAAAGAGTATTCATGTATTTTAATGAGAATTTACTGAAGGATCACCAACCTGCTGAAACAGTCCCCTAAGTGGGCACAACTCTCTCTGAATGCTGCCTCCAGCTCTTCTTTATCTGCCAAGGTTACCATGTCTGGATTCATTAGTGCAGATCTCAGCAACAGGTGCGCCTCACTGAGAAGATGGATACTGCCCTGAGTCTTCACAGTGTCATATCTCTTACTGTATTCCACCTAGTGAAAGGTAAAAAGATGGAAATAGCTAAAAAAAAAAAAATAATAATATTGAATTACTTTAGTTGCTACAGTTTAAATCATTGCCTAATTCGACAAACCATGTTTTGGACCCCTGTACTGAATATCTATAGTAATCTATAGTAATCAGCAGAACACCACTCAATTGTTTTTGAGTTGTGGGGGGTGGGAGGGGACTTGTACAATCTTTTGCATTACTTAGTAGTTTGTGAATCTAAAGGTTTGTGAGTCTAGGTTGTACATTGATTGTGCAATCGAGATGTAATAAGTGGCCAGCTTTACTCTCTTCCTTGTCTGGCTGGGCCCAAGCATTCTTGCAGTATTTCCTAACAGTCAGACTAAAGTCGCGTACACACGAGCGGAATGTCCGACAGAAAAAGTCAGACGGAAGATTTTCATCGTATATTCCAATCGTGTGTATGCCTCATCGGACTGCTTTTTTCAAAAATTCTGATGGACCTAGCAATAGAACATGTTCTAAATATTTCCGACGGAACCAATTCCTATCGGGAAAACTGTTCATCTGTATGCTGTTCCGATGGACCAAAAACGACGCATGCTCTGAAGCAAGTACGAGACGGAAGCTATTGGCTACTGGCTATTGAACTTCTTTTCTAGTCCTGTCGTACGTGCTGTACGTCACCGCGTTCTTGACGGTTGGACTTTGGTCGGACTTTGGTTTGACCGTGTGAAGGCATGACCGCTTGAATGGAATTCCGTCGGAGAAACCTTCGGAGTTTATTCCGACGGCAAAAACGGCCGTGTGTACAGGGCATTATGGAGTCTTATTTGCAACTCTATATCAAAGTTAAAGCTGTGTGCTTCATTGAATTTTAAGAGATGAAACTGTGACAACTTTTGCAGGATGACTTGGGAAGCAAGGCTCTCAGCAGAGCCAAGCATCTCCCCAGCAGTATAATGAAGAAAAATACAGATTCAGCAGGGGTTTGGGCTCAGCAAACATTTTAAAGATAACACATAAAAAAAGTTTTGTTGGCATTGAAACCTTGTTACTTCAGATTTTATAAGTTTTGCTACCTTTTTTGAAACTCAAATAGCACTAATGCCACGTACACACGAGCGGACTTTACGGCAGACTTTGCCGGAAGGAACGGGATTTCGTCGGACAATTCGATCGTGTGTGGGCTCCAGCTGACTTTGTTTACTCAAAAGTTGGATGGACTTAGATTTGGAACATGTTTCAAATCTATCCGACGGACTGGAGTCCAGTCGAAAAGTCTGCTCGTCTGTATGCTAGTTCGACAGACAAAAAGTCACGCTAGGGCAGCTATTGGCTACTGGCTATGAACTTCCTTGTTTTAGTCCGGTCATACGTCCTCACGTATGAATTCGACGGACTTTTGCTGGTCGTGTGTAGGCAAGTCCGTTCATTCAGAAAGTCCGTCGTAAAGTCTGTCGAAAAGTCCGCCGGGCAAAGTCTGCCGTAAAGTCCGCTCGTGTGTACGTGGCATAAAGGGAAACTTGCATTAAAAGGAATAAGCAATTTCATTTCTTTAAATGCAGTTTTCTGGCTGTCCTAATGACTGAAAGAATTTAATACTTACTAAGTAAATGAATGTATCACTAAAGGCAATTTCTTTTCGTTTTGGATAGAGTGGACGTGTCAGTTTTTATTGCGGTCTGTGCCCCCGTTAAAAGGAGACTCACCCTCTCTATTCCTATGGTCCTGTTTACCATAATCATTGAAAGTAAAAAGAAAATACCAAATTTAGGGGGACATCTTCCAATGGGGACACTGGTTCTGGTGACCTGGGGGTCCTCAAGGAATTCCCTCAATTTGCAGGGATTTCCTCTAATTTCCTGTTTGACTATGGGACAGGAAGTGAAGGGAAATCTCCGCAGTGGGACACAAATGGCAAAAAAAAAAAAAAAAATAAAGAATTTGACACCAGTTTGAGATGCTGCTGAGATCATTCAGAATGTATTGATAGCAGAATTTTACCTGATTCATACTACTTGCACATTCCGGTTGACTTATATGGAGAGAGGAGCAGTTGTCATGAGAACAAACGCATTTGACTTTGGGCCTAAAACTGGAGGAGAATGCCCTTCTAGTATACTGCGTTGTTTAGAAAAAGTAAATACCATTTCTCTGTAGAGCTGGATAGGTGGTGTAGTGCTCACAATGTAGAGATTCCAGCCATGTTCTGTTTCTGATGAAACTTTGGTCTTTGTACTTCCTGACTTTCTGCTACAATGTAAAAAAAATAGGTAAATATAAAGAAGAATATGAAGAAAAACTAAAATTATACATTGCTAGACATTTAGACCCCTTACACACGCTACGGACTCAGTTTTGATCATCAGGGGGATCTGTCCCATTAGAGCAGAGCAGGCGGATGACATGTCTGTGTCTGCTCACTTTCTGCAGTGTGGACATGGACAGAGCCCACTGCGCTCTATTGGCGGCCGGATGCAAACTGAGTCCACTGCCACTTTGAAGAAAAGTATAAATACTATAATTCTATATATTCTTATTCTCAGAGGCGTTTCTGGATGTATAGCAATGTGTTTGTGTTATATGTCAGTGTCCTCTCTCCTAGAGGGTAGGGTGTATAGGAGATATGTTTCTGTACTTTGTCCAAGGCTGCATTTCCAACTTACTTTTAGGAATTCATTTCTTAGTAGAAATTGAAGAATCCTTCGTCCATACCATGCTTCCAGAAAAGGTTGTTTGTTTATTTGTTCAGAAAGATAAGCAAAGACAAGACTGACATCGGTAACATATGGCATGGTGATGGTCTCAGGTGGAGGAGGAGACATCTTGATGTTACATTCTCCAAAGAGTAGGGTTACTTCCCATCTCTTCAACCCTACTCTATTCTTCCCTACCATAACTCTCGTGCACTCTAAGGCCTCTTTCACACGGGGCAGATCAGTCATGATCCGCCCCGTGAACATCCGCTTGCTCAGCGGGGATAGCTCCGCCGATCCCCGCTGAGCAGGAAGATGACAGGTGCATCGCTGCACACTGTGCAGCGACGGACCTGTCAGAGCGCCGCTCTCCCCTATGGGGGGATCGGATGATGACGGTCCGTAGTGTCCGTCGTCATCCGATCCGATCACGGAGGAAAAAGTAGGTTTTTCCTCCGTTACACTTTTCGGATCGGAGCGGGTCGGATGTCAGCGGACATGTCACCGCTGACATCCGACGCTCCATAGGGATGACTGTATGTCCGTTTTTCATCCGAAAACGGATGGATGAAAAACGGACATACGGATCATCCGTGTGAAAGAGGCCTTATACTGTTTCATAATGTTATGTCAGCATATCCTAGAATAACACCCATTCTTACATGGCTTCAGTCTATAGATACAGTTGTATAACTCCACCCATTGTCCTGACATAGCAACTCAAAATAGAAATATCTACCCAGCAAAACCACTCCTCTCTGTCCTCTGTCCTGTAACCTTCAGAGACCATCACAAATTACATATAACATATTTTTTCAGAAACTTTTATCACTTAAAATAATAATAAACTTAAAATCTTCTAACACACTTTACACCTGAATGCCCTGCAATCTGCCTGCACAGAGGAGAATGGATCCCTTCTGTTTGTTCTTAGTGGAGCAGATCAGATCAGAGGTAGGCGGGGGTAATCTGGTCCATAGGGGTGAATAGACTGTCTGATCAGGTCCACCTGAAAAACTGACAGGCGGACCTGATCGGAACAGTCATTTGAAAGGGGCTTTAAGCTGGGTAAACACGATCCGAATATTGGCTGGTTCAAGCAGGAACCGGCTGTCATTCAGACAGTGTGTACAGCTGCCTGTCTGACAGAAGCCGGTCTCACGCCTGGCTTCTGTCGAACTTTATTGCTAGAAAACAGCATCCGACCAGCAGCCAATCAGCTACCAATAACTGCAAGCCCTGATCAGTGTTTTCGTGTGGGGAAGTAGTTGCCCTTGTCAGAATATTACTTAGTTAGTAAGATGACCAATTTTTTTTTTTTTTTTTTAATTCAGCCCGCTGGGTTAAACTTAATGTGTGTACCCAGCATTAATTACAATGCAGACTCCTCAATTCCTCTAACAAAATTGCATTCTTTGCTCAACATAGGCTCATTTACCTTTTTACTGAAGACTGTAGATGAAGATGTAGAGGTTTTGCATGTGTTTACCTTGTGATTACCAATATGCTCTCATGCTTAGAGCCCTTTTACACTAACAGCGCAGCCACGTTAGCGCTTTTAACCCCTGCTAAAGAAAGGGTTAAGAGCGCCTGTGTAGCGCCGCTGCCGATGCGCCTGGAAAAGCAATGCAATAATTTCAATGGGCAGGGGCCGTAGAGGAGCGGTGTATACACTGTTCCTCCACCGTCCCAAAAGATGCTGCTAGCCTTTTTTTTTCTTTTAATGTTCTGCCAGCACAGCGCCCCAGTATGAAAGCACTCAGGCTTTCACATTGGGGTGGCAGGGGAGGCGCTTTACAGACGCTAATTTTAGCCCTTTAGCGCCTAAAAAATTCCTCCAGTTTGAAAGGGGTCTTAGTCTCAATTCTCCACATGAACTGTAATTCTACAGGAGCTAGACACTAATTTTTTTTGCACTGTAAACAGTTACCCAGCAAATTACAAAGGCTGTTGGTGCTGGTACAAAACTGCAGCAGATAATAAAGCATATAGCTATGTAACTATTATATTAAAATTAAAAACAGTACCACCATGTCTGGATGAGAAGGGGTTAAATGCTTTCAGGAGGCTCGCCGGTCACACATGGATAGAGATCATTCCAAAACGTGTAGGGAATAGTATTGTCTTGATGGAAGAAAGTGGGGTTATGGACTGCCTCTTGCTTCTGACGTGAGGTGAGGTACTGTCAGAATCCAGAGGAATACCGTGTGAGCAGGGAGACACTGGCTAGCTGCAATGATGGCTGGAACTC
Source organism: Aquarana catesbeiana (assembly GCF_042186555.1). NCBI lineage: Eukaryota > Metazoa > Chordata > Amphibia > Anura > Ranidae > Aquarana > Aquarana catesbeiana. The sequence goes on along the minus strand of NC_133327.1, from coordinate 165,740,088 downwards.
TCCTCTGTAATCCAACAGCGTTGTGCCAAGTCATTTAGGATGTAGTGTGTCTGCCACCGCTGGAGGATGGAGCCGGGGAAGCCGAATGTAGCCACTTGAGCCGGGCGCGCAAGATGACATCAGCGCTATTCCGGAAGCAGGAACCCTGGGTGTAGCGGCGGACCACAAGCTAAAAAGGTTGCCGTAGCTTACATGTTTTGCGCGCATGCACTTTATCAGACATGTAAGCTAAGGTGAAAAACCTTGAAGGTTTACAACCCCATTAAAGCGGAGTGCCATCCAAAAGGTCAAGATCTGCTCGTTTGCCTCTTCCCCCCCTTCTGCTGCCACATATGGCACCTTTCGGGGGGCGGGCGGGTACCTGGTTTTGACAGGAACCTACACCCATTTCTGGTTGACTTTGTTGCGGCAAACTCAGCAAGACGTTCGTCCCCCCTCCTCCTGCCCCCGCCGCTGAGCCATTCACAAAGCGCATTCGCAGTAGGCAACTGCTGGTTGCCCTTAGTCGAGATGGCAGCGGCAGCATCTGAGAGCTGATTGAAAAATTGGCTTGGGTAAAAGACACCACTGAATTCGTGGTAAAAGCCAAAAGCCAGCAGCTACAGTATTTTTTTCTGAAGGAGCCTGGAGCTCCGCTTTAAGCCATTGTTTACAGAACTGAATGAGCCATCAGATCAACCATTTATACCTTATCGATGCCTTACAGATTGTTTTCTTCAGAAAGCAACCACCATCTAAGAAGAAAAGCCTGTGCCATGCTCTCTGTATAGAAGCAGTGGTCTCTCTGCAGGGTACTAATATGACCTATTCTGAGATACCTATTATACACTTATTATACACTGGGAAAAGGAATGAAGGAATGGCTATAATATATATATATATATATATATATATATATATATATATATATATATATATATATATATCTATATATAGATAGAGATTTATACATATACATACACACACAGACTAATAAAGTTGTTGTATTGTGAAACTACAATTATTAAAATAAATAAATGGAAAAAAAGTAAGCTTTAAACTTACGATAATCTCTTTGAATTCTTCCCCTTCTCTGGCACATCTTCAAGATCTGCCTTTGTCAAGATAACTATATAGTTGTTAAAGTGCTGAATGCCTTTCAGTCCGATAAAGAGCTGCATTCTTAGTGTGCAAACATCCATAGAGACAGGTGGGCAAGTCTGGGAACACAACAGTGACTACATTATCAGTCTTTGTGGAATGATGACAGAAATGCAGATACAGTGCCTTGCAAAAGTATTCACCCCCCTTAGCATTTTTTGTGTTTTGTTGCCTCACAACCTGAAATGAACATGGATTGTTTGAGGATTGGCATCATTTAAATTTACAGAACATGCCCACAACTTAAGATTTTTTTTTTTATTGTGAAGCAAACAAATAAGACAAAATAACAGAAAAAGTAAATGTGCATAACTATTCACCCTCCTAAAGTCAATACTTTGTAGAGCCACCTTTTGCGGCTATCACAGCTCCAAGTGGCTTTGGATAAGTCTCTATGAGCTTGCCACATCTTACCACTTGGATTTTTGCCCATTCCTCCTTGCAAAACTGCTCCAGCTCCTTCAAGTTGGATGGTTTGCACTTGTGAACAGCAATCTTTAAGTCTGACCACAGATTTTCTATTGGATTGAGGTCTGGGCTTTGACTAGGCCATTCCAACACATTTACATGTTTCTCCTTAAACCACTCAAGTGTTGCTTTAGCAGTGTGTTTGGGGTCATTGTTCTGCTGGAAGGTGAACCTCCGTCCTAGCCCCAAATCACACGCAGAGTGGTACAGGTTTTGCTCAAGAAGATCCCTGTATTTAGCACCATCCATCTTTCCCTCAACTCTGACCAGTTTCCCATTCCCGACTGCTGAAAAACATCCCCACAGCATGATGCTGCCACCACCATGTTTCACTGTGGGGATGGTGTTCTTTGGGTGATGTGATGTGTTGGGTTTGCGGCAGACATAGCGTTTTCTTTGATGGCCAAAAAGTTAAATTTTAGTCTCATCAGACCAGAGTACCTTCCTCCATACATTTTGGGAATCTGCCACATGCCTTTTCGCAAACTCAAAATTGTGCCATTTTGTTTTTTGCTGATAGTAATGGCTTTCTTCTGGCCACTCTGCCATAAAGCCCAACTCTATGGAGAATGCGGCTTATTGTCGTTCTATGTACAGATACTCCAGTCTCTGCTGTGGAACTCTGCAGCGCCTCCAGGGTTACTTTAGATCTCTGTGCTGCCTCTCTGATTAATGCCCTCCTTGCCCTGTCCATGAGTTTTGGTGTGCGGCCGTCTCTTGGCAGGTTTGCTGTTGTGCCATGTTCTATTTGGTTCTGATAAATTTGATGGTGCTGCTGGGGATCATCAAAGATTTGGCTATTTTTTTATAACCTAACCCTGACTTGTACTTTTCAACAACATTGTCCCTTACTTGTTTGGCGAGTTCCTAGGTCTTCATGGCAGTGTTTGGTTAGTGGTGCCTCTTGCTTAGGTGTTGCAGCCTCTGGGGCCTTTCAAAAAGGTGTATATATATATATATATATATATATATATATATATATATATATATATATATATATATATATATATATATATATATATATATATATATATATATATATATATATATATATCACAGATCATGTGACACTTAGATTGCACACAGGTGGACATCATTTCACGAATTACGTGACTTCTGAAGGTAATTGGTTGCACCAGAGCTTTTTATGACCTTCATAATAAAGGGGGTGAATACATACGCACATGCCAATTATCAGTTTTTTATTTCTGAAAAATAGTTTTATGTATGTATTTTTCTAATTTTAAGTCACCAACTTAGACTACTGTGTTCTGATCCATCACATATAACTCAGATTAAAAAATAACATTGAACTAAAGGCTGTAATGTAACAAAATAGGTAAAAAGCCAATGGGGGTGAATACTTTTGCAAGGCACTGTATTTTAAACCACCTCTCCTCAAAGTACACTGCTACAAAACAATATATTGAAAATAAAAATCGGTCTATAACATTTTAGATTGTGGCAATAGCCAACAGCTGTCCTGGGTACGCCATATCTCAACTTAAAACGTTTGTTAACCTAAAAAAAAATAAAATAAAAATGATCCTGTTTCCTTAAAGCATGTTATACAGCACCACGCTTGTGCTGTGTAATTTGGCCCCCTGTATCATCTTAAATACCTGGCTGATCCTGCCTGGTTCTGCCCTCCCCCTGTAAACTGACCACAGTTTATCATGGCTGCTGAGCCCTGACACCGTGGTCAGTTTATGTGCCTCCATCATCCACAGCTCTCCTCTGTCCTCTTCCCCCTCCCCTCCCTGCCTGTCAGCTCTGTGTCAGGGCCTGCCCCTCCCCTCCTGCTGAAATAACTATTATTAGGCACTCATCTGCCTTCCCGAATGCAATGTCTCTAGTGCATCTGTTTTATTTAAAAAGATGCCGTTCTATACTGTATTTCCTAGCACCACTCATGTGATCATTCGCCTCTCTCATCCTCCCGACTGATGTCAGCGGATGATTCTCTGCCCCTCTCACTGTACCTGTTCGATCGGGAGAGGGAGCAGCAGCCGGTCACGTGAGCGCCGAGCAGCGCAAGGAAATACAGTATAGAAAACGCATTCAAAGAGATAACCAGTCAGATTCTAGCTTGAGATCTAACCTGCGCTAAAGATCCAGTATGTCACTGGATCACAGCAAGCTTTCAAAGTGAGAGGTAACATGAACAGGGGAACAAGTGTCAATAAAACACAATTTTTGCTAGAAAAACTATGAGGGGCTCAGCAAAAAAAGATCAATTGAGATGTGTCCTATAACCAGGATCATTATCACTAAAGGCTTAAAGTGATCGAAAAATCTAGCACTAACTATTCTTAAAAACGTTTCCACCCCTTCATTCTACGCATACCCTTTGAAAAAAAAGGTCTGTATATTTACCTCTTTTTTTTAATCCCGTCTGGTCACATAACTCTGCAGCTCCGGCTTCCCTGTGTAAAGGAATGCTTGACAATGGCTGTGAACTCCCAGAGCCTTGATGTCACCCATAGGCTCCCATGGCCCAGCCATTGTTGGCATTCCCTCCTGTCCACTGCAGCAGCCACTCACTGATACAGGGGATACAAAGATGCAGGATCACATGACCAGACTGAAAAGGATTAAAAATAGGTAAGTAAGTGCATCTTTTTATACATGGTATACAGGATAGGTAGGAGGAGGAGGAGGAGGAGAAGGGAGAGAGAACATTTTTAAGAATAGTTATTTTTTTGCATCCAAAACGCATAGAAAGTAGGTTATATGGTTTTTAATGGCATAGTTCACATCAGTGCTTGCAGTTCCAGTGCGCTCCAATTCTAGAGAGAGAAAAACAAAAAAAAACAAAAAAAAAACAAAAACAAACCACATGCTGCATTCTTCCTGCATTGAACTGAACTTGAATGTGTTAAAAGGCAGCAAGATTGTACCAGAACACACCTACACACATAAAAAAAAAAAAAAACAGCATATGGAACCCATCCCGAAATGCATCAAAAACACACATGCAGAAATGCATCTGAAATGGATCTGGAAGACATTTTTTGGTGTGAACTAGCCTTTTCCTCCACTTTAAAGTGACATTAAACCTAAAATCAAGAATGTAATTTATTGCAGCTTCTGAACCCTTAGATGTGGTGGCTGTATTCGTTTTCTTTTTTTTTCCCCTCTGATTTCATCTGGTGATCTGGCCAGGAATACACATGGATCAAGGGGCACAGGGGCATTTTTGGACAGCAGCATTGCCAATTTGTGGGGAGGACAAAGATGGACCAGCACATTTAGATAAAAGTTTTACATAAATAAATGCTGATCATTGTAAGCACCCCTGTCAGTGGTAATTGGTTTGGCTCATAAATCTGTTACATCTGCAAGAGAGCTTGTTCTTTTGAAAAACAGACTTACTGGCCAGATCACCAGGTGAAAATAAGGGAAAGAATAACAAATGCATGCTTTAAATCTAAGAATTGGTGATACAATGTAATAAATATTTGCTTATTTGCTTTTGGGTTTAATACTACTTTAAATCTGTCAGACAAAAAAAAAAAAAACACTGACCCACAAAGCTAGACTAATGAAATAAAGTTAAAAGGGACAGTGTTCCTACAATGTCCTTGGCAAGTCAATCACGCTAATGTTAAACAAAGGACTATTTTGCTGGCAGTGGTGGCTGGTGTTCCTTTTTTTTGGGGGGGGGGGGGGTGGCTATTGTCACACAACTGGGTGGGCTCAGGGCGCAGTGCTCTGCGCCCCAACACCACCCTTTTTTTAAGCCAATTAGAGCCTCAGGCTCTTATTCTGCGTCAAAAAAAATAAAAACACATTTAAATCCATGCGTCTGGAGCCCTGCATGTAGATTAGGGTGCGGGCGCATGGATTAGGAGCGGCACCCCTAACGGACAGGCCGCCACTGTTTGCTGGTAAAATCTACATCCCACAGAGCAGATAAACTACCATGGTACGAAGCATCATAGAGCTAATCACAAGTTACATACCTTCATAGTCGTGTCAATATAAGGATCTTCTTCCCGAACTGTTACCGCACTGCATCTTACAGTGAAACACTGCAAATTATTCCTGTACAAAAGGCAGAATAGTGCATATTATCTGTGCTATGTATTAAAAATCTTCATCAGGTCTCTTGAAGATGTAGCACTCTCTTTAGATGCTAGGCTGTCAGGTAAATTAAAGTTCTTTTTAATCTGTAATCAGTGAAGAAGTTGTTGATTGCTTTGAATGGGATTGTGGACCCACAAGCTGTAGGCTTGACTGCTTTTCCCTGCTTTCCTGGAAGACTCCAGAACATAGGAGTGGAGCAGGCCAAATGAGTAGTCAGAATATTTATGGGATCTCAGCCAATCCCTGGGGAAGTGTGCCCAGTGGGTGGCTACAGAGCACAGAAATAGGCTAGGGCTGGAGCAGTGGGGATTCTTGTCCTGGAGGAGAAGTTCTCAGTATGGAGGGCTGCTGCTCTCCCAGGCAGCCCAGCTGAAAATTACCTTAGCTCATCGAGGTCCTAACTATGCTAAAGCTGGGGGGACTACTTGCTAAGAACCTCTAAAGCTAAACCAAGGAGATTTCACTTAGGATCTGGAGCGTCCACTGAGGAAATGTCTGCATGACACTGGAGGGAGGCATCCAAGTACCAAGGACCTGGGAGTACAGACCTGAGTGCAGGACCTGGGTGATTGTTGCGGTTAACGTCTGGTGCACTAATGCTAAGGCTTGCCTGGCACGGAACATTAGTTATGGTGTGGCAGTGCTGTCCATTCCCGGAGCTATTGTTGACGGGACTGTTTTAAGAAGTAGCTGCAGAGTGAAGAATGCCCTCCTATTACTGTTTAGTATTCTGGAGTATCTAACAGCTCCCTGTGCCCTATCAAAGTTTGTTCAGCAATAAATGTTAAGAAGGCAACCCCTAGACAGTTTCTTGAGCCAGAAGAGTGAACAGCTGTGCGTTTGGCTGCAGCTGCACTAGTGGGAAAGGAACCCGGCACAAAAATAGCAGGGCTTCAGGAGCATCAAAGAATACCCTCCAACAGAGAAGACACTATGGACATGTCAGAAAAAATAAACTCCAAAAAACAGGAGATAAAAAGTATAAAATTTTATTACATATTAGATTAAAAAATGATTAGATATTTAAAAAGAATATGGCTTGTAGATATATCTCTATATCTATTTCTCTATATCTATCTCTCTAATCAATAGCTCAACAGTAGTACGATAACCAAAAACCTATGCCATTTTTGCAGCTCATCTGCTTCCACTAGCCTTCTTCTGCCTGTGAGTCTATACTAGATGATCACAATCCAGCCATCCACCCTCTATCCAGTACTGCATTTATTATTGGATGACGGCCACATTTAGTAGCATGGCAATGATGTCCACGGTATTACAGCATTGATCCCTCTGTGGATACCTGACCTTACTTTGAATGCCCCTTGTGGCCCTGCAGGCCGAACCACAGCGCCCTCTACCCTAGTCTGAGAACACTTGAGGCAGCACAATCACTTGTTTTTACGATTCCTGGCTTGCCCATGTGAAGGAACTATAAAATGACCTGAATACCTCTATACCCATTATATGAGCATCTCTGAAGAAGACTGTAATCCCTCACTTTTGAAACACGTCGGATGTCTCATTTCACCACTTTATTTTGGTTGAGGTTTTTGGTAACCATACTAGTTGATCTGTTATACACATATATGACTACAATCTATATTCTTTTTAAATATTTAATCAATAATTTTTAATCTTATATATAAATAAAATGTATACTTTTAAATTCATGTTTTTTGCTCGAGTTACTACTGTACATAAAATTTTATGCGTGTTTTGACATTTTCAGAATCTTAGTTCGCTTCTTTGATGTTCTGAAATTTACACACACACACACACACAAATGAATTAGCCAAAGCAGTGATTTAGCATCATAACTCATTTTTTATGTGATGTTCCAGTCCCCAGAGTAAACAAATACAAAAAAAAAAAAAAAAAAAAAAACACAACTTAAACAGAATAAAACTAAAAACTTTCTAGAATTCTACTACATGCTCTATAGACAGTAGAATACCTTGTGATGACGTGCAGTAATTGAGGAGTGAGGACAGCCTGCTGGGACCTCTCTGGGTACTGATAAACAGAGATCAGCTGTATATTGTTCAATAAACTGTACAAGTAGCCAGCATGGGGCATGGAGAAGAAACAAAATAGGCTTAACAGGTCTATTTTGGTGCCGATTGCATCTGCGATAACATGACTTCCTGTTTTAAAAACACAAAGAAACATTTTGGCGGTTACTTTTTTTTGCACCAGTACAGAAAATCAAAGTATAAGATTACCAATGAATGAGGGACAATATTTCATTTCCGAGAGCTTTACAAACGCAAACATGAAAGCAAAAAACTGTTCTCCTGGTTCATATCTTCCTTTATTACATTTGTGAAATGTAGTTTATATAGAGGCCATTTTACATATAAAGCCCTATGCAGAGAGCCAATGCTTTAGTTAGCACTTTAAATCTGCAGAGTAAAATGCCTTTATTATGGAGCTCACTCTGTATAGATTCAAAATATGAAGAAGACTATCACCACAGGGTAGCACTGTGGAAAGTACAAAGGAGTATACTATGCCACGCCCTAATGAATGTTTAAACCCATGGAGAAAAAAGCAATGGACTTTATAGGCATATTTAAAAAGTTTTACAATTTTATTTATGAAAAAACACAGACCATTTTTAAAAGAACATAAATCAGTGAAAGTGACTAAAATAGGATTTATATCTCAGGTGACCACCTAGCAGCCCAAAGTAGACTAAACTGCGGGGCCCTAGAGAGGCCTAGAGGTAACAATACCCCAAAGGGGGATAATATATAAAAGTAACCTGAAAGGGTGTAACCCTATAATAATAAAACAGGTATTTATAAAGCCAGTTAAAAATATGTTGATATTATATCTCAAAGGATCAGAAGATTTGCTCGATTAGTTTTGCTTTATCAAAACGCTTCTTTTGGAGCTGGATAGGTCTAGTAAGAGTACAAAAAAGAAAATATAAAACTAGCTTATATGATTATTTCAGGCAAAATACACACACACATATACAGTGGGGATGGAAAGTATTCAGACCCCCTTACATTTTCCACTCTGTTATATTGCAGCCATTTGCTAAAATCATTTCAAGTTCATTTTTTTCTTCATTAATGTACACACAGCACCCAATATTGACAGAAAAACACAGAATTGTTGACATTTTTGCAGATTTATTAAAAAAGAAAAACTGAAATATCACATGGTCCTAAGTATTCAGACCCTTTGCTCAGTATTTAGTAGAAGCACCCTTTTGATCTAATACAGCCATGAGTCTTTTTGGGAAAGATGCAACAAGTTTTTCACACCTGGATTTGGGGATCCTCTGCCAATCCTCCTTGCAGATCCTCTCCAATTCTGTCAGGTTGGATGGTAAACATTAGTGGACAGCCATTTTTAGGTCTCTCCAGAGATGCTCAATTGGGTTTAAGTCAGGGCTCTGGCTGGGCCATTCAAGAACAGTCACGGAGTTGTTGTGAAGCCACTACTTTGTTATTTTAGCTGTGTGCTTAGGGTCATTGTCTTGTTGGAAAGTAAACCTTCGGCCCAGTCTGAGGTCCTGAGCACTCTGGAGAAGGTTTTCGTCCAGGATATCCCTGTACTTGGCCGCATTCATCTTTCCCTCTATTGCAACAGTCGTCCTGTCCCTGCATCTGAAAAACACCCCCACAGCATGATGCTGCCACCACCATGCTTCACTGTTGGGACTGTATTGGACAGGTGATGAGCAGTGCCTGGTTTTCTCCACACATACCGCTTAGAATTAAGGCCAAAAAGATCTTGGTCTCATCAGACCAGAGAATCTTATTTCTCACCATCTTGGAGTCCTTCAGGTGTTTTTTAGCAAACTCCATGCGCACTTTCATGTGTCTTGCACTGAGGAGAGGCTTCCGTCAGGCCACTCTGCCATAAAGCCCCGACTGGTGGAGGGCTGCACTGATGGTTGACTTTCTACAACTTTCTCCCATCTCCCGACTGCATCTCTGGAGCTCAGCCACAGTGATCTTTGGGTTCTTCTTTACCTCTCTCACCAAGGCTCTTCTCCCCCGATAGCTCAGTTTGGCCGGACGGACAGCTCAAGAAAGGGTTCTGGTCGTCCCAAACGTCTTCCAATTAAGGATTATGGAGGCCACTGTGCTATTAGGAACCTTAAATGCAGCAAAATTTTTTTTGTAACCTTGGCCAGATCTGTGCCTTGCCACAATTCTGTCTCTGAGCTCTTCAGGCAATTCCTTTGTCCTCATGATTTTCATTTGGTCTGACATGCACTGTGAGCTGTAAGGTCTTATATAGACAGGTGTGTGGCTTTCCTAATCAAGTCCAATCGGTATAATCAAACACAGCTGGACTCAAATGAAGGTGTAGATTCATCTCTAGGATGATCAGAAGAAATGGACAGCACCTGAGTTAAATATATGAGTGTCACAGCAAAGGGTCTGAATACTTAGGACCATGGGATATTTCAGTTTTTCTTTTTTAATAAATCTGCAAAAATGTCAACAGTTCTGTGTTTTTCTGTCAATATGGGGAGCTGTGTGTACATTAATGAGCAAAAAAATGAACTTAAATGGTTTTAGCAAGTGGCTGCAATATAACAGAGTGAAAAATTGAAGGGGGTCTGAATATTTTCCGCTCCCACTGTAAGTATTGTACTTACAAAGGGTATCAAATATATTGTACAGCCATTGGAACAGAGCAGACAACCGGCTAGAAGCTTCAGGGGGACCACCAGGTGGTCCCCCTGAAGCTTCTAGCCGGTTGCCTGCTCCGTCCCAATGGTTGTAAATTATATTTGATAAATTTTGTAAGTACACTAATTATATATACATCCAGCGATGCGGGAACAGACACCGGAATTGCGCTGGTTCCTGCATCGCTCCAGTGTAAACCTAGGTTGAAGGTTCAATTTTTTCCCTTAAAATAAACACATTATACTTACCCGCTCTGTGCAATAGTTTTGCACAGGGCAGCCACGATCATCCTCTTCTCGGGTCCCCGGCTGGTGCTTCTGGCCTCTCCCCCTTGCAAAGTGCTCTGGGATCACTTATGCGTGCTCGCTCCCGAGCCGCCTCTTTGTGTCTATGGGTGTGGCTCAGTCACCCCCCCCCCCCCCCTGGCTGTGATAGCAGCGAGAGCTATTGGCTGTGTCTCAGCCAGTGAGGAGAGAGACCCTGGAGAAGTCTACACATGGCTTGATCAGGAATACTGAAGGTTTTCTACCTTCATGCATACAAAGCAAAAGCCTTCACTCATTACAACCACCTTAATGCATTTTCTGCATTAAAGTGGTTGTAAGTCTCAGGCATGAAATATGAACAAAGAATATCGCTCTATAGTGTGTACTTTTTACACTGCATCTATACTTAAAGCAGAGATCCACCCAAAAGGGGGAAGCTCCACTTATTTGCCCCCCCTCAATGTTACCACATTTGGCACCATTGCGGGGGGGAGGGGGGGGGGAAGGGGAGCGAATACCTGGTTTTGTTAGGTACCCGCTCCCACTTCTGGATAACTTTGTCGCAGCAAACTCATCCAGAAAGTCAGCCTCCCATTCCTCCTTCCCCCGCCGGACCATTCACAAAGCACAGCGTGCTTTGTGCATGCGCAGCAGGGAACCGGCTGTGAGGCCGCAAGGATTTACTGTCGTTTTCCCTTACCCAAGATGGTGGCGGCAGCACCCAAGAGCCGACTGAAAAATCAGCTCAGTTGAAGACACCACTGGATTCGTGGACAGGTAAGTGTCCTAATATTAAAAGTCAGCAGCTACAGTATTTATAGCTGCTGACTCTATTTTTTTCTCAAGGAGCCTGAAGCCCTGTTTTATAGAGAAATACGGGCTACACAAAAAACTAATGTACATACTCCCCTCCATGCTGTAGCATCGCTGTCCCTCGCCGCCAGCTCTAAGATTGATTGAGAACTGAGCAATCTGCTGACTGCTGATCAGTCAGCTTATCTGTCGGCAGGAGAACAAGTGAATGTACTCCTGTGACCCTAACCATAAGTATCACCAAAAAAGTTTTAGCCATTAAAATAAACCTGCTTTATGGCCATATAAAAAAAATTGCCATAGGATACCCGCACTGTAAATTCACATACAAACTTTTTGAAACTTACACACATGACAATATTCAAGCCTGATACTTGAGCTCCCCGACACTGAGCACAGCCTTGATCAAGGTGAATGGGAGACAGATGTGCCTACTCTACCCACAACCAGATGTTTCTGTTTTCATGAAACCCTGGCAGTAATTTTGGGGAGCTGCAGTATAACAATATACGTATTAGAGTTACACGATTCTGGCCAAAATGAGAATCATTTTTTTTGCTTAGAATAAAAAGATCACGATTCTCGCGACGTAAAATCTTTCACATTATATACAAAAAAAAAAAAAGGGGTTAACTTTATTGGTTAGTTTTAAAAAAATGAATTAATGAATCATTAATTCATTTTCCAAAAAATTGCATTTGAAAGACCGATGCGCAAATACAGTGTGACATAAAATATTGCAACAACCACCATTTTATTCTCTAGGGTGTCTATTAAAAAAAATCTCTCTCTCTCAATTTTCTAGCCAAAAAAAATCTTTATCTTGAAACCAACAAATATCAGTTGTATTAGTGTTTAAGTGGTTAAACTTTTTTTCACTTACACACGAAGTCTATTCCATTGACAAATTGTTACAATGTTTATACTTAAGTTCAACTGATAAAGAATATTTTGATTCTTGGCAGACTGCCCATTTTTTTCCTTCCTTTCTTTTGATGGCTGTGGTTTCAGAAGAGCAGAGAGAATTCTTTGCATAGAAAGAAAATCGAGAAACACTTTAATCGTCAAGAATTGTTATCGCGATCTTGACTAATCGTGCAGTTCTAATACGTATGATGATCTACTTTATGATGCCTACTATACAATTGCAATCTTATTAATTGTGTACGCCTACTTTGGATGTTTGGTCTGTCTGTAGTAAAGTAGTGTAGCAGGAGTCTTAAAGTGATTCTAAAGAAAATTAAAAAAAAAAAAAAAAAAAAAAACAAACATTTTATACTTACATGCTCTGTGCAATGGTTTTGCACAGAGTAGCCCCGATCCTCTTCTTTTTGGGTCCCCGCGCCGGCGGTCCTGGCTCCTCCCCTTGCCAAATGCATTAAAGCAAAAAACCTTGACCCTTTACAACCACTTTAAAGAAAGCCTGTTCTGAGAGGGATATAGGGGCTGCAACTGCAGAGCTCCTTCAACAAATGCTAGTTACCAGACCCCAGTTACTTTCAATACTTTCCAAGTATTGTTTTTTATGATGAGAGCCAGGCAACTAACATTTTTGTAGAAGGATATGTTGCAATGTCATCTACAAATTTCCCCAGTACAAATTGATTTTGGAGGAAAGGTATAGTGTATTTTCACATAGTTTGTTAAAATTACAGGGATTACCTTTAATAACATTTACAAGCTTGCACTTTCATATTGTTATCATATTAAAAATTAATATTTGTAGATTAGCCTTCAGTGTTCAATAATTTTGTCTCAATTTTAGCAACTGCCAAGATATCAGCTTAATAGGGAGAACCTTTTTATTGAGTTGATTGACTCAGATTTGCTATGTGAAAAAGAACAGTAGAGTGAAACCACCGTAAAGCTAGAAACAGTACATGTATAATTACACTTTATACATAAAGGTGTTTTAAAAACATTAGCACTAGGTGATGAGATTATTTTCAAACTGATCTACACATGATTTTACACATATCTAACTTCCCTCTACGTCTGCTCCGTGTCAAATATGAGTGCTCCGAGGAATCTTCTAACACAGATCAGAGTTCACGCAGCAAGCTGCTACATCGGGTGAAACAGAAGCAGACAGCGAAGAAAATAACGGACACTGGATCAAGTCAGATTAAACTGTAGATTTAACTGATCAACAAAACAATTTGTATGAAAACCCAATTAACATTAATAATACATCATATAATTTACCTGTTTTGTACGTAGGCATAAGCTGTAAGGAGTGCAATCTTGTATATTCAACACTGAAGCCATCTGTAAAATCTGGTGCAAACCTCCTATGTAAAATATCAAACATTAATATTTTAAAATATTGTATACTTTTTCTGAAAGTCATCTAATAAAACACCTATGGCATCTAATAAAATGCAGAAATAAAACACTTCCTACAGTTGTGAAAAACACTGCACACAGCAGCTTTTCACACCCAAGGTAGAAAATCTTTGCTGCAACAAACTGTTCAAATAATGGTCACAAGATCTATAATCACCATCCTGGTCAGTATATGATCGGCATGGCATCTGCATGCTTTCCTTGTGCTTTTTGAGGGTTTTGACCAGTTACTCCAGCTTCCTCCCACATGCCAAAAACATGCTGGTAGTCTAAATGGCTTCTGTCCAAAGTGACCCTAGTATGTATGTATGTATGTATGTATGTATGTAAAATCATTCTTTGCAGCTATTACCTTTTGTACCACCACCCCCTCCCTTTAGAATGTAAGCTCTACAAGCAGGGCCCTCCTGTACCTTTTGTATTGAACTGTACTGTAACTGTGTTGTCCCCCTTATACATTGTAAAGTGCTGCGTAAACTGTTGGCGCTATATAAATCTTGTATAATAATAATAATAAATGTATGTATGTATGTATGTATATATACACACATATACAAGATGGATGTGACATGAGGACCCAAGACTGAAAAGCTCCCTGAGGACAGAGACTTATGCGAATGTACAGTATGTAAAAGGAATGCATAAACTGTCAGCACCAAATAACTGTAATGAATAATAAATAAAATATCAAATATTGTAAATAGTTATACATATATTCTTTCAAATGATCCTTAAGGCTCACACTGTTACTACCAATTGTATAAAAATGCCCCGGAAGAAGTTCTTTGTGTTGAAACGAGTAGGGCAGAGGGACAGGCTTGCGTCATTGCGTCAACTGGAAGTGACAGTAAACGCCATCTTTGTCAGCCGGGAAGCTTGTTATGATTGTGCAATCCTATTTTAAATACGGCGAGTGGCATTTTTTATATTTACTAAAACTTTTAAAAAAAGGGTTTTACACTACATGGTTTGTACATCTCTTTTATGGCCATTAATCGGTGATTGAGGATGGTCCGGAGTTCCTAGAGTGCCGCCCACGTTTGTGGAGGGTTTGGAGGACTACATGTTAAATAGCTTTGTTTGACCTTTCTTTCATTAGAAGGCCCCTGTTTTTTTGGCAAGAGTACACCTGATTCCCTTTGGTGGTGGCTTTTTTCAGTAGGTGACGGATTGATCTACCACATAGTCGTTGGTTCCAAAGAAGGGGTGGGGCTCTGTTTTCACTTTGGAAGATTTTCTTTTACATGCAAGTCTTTTACTCAAGAACTAGATTTGTGTTTGAGCTCTTTCACTTAAAGCAGTTGTAAACCGCTTTTTTTTTTCTTTACCCTGCAAGGAAAAGCCATAATGTGGTAGTATGTATCGCATACAAGCACATTATGTTAAATTTACCTTAGGCTGGGTTCACACTTAGTGCGGATGCAGCTCACAGCAGGGGATCCGGTGCACCCCTGTTCTCCGTTTCAGGCACAAATCAGGCCCGAATAATTTCCTGAATTTAGACCTAAAACTGAGCCAAAGACGCACAGGACTCCTGTGCAATGCGCTCCGCGGCCGCCATCGAGATGTGCGAACCGGCTCCATTGAGAGCCAGACACACTCTCCTGTGATGCCAATTGGATGCGGGAAAACCCACATACAATGTGTTAATCCAGCTTTAAAACGAAGCCGTCCCGCGCCGAGATGTCAGAGCTGGATGCTGCTTCCATCTTCACCTGTCTTGCTTACGGGTCCGTGACTAGCCAGAGCCACAAAGACGTCACTCCCACGCATGCGTGTGGGAGCCGCTGTTTACGGCACAGGGAACTGAAGGAATGGCATGGGTGGCCGTTCTTTTACAGCGCATGCGCCAATGAGGTCACTGGTTGCATGTACAGTAAATATCTTCTAAACGGTGCCCAATTAGGAGATAAGTATATTACCTATAGGTAAGCCTATAATAAGGCTTACCTATAGGTAAAGTCAGTGATGGAAGTTTAAAGGGGTTGTAAACCTACGTGTTTTTTCCGCTTAATGCATCCTATGCATTAAGATGAAAAAAACTTCTTCTAGTGACCAGCCCCCCAGCCCCCCCGGTCTTACTCACCCGAGTCCTGGAATTTCCCACGGCGGAGATGCGCTCCTCCTCTGCCCGGGGTTCTCGGCTCTTGATTGGATAGATTGATAGCAGAGCAGCCATTGGCTGCCGCTTCTGTCAATCAAATCCAATGACGCAGGCACCGGGGGGCGGGGTCGAACCCGTCATTCTGCGTCTATGAAGGCAAATGCTGGACTCGGGAGCGCGCCCGCAAGGTAACCCCCTTAGGAGAGCTCTTCTCCCAGGGGGGGTTATATGATGCGGGGAGGAGCTACCAGCGCCGCCGGGGGGCCTCAGAAGAGGATTATCGGGGCCACACTGTGCAAAACCAACTGCACAGTGGAGGTAACTTTTTTTAATTTTTTTTAAATAACAAACACATGTTATATTTACCTCCACAGAGCAGCCCGGATCCTCCTCTTCTGCGATCCTGGCCCCTCCCTGCTGTTGAGTGCCCCCACAGCAAGCAGCTTGCTATGGGGCACCCAAGCCGAGTCACAGCTCCCCGTGTCCACTCAGACACGGAGCTGCGGCCCGGCCCCACCCCCTTTCTATTCTAATTGGCTGACTGACAGCAGCAGGAGCCAAATGGCACCACGCTGCGGTCTCAGCCAATGACGAGGGGAGTCCCGGTGGCCGAGACATTCCTGCAACATCGTTGGACCTAGAGGGACCTCAGTTAAGTGTTAGGGGGTGCCAAGGGGAGGCTGCTGCAAACAGAAGGCTTCTTCCCTCCACTTGGAAGTGGTAAAAAAAAAAAAAAACCTGAAATTTTATTTATACCTACAGGTGCCCTTATAATAAAAGCTTAACTGTAAGTAACATTAATATCTCCTAAAACATGCACCGTTTAGGAGATATTCTTGCGAGCAGCAGCCGGTGATGTCACTGGCGCATTCGCTCAGAAAGAACGGCATACCAGCATATTATGAGATTGCCGTGCAGGTGGAAATTCTTTATTTTCTTCTTACAGAGTTTACTACCGCTTTAAAGACTTTATTTTATTCTATTAGCGCAGCACTTTATGTATAAATGTATAAAAGTAAATGATATATAATTGTTGTAGTCTGGGAATTCTGCGTTGTGCATTTGCGATACTTTAAAAAAAAAAAAATATATATATATATATATATATATATATATATATATATATATATATATATATATATATATATATATATATATATATATATATATATATTTTTTTTTTTTTTTTTTTAAACACACCCTAGCTTCCAAAAATATATATATATAAAAAAAAAATAATCAATAAGTTTGTGATTATAACCTCTCACCATTTTTCTTGTTTTCCTTTGAGAGTTTTTTCCTCCAACGGTCCTGCCAGTTCAGATTTTATTCAGTTTTCTGAGTTAGTCATCTGCAGGTACGGGGTTCTCTGCACAGGCAGTTATTTTAAAGCAGAATTAAACTTATCAATTCAACTGTTTCCCAAAACAGGTACATTCAAGGCATGCCATGAATGATAACTGTCACAGTTGATTGTGCTCTCTACCAAACTGTCAAGCCAAGAAATGGCCGATATCATAATCGATCACATGTGCAGCACCTTGGCAACCGCAGATCAAACAGAGGCTACAATGGCAGCCTTTTTGGCTGTAAACTATAGGAGGGTTTAGTCCCAAATGTAAACCAATATTCATAAACCCTTTTAAAGCAGAGGTCCGCCCACCGCTGCAAAAATTAAAAGCCAGGAGCTGCTGACTTTTAATAAATCGGACACTTGCCTGTCCTGGAGCCCAGCGATGTCGGCACCGCAGCCGATGTTTCCATTAGCCTTCAGGTGCATTGTGAGTAAGGGAACCCGGCGGGGTAGCTTTTCGGCTTCACGCCGGGAACCCTACTGCACATGCACGAGGCTCTGTTCCTCTCTCCTACTGGCCGGGCGAAAGGGGGAGGAGGGAGCCCCAGCCATGACTTCAATACCCACGGGAGTGGGAGGGGGGGGTGGGAGTACAATGGGCGGAAGTTCCACTTTTGGGTGGAACTACGCTTTAAGATGCATTTACAGCTATGTGTCTAGGTTTGTTGCATGCTTGCTGCATTTTTGAGGTGGGTTCCATTACAATGCAAAAAATGGGGGGTAAAAGGTCCTTGAATCCACACTCACCAAAGTAGCAAACAGCAAATAGAGTACCAGCCGATTCGTCAATATGTGACGGGATACCTGCCCTAAAAGCAATGGCACTATATCAACAACAGAAAGAGGAGACAAGGGAGTCCCCAGAAAGCAAAAAAGGGGAATGGTCAACTACGGCTTATGGTACAAAAATGCAAAAAGGCTTTATTAAGGGTAGGGGGGGTGGGGGTATTTACATATACAAAAAATTCCAAATATATGTAAGATAAACAATGTATCTAAATAACACAGTCCGTCTCACTACACTAAACCATTGGTTTATTTCTGTTGTTGATCCATTACAATGCTCCTTCCGCATGGACACATAAAAGATATGAACTCCTGACTTGGATATGTAGGAAATATGTGACATTTCAGGTACCGTAGGGCCGCATACAGGTTTATTTGTATTATTCTGGAGAATTACTGTACCACTGACAGTACACCTGGTAGGAAACAGACGTGTGGAAATCACATATCCTGATGGGTCAGTCACTGTTGACTATATGGGGGAAGATACACAGAATTTTTTTTCTTTTTATAAAACTGCCTTAAGCATGTAACGCTTCTTCTGCCTGGTTTACAATAGTGTTTTGTTACATGAAAATAAAATACCCAAATAGGGTAAAACACTTCGATACACTAAAGATAGCCATATACAATGCAATCTTATCTACTGGGACTGCCCATGTAAAACTGTGGCGGAAAAAAAAAAAAAATACACCATAAAGTAACTATATAACAATTACCTGTAAAGCAAATAGCTGATATGGAAAGTTGTTAGTGGATCTACGGACAATCCAGTGGATTCTGGAGTGATCACAATGCTGCAGGATTTACATTCCTCACCAATCAATTCCACAGGTCTGTCAAACACAACATAGTCTTCACACTCCAATGAATGAGATGATTTCAGGGGTAGTACATCTTTCTTACCTACAGAATAAAATACTGTGTGAGTACTTACAAGCCTTTCAGAGACGGTAGCAAAAGAACAAAGTGGAACTCCAGTCAAAGACAAAAAATAGCCCATTAACCACGTGAGCTCCAGAAGGTTTTACCCCCTTCATGACCAGGGCATTTTTGCAATTCAGCACTGTGCTACTTTATATTTCAATCATTTTTATTGAAGTACA
This sequence comes from Aquarana catesbeiana, assembly GCF_042186555.1. Taxonomy (NCBI): domain Eukaryota; kingdom Metazoa; phylum Chordata; class Amphibia; order Anura; family Ranidae; genus Aquarana; species Aquarana catesbeiana. The sequence continues at coordinate 165,720,955 of NC_133327.1, read as the reverse complement.
AGATACTATCGTGTAAAGTACATCATTAGAAGAATAGTGAAAACAAATGCTCGAGTCGCTGTAACTACAAAGATGTACTTCCTCCAAAGGACCAACAAAGATAATACATCTTGTCATCAAGTGGGAAGATCTCAACCTTAAATACTTTGCCGAGAAATTACTGTGCTACTTTAACTGGCAATTGTGCGGTCATACAACGTACACAAATTACATTTTTATCTTTTATTTCCCCATACAGAGCTTTTATTTAGTGGTATTTGATCACCATTGGGTTTTTTCATTTTTTTTGCTATATAGCTCCTGGTTAGAGCTTTTCCAGGATGGTGATCTGAACATGCTCAGGCTCTGATATCATCGCTAATGGCAAATATATGAAGCGGAGGCAGCATTCTTTGGCAATCTCAAACTTACAGATTTTAACATCATTGACACACTTGGTGTTGGAGGATTTGGAAAAGTTGAACTGAGTGATCGAATGAGGATGCTATATAAGGCCTATCAACCTTTTGGGTTTTGGTGAGTTCGAACGGGGTGTGTGCACCACGTGGTGACATAACAGATGATGAAAGGTGCACTCATCAGATCTGCTACACATACTCGTTATATCCAGCTGGAGACTCCATACCAAGTTTTACTTTGTGTCTTTGCTGAAATTCTTCTTTTAGTATTTCTAACAGAGACATTTACTTACCAGTCATAGTTTGTGACTGAGAATAGCGCCGCTTTGATGTGTCAATGTTTGATAGATAGATAGATAGATAGATAGATAGAATTAATTATGTGTGTATAATAAAAAAAAAATAATAATAATTATAATATACAAATACATATAAAAACGTTTCCTTGCTACTTTGTGTTATAATATATATATGCTGTCCAGGGTTTACAAAAGGCTGATGCCAGATCACATCCAGGTACTTACACTGCTCACATTTGAATAAGACTTAACCCTTTTGTGACCAGGGGCCATTGATGCCTAGGCCAAATTGAGTAGTGTCAGTTAACAAAATATAATATAATATATATACACACACACATATACACACACACACAGTATCTCACAAAAGTGAGTACACCCCTCACATTTTTTGTAGGTATTTTATTATATCTTTTCATGTGACAACACTGAAGAAATGACACTTTGCTACAATGTAAAGTAGTGAGTGTACAGCTTGTATAACAGTGTAAATTTTCTGTCCCCGCAAAATAGCTCAACACACAGCCATTAATGTCTAAACCGCTGGCAACAAAAGTGAGTACACCCCTAAGTGAAAATGTCCAAATTGAGCCCAATTAGCCATTTTCCCTCCCCGATGTCATGTGACTCGTTAGTGTTACAAGGTCTTTGGTGTGGAATGGGGAGCAGGTGTGTTAAATTTGGGGTTATCGCTCTCACACTTGTCATTGGACGTTCAACTTGGCACCTCATGGCAAAGAACTCTCTGAGGATCTGAAAAAAAGAATTGTTGCTCTACATAAAGATGGCCTAGGCTATAAGAAGACTGCCAAGACCCTGAAACTGAGCTGCAGCACAGTCGCCAAGACCATACAGCAGTTTAACAGGACAGGTTCCACTCAGAACAGACCTCGCCATGGTCGACCAAAGAAGTTGAGTGCATGTGCTCAGTGTCATATCCAGAGTCTTTTTTTTGGGAAATAGACATATGAGTGCTGCCAGCATTGCTGCAGAGGTTGAAGTGGTGGGGGGTGGGGGGTCAGCCTGTCAGTGCTTATACCATACGCCGCACACTGCATCAAATTGGTCTGCATGTCTGTCATGCCAGAAGAAAGCCTCTTCTAAAGAAGATGCACAAGAAAGCCCGCAAACCATGTCCTGTGGTCTGATGAGACCAAGATAAACTTATTTGGTTCAGATGGTGTCAAGCATGTGGCAGCAACCAGATGAGGAGTACAAAGACAAGTGTGTCTTGCCTACAGTCAATTATGGTGGTGGGAGTGTCATGGTCAGGGGCTGCATGAGTGCTGCCGGCACAGGGGAGCTACAGTTCATTGAGGGAACCATGAATGCCAACATGTATTGTGACATACTGAAGCAGAGCATGCTCCCTTCCCTTTGGAGACTGGGCTGCAGGGCAGTATTCTAACATGATAACGACCCCAAACACACCTCCAAGATGATCACTGCCTTGCTAAAGAAGCTGGGGGTAAAGGTGATGGACTGGCCAAGCATGTCTCCAGACCTAAACCCTATTGAGCATCTGTGGGGCATCCTCAAACGGAAGGTGGAGGAGTGCAAGGTCTCCAACATCCACCAGCTCCATGATGTCGTCATGGAGGAGTGGAAGACGACTCCAGTGGCAACCTGTAAAGCTCTGGTGATCTCCATGCCCAAGAGGGTTAAGGCAGTGCTGGAAAATAATGGTGGCCACACAAAATATTGACACTTTGGACATTTTCACTTAGGGGTGTACTCACTTTTGTTGCCAGCGGTTTAGACATTCATGGCTGTGTGTTGAGTTATTTTGAGGGGACAGCAAATGTACACTCATTACTTTACATTGTAGCAAAGTGTCATTTCTTCAGTGTTGTGAAAAGGTAGAATAAAATATTTGCAAAAATGTGAGGGGTGTACTAATTTTTGTGAGATACTGTATATATTTTTTTTTCCTTTTTCAAAAAGGTAGTCTTATTTAGTGCCTGTCCTGATTATTATAATTAGAGGTATATTTTAATAATTAAATGCATATTTAAATAATTGTTTTTTTTAAATGCACCTTTATCCAACAGATAGGGTACTTGTACACAGTACTGATGTATATCGTCCGCAAAAACACGAGGCTAGGTTGTATAAAAATGTGAGTATTTGCATGCATAAAAATTCTGTCCAGCAATGCATACAAGCACATTATGCTAATATTTTGCAGTTTACTACCGCTTTAATGCTTTCCCAACCAAACAGCATATTGGTTACTGTATTTAATATTCTGCAATTTTAACCCAATCTGGGAAGAATACAATGTGGTTGGATTTACTAAAATTGAAAAGTGCAAAATCTGGTGTAGCTCTGCATAGAAGCCAATCAGCTTCCAGTTTTTTTTTTGTCAAAGCTTAATTGAACAAGCTGAAGTTAGAGGCTGATTGGCTACCATTTGCAGCTGTACTGGATTTTGCACTCTCCAGTTTTAGTAAATCAACCCCAAATGCTTACTGCCGACTGGTCTGTAAGTGGCACATACAGTGGTAAATAGTAAACAGCAATACATTAGGTGGTGTGAAAAAAAAAAAAAAAAAACATATGGCATGTCACCTTTCTCTTGCAGTTTTCCCAGATCCGTAATAGCAGTGGATATATCTGGCAATACCTCTTGATGTTCAGATGTCAGCCTGAACACTAGAACTTCTAGATCACTCATTATGCTGACATGGTTGGCACAAAAATACACCTCAGCAGGCACAATCCCAGAGACTTGTAAAACCAAGGATCTGTCAAAATCTAACACTGGCATGCCATTAACGGGGATGTACTTCATACTAAAAATCAATAGCTTGTTCTTGCACCCAACCAGGAGATCTCCTCGCACAGGACAACATGAGACACGGAGAGGGTCCTCAGAAAGTGGCATCTCGATAATCTCCATTTGGTCTTTTGATGAGGCAGGAGACAGAGTATCCAACTGGAGTCCGACCATTCGCACACTGACACGGGAGCTCCCTAAAGACTGGCATCTCCAGTTCACATACGTCCGCAGAGAGGAAATATTATTTTTCTCCTCAATGGTTACCAAGTAATCTCCTGAGGGACAAAACATTAGAGGGGTGTAAAAACACAAATATAAAAATTAAATTTCTACTAGAATGCTTCTATCTAGTTATTCATTTCTGTAGCGGAAAATCTATCATTTTTTATTTATTAAGTCTATTCTTGACCCTTTGCTTAAAGTACGTAAAAAAAAAAAAAAAAAAAAAAAAAAAAAAAAACAGAAATGAAATATTGTTCCATTTACATGTTCTTAGCTGAGCTGAGGTAGCTGCATTCATTTTACTTTCTGTTTCAATATGTTCTTATTGACAATTTCTCAAGGTACAAAAAAAAAAAAAAAAAAAATTACATACAAAACAAAACCCCAATGTTATATTGTATATAAAGGGTGTGGTCACCGAAAGGAGATACATTCACAGAGTTAGGCCCCTTTCACGCGAACGGACTGCCCATCCATTTTTCTTCCATCCGTTAACGGACGACAATGCATTCCTATGGGCAAACGGATGACCAGCCGTTAACTTCCGATTTTATAATTTTTTTTTTTTTAACGCACAAGGCTACGTCGAGATCCGTGAAAACGGATATTAATTGACATTAACAGACAATGTCCGTGAACGTCTGATCAGTTAAGATCCGCTTTGATGAAATAATTTTTTTTTTGTTTATCTGTGAACTCAACCTATGACCCAGGCAGTAGTTGGACAATAGAAAGTACATTCCCAAGGAGAACCATGGCCAGAGATGTCTCCCAGGTGCAGCTCCTAGTCACAATCTGCTTTTCTTGCTCTCCTTTCTCTACATATAGGCAAATATGACAAACAATGTCACGCTGTCCCAAAAATTGTTGGAATCCATGGCACAAATGCAGTTAGCACAGACAAGGACAAAGGAAGGACACAGAAAGGACAAGTCACTCACTGAAAACTGCAATGCAGCATGTGAGGAGCAATGCTTTCTGGGTAATGTCATCTAAGCCACAGAAACTGCTGTAAAACGAATCGAAACGGATGCAAAAATGGATGTAAACGGGTATATTTAACAGATGTAAACGGATGTTAACGGAAGGGAAGACGGCTGAAAATGGAGATTAACGGAACGGAAGACGGATGAAGACGGATAAGAGCTGATGCGTTTTTAACGTGGCTAAACTGACGCTGCCCGTGTGAATGAGGCCTTAAAGTGATTGTAAGCAATCACCTTGTAAAACAACCCATACAGTTTAAAATAGAAGTGAAAGGCAAAACATTTGTGTATAGATATAAAAAAAAAAAAAAAAAAAAACATTTTTAATACGTCTTTTTTTCCCCTGCATAAAAGCTGGGGGGGGGGGGGGGGGGGTAGAAACAGCAGTATGCTGATCTTCCCAGTGAAAAGCTGTGCAGGGGAGGTGTACCAGGACAAGTCTGATCACTGGAGGATAGCAGGCCGAGTTCCCAGCATTTTTTAATAGGAATGCGGAGGGACTGGCAAGAACCACCAGGGATTTCACACAAAGGAAGCAATAAAAAGAGAACAGGGTACTTTTGCATACAAGTAAATGGTACAGCAGGCACATATCAGGAATAGGAAAGGTTGGGGTAACAAACACTTTAAAGTGATTGTAAAGTCTTATACTTGTCTTGTATACTTGCCTGCTTTGTGCAGTGGTTTTTCCACAGGGCAGCCTGGTTCCTCCTCTTCTCAGGTCCCTCTTCGGTGCTCCTGGCCCCTCCTTCCTGTTGAGTGCCCCCACAGCAAGCAGATTGCTATGGGGCACGCGAGCCAAGCTGCAGTAATGTCCATCCATTGAGACATGGAGCTGTGGTTCGGCCCCATCCCCCTCTTTCCTGATTGGCTGAGTTTGATTGACAGAAGTGGGAGCCAATGGCGCCGCTGATGTGTCTTAACCAATCAGGAGGGAGATTCCCGGGCGGCCAAAGGGACAATCGCTGGATAGATATGGGGCTCAGGTAAGTATTGGGGGTGCTGCTGCACACAATAAGGTGAAAAAACCTAAGGCATAAAATGCCTTAAGATAAAAAACCTTCTGCCTTTACAACCACTTGAGATATAATGGTATTAACTATTATTGTATGCAAAAACCTCTGTGCATAGTATATTAAACTTAAAGTATAATAATCAAGCATCACATTCCTAAGTGTGGGACTCGCATGCTGCTCCGAAACGCTGATGTGCACTATGCTGCACTATGATGTCACTGCCTCAGCGCATTTCAATCAATAGCGTACTCAGAGGATAATGGAGCGGCGTGCAATACCTGCACCTAGGATTGTGATACTTGATTATCATACTACTCTGTAAGTGCAATACATTTTCAATAAATGACAGGTTTCATGTGGTAATGCTCCATAGAGAATTTTGCTTTTTTCATATATGGCGTTTTGGGAGATTCTAATATACAGCATGGTTGCCAACCGTCAGTTTGTAAAAATTTGTGATTTTTTTTTTACAACTGCCAGTAAATATCAGGGGCTGATAACTTCATGCTGTGTTGACTTTTTACGTGTAACTCAAGAAAATTACTTTGTTATTGTCAGGGTTTCCATATCATGTTTATACTGTTCAAATATTCACTGTTTTCAATAGAAGTTTTGTAATTTCTCAGGTTGCCAGTAAAAAATGTGCTCCGCAAGTAAATAATGCTGCGGGAGCTTGGCAACCCTGATAAACAGAGTGACAAGCAGTTGGTACCTATGGGGACTTCACTACCGTAGCATAGATTTGGCAGGTCAGAGTGGTGGTTGCTGTTGGAATATCTTTAAGCAAGTTTTGGCCCATGGTATTGAGGTCTTAGGCTCTGGTAAGGCCATTAGAGTGCTCACATGGAGGGTGAAGGTGCACTGAAGTGGCTGCTAACAGTCAGTGGTGGATTCACTTGGATTATATTTGGATAAACTTTTTACTATGAACCCCTATTTGTTTTTTGTTTTTTATCATCACTTATTTCACGGGCACTTTATTGGACTCAGCACTTTTATAGAACCTTTGGAGTATTTTTGCACTAATTGTATCGCATTAATTGTGTGTACACATTTTTCTTAGGTTGTGCACTTCATATCGTATTTTTGTTCTACTTATTGATATTGGATGATACATCTGAATAATTTGATATTATAAGTGTAGCACTACCCCTGCAGAGGCTGCCGGTGACTGGCTCCCCTACTCCTGCACAGCCAGGCAACACGCATTTTCCATTTGCATCCAAACACAAGAAGTCAGTCCCTTGGCTTTGTTTTTGATGTTTTATTAGGGGTAACAATTTGAATAGGGTGAAGGGATGTATGGGATGCCCAAATTAAAGTAAAGAACAAAAGGAGGACAACTTCCTTCTTTTTTTCAAAAAAACCCCTGAACTGCTTTCCATTCTTTCCCCACAAAGTCCTTAGTGGACTAGTAGCAAAAGTCCTTTACAGACCAGAAGCTCTTAGCCCCTTTTGGAGAGGTCACAAAAATGGAGGAAAACTGAACAGAGGAGTGTATCCTCTCCTTGTGTAGAACTGCTTCCAGCTACACGGCTTGCAGGCAGTACCAGCCCTCCTGGCTAAACTGAAGATCTCCCAAGGCAAGGATAAAAGGGTTAAGCACAATGCTGTTCTTTAGAAAGCTTTCTACAAGTGGCAGTCTCTCACCTTGAAATTCCCTGGGTGTGCTGATGTACTCACTCTGTCCTCCTTACTCCCACTGCTTCTCAGATGAGACTCCTAGACAAACCGTAATGCTGTAGGGGTCTTCCTGACTCAGCCCAAGCCCAGCCTGGAGGTAGAGACACCCTCCTAGATCTGGGGGATCCCTCCTAGGCCACCAATAGCCTTTTCAGCACTCCATCTTCCACCCGACTCCTTTGCTGGCATGACTCATCCATATTTAAGGGCCGACTCAGCCACCCTGCCAGAGCATTCTGCCTGGGGATTGGCCAAGTTCCCGCAAGTATGCAGATCAGCCCTATGCCTGCTAACTTCTAGAAGTTTCTCCAAACTTTCGGATCCAGGGGGAGGTATCAGAGACCTGCCTGCATGAGTCATCCAGCCTGACCTGCAATAAACCCTGACCCAATTCCACACACTAGAGCACAGATGGCAAACACAAGGCCCGCGGGCCCAATCCGGTCTGGCATGCGGCACTGACTTGTATAAAGTAACAGGCATTTTTCAAAATGGATTAAGGCCATTCCTATGGACAAAGAACAGGAATAATAGATTTACATCACACCAGTTCCAAAAGAAGCCAGTGATAAGTACATGTATTTGAGCACTCCCTGGCACTTGGAGGCTTGCAGAAGAAAACTTGTCTACTTCACATAAAAATTAAAATTGCAGCATTTGTAAACAGTGACACTGTCACTAGAGTAAGTGTCGAAGCACACAGCAGACAAAAGATTGCTGGATGACCCTTAAGCCTCATACACATGACAGGACTTTGTACAAACTTTCCCGTGGATTTTTGTACAAAGGGCGTTGGCCTTAAACTAATTAAGCATACACACGGCAGGACTTTTTCATCCAACTTTCACCAAATGTGGTTGTTCAGCTCTTTCCTGCCACCCTTTGGTCAACTTCCGTATCAGTGAGATTTGACACCTGCGAGCCCCGTCGCGGGAGCCAGCGCTGAGCTGGCTCACTCATCAGGAAAGGAAAAATATGTTTTTTCCTTTCGCGATGAGTGACAAGCATTGCCGACATGTGTTTGGTATGAATCATGAGGGGGAACTCCACGCCAAATTTTAAATAAAAAACCGTCATGGGTTCCCCTCCAGGAGCATACCAGGCCCTTAGGTCTGGTATGGATTTTGGATCGTAAGGGGAACCCCCTATGCCGAAAAAAACGGCATCCCCCCCCCCCCCCCCCCCCCCCCCCCAAGATCCATACCAGATCCTTATCCGAGCATGCAGCCTGGCCGGTCAGGAAAGGGGGTGGGGACGTGCGAGCCCCCCCTGTACCGTACCAGGCCGCATGCCCTCAACATCGGGGGGTTGGCGCTTTGGGCAGGGGGGCGCCCTGCGGCCCCCCCCCACCTCAAAGCACCTTGTCCCCATGTTGGAGAGGACAAGGGCCTCTTCCCGACAACCCTGGCCGTTGATTGTCAGGGTCTGCGGGCGGAGGGCTTATCGGAATCCGGGAGCCCCCAGATCCCAGCCCCCCACCCTATGTGAATGAGTATGGGGGTACATCGTATCCCTACCCATTCACCTGGGGAAAAAAAGTGTCAATAAAAAAAAAAAAAAAAAACACTAGACAGGTTTTTAAAGTAATTTATTAGGTAGCTCCGGGGGTCTTCTTACGACTTCTCGGCTCTCTCCGGCCTCTTCTCCCAGTGTCCGGCCTCTTCTCCCAGTGTCCTCCGCTATCTTCTGCTCTTTTGCTAGCGGTGGCCTGGTCTTCTCCGTCGTCTTGTTCTTTCTTCTGATGTGGACACGACGCTTTCTCCTGCTGTAATGCTGTGTGCGCGACGACTTATATAGGCATGGGGCGTGACATCACCCAGTGACCACGCCCCATGCCTATATAAGTCGTCGCGCACCTCGCACACAGCATTACAGTGGGGGAGAGCGTCGTGTCAACATCAGAAGAGATGAAGGAACAAGACGACGGAGAAGACCGGGCCACCGCTAGCAAAAGAGCAGCAAAAGATATCGGAGGAGCCCGGCAGAAGGACCGGAGAGCTGGAGAAGAACCGGACACCGGGATAGAAGGCCGGAGAGTGGGAGAAGAACCGGACACCGGGAAAAGAGGCCGGAGAGAGCGGAGAAGTCGGAAGAAGACCCCCGAAGTCGGAAGAAGACCCCCGAAGCTGCCTAATAAAATTACTTTAAAAACCTGTATAGTGTGTTTTTTTATTGACACTTTTTTTTCCCCACAGGTGAATGGGTAGGGGTACGATGTACCCCATACTCATTCACATAGGGTGGGGGGCCGGCATCTGGAATACGATAAGCCCTCCACCCGCAGACCCCGACAACCAACGGCCAGGTTTGTCGGGAAGAGGCCCTTGTCATCAACATGGGGACAAGGTGCTTTGGGGTGGGGGGGCCGCAGGGCGCCCCCTGCCCCAAAGCACCCCCCCCCCCATGTTGAGGGCATGCGGCCTGGTACGGTTCAGGAGGGGGGGGGGGGGGCGTTTGCTCGTCCTCACCCCCTTTCCTGACTGGCCGGTCTGTGTGCTCGGATAAGGGTCTGGTATGGATTTTGGGGGGGACCTCCACGCCGTTTTTTCGGCGTAGGGGTTCCCCTTAAAATCCATACCAGGCCTAATGGCCCGGTATGCTACCAGAGGGGAATTCCCTTTCATGCTCACTGCAATAGGAAAATGTGTTTTTCCTATTGCAGCCAGCGCGAGATGTACAGTACCCTGTCGCCGAGAACCAGCGCGATGGGATCGCGCTGGAAACATTCTCGCGGGCGGGGACTGTAGTTTGTACAAAAGTCCGATGGCTTTGTGTACACACAATCGGACTTTGCTCCATCGAACTTTTGTTGCCGGAAAGTTTGTCCGTTCGCACAGCCAACAAAAGTCCGATGAAAACCAAAAAAAGTTTGTCTGATGGAGCGTACACACGGTCAAATGTTGCCCCAAAACAGCTAATTTGCATGTTTGTTGTCAAAAAGTCCGATCGTGTGTACGGGCCTTTAGGCCTTGATCACAGGGCCGTACTTAAAGAGGAGTTCCACCCAGGGGGCCCATAAAAAAAAAAAAAAAAAAAAAAAAAATTTAAAAGTCAGCAGCTACAAATACTGCAGTTGCTGACTTTTAATTGGACACTTACCTGTCCCTGGGTCCAGCGATGTGGGGGATCGAAGCCCCGCTCGTCTCCCCCTCCGTTCAGTGGCGCCGGCATTGCAACTGTGGGCGCCGGGCTGTGGCTTCACAGCCTGGCACCCACTGCGCATGCGCGAGTGGCGCCGCGATTGGCTGCTCAGTCACCTGGGACCTGTAATGGGTCCCAGATGATTGACAGGAGGGAGGGAGCAGAGCGGAGCCCTTCCTGTGCCGAGGGGGAAGTGATGTCACCAGCCCAGGCATTGGAAGGGGCAGACTACGGGGGACCCCCTAGCAACAGGCATTTAGAGGTAAGTTAAAAAAAAAAAAAATATCCAAATTTTTTTTGTTTTAGGATTTTTTATGTATTTTTGTTTTTTTGGGTGGAACCCCACTTTAAGTGTACACCCATGTGTGGGCCAAGTTTTTCCTGCACAGGTGTGCCCTGCATCCGCATGCAGGCAGTCCCATTCATGTTAATTGGGATACAGCATCTACATGGACACACAAACATTCATATTCACCTAGATTGCTGCAGCATCGATCAAAGCTGCAGCTTTCCCCTGCAGGCTCTACAACCCGAGAGCCGAGTAATAAAAGACCATTGATCCCTCAGCTCTCTGGTTTACTCTAAGCACAGAGAACTATGGAGGGGACGGGAGTGGCTAGCTCAGGCTCTCGGTAGCTTACTGTGAGGCTGAGCAAGCTGACGAACATTCATCTGGGAAGATCTGAACATTATTGTTAGAGTTCCTGAAGAGCCTAGACCGACTTTGTGATGTCAGCCGATAGTGGGCTTTAGCCTGTTGTCGGCTAAATCTAGGTCACAGGAGTGCAAAAATAAGTGACCCACATGAGAGAAGTATGGCCAAAAGAGCTTTGACCCTACTTTTTGTTTATAATTTTTTTCCTTAAAGTGGTTGTAAACGCAGAAGGTTTTTTCATCTTAATGCATTCTATTCATTAAGATAAAAATCCTTCTGTGTGCAGCTTCCCCCTCAGCCCACCTAATACTTACCTGAGGTCCATCTAGATCCAGCGGATGTTGCACGAGAGACTGGGCTGTCCTGGACTCCCCTTCTCATTGGCTGAGACAGCAGTGCAGCACCATTGGCTCCCGCTGCTGTCAAAGTCAGTGAGCCAATAAAGAGAGAAAGGGGCGGGGTGGGGCCAGGCCACAGCTCCATGTCTGAATGGACACAGGGAGCTGCGGTTCGGGTGCCCCCATAGCAAGCTGATTGCTGTGGGAGCACTCAACAAGAGGGAGGGGCCAGGAGCACCGAAGAGAGACCCGAGAAGAGGAGAATCTGGGCTGCTCTGTGCAAAACCAATGCACAGAGGAGGTAAGTATAACATGCTTGTTATTTTTAACGAAAAAAAACAAAAAAAAAAAACGAGACTTCAGTATCACTTACAGTAGAATTAAAGGCAAAACTTTTTTTTTTTGGAGTAGGGGAGGGTCATAACCCCTGTAAAATTTTTCAGGTTTCAGAGGTTTCTTACCTACTTCACTGTAATGCATCTGAAGCACTTTCCCAAGTGTGTTAAAGCTGCAGAGAGGTTGGCACAGCTCTTGGCAGACCGTGAAGACTTCCACCTTACATCCACCGGCACAGGTCACAAACACACTATCCCGGCCACAGCAAAATACCTCCGGTGCTTGCTTGGTTTGCACAATCCTCTGAGAGCCAAAAGGATGGCAATTGTAAACCTGCACCATTGTGTCGCTTGTGAGGATTCCCAAGTGAATTCACAGCAGCCGTACAAATGTTACCAGATTCTGTGGTTTTGCATTTTTGTCCTTTGGCTGGATGAGCTTCAGTGGCCGGAGAAACATGGAAATGACCTAGAACCCAATCTGAATCTTTCTGGATACAGCAGGTAACTGAGACGGGAAGTATAGTCCTCTGCAATCCTGTACATAAAGAATAGAACAAAGAAAACACATTATACTCCAACTACTCACCGGAGCGCTCATTAGAATTGCCACCTCATTCCTTTAACCCAAACGCATATGAATTACACAGGTTCTGAGGCTAATTGAATGCAGAAAAGGCACCAAGTGAGTTTAATAACCACTTTAATCAGCCACAGAACATGTTTTCAGTTTTAAAGGGATAGCTCCATGCTGCTCTATGTAACCTTCATCTATCTTCATTGTAGAAGAATCCAGACCACTGTCTTGTGTGGTGAAAATATAAACCCAAATTTAATAATCGTGAGAATATAATTAATATATATATATAAATAATTTATTACACTTTAGCAGCAATGAGGAAAGGGCTCAATTGTTTACAGTTCAGGATATACTTGTATCATTTTGATCATTTATGCAAAGAAGCAGGCTAACAAATGACATATCCCTCATTAATACCAACCAAACCCACTTATGTGACCCCCTGGACCTCCAGAAGACAGTCTGTTCACATGTGCAGCCAGGCAGTTGAGCTACAATTTTACTACCCCTTTCACAACTGCCCACTTGAACACAGGCACGCAACCATTCGGGAAAGACCACATCTGTAGCTGCAATGCTGTGCTTCATGGCCGCAGTAATAATTGATCAGCATGTCGCAATTGCAGGGGGCATTAATAACGTTGAACTCAAACCATGCAAATCTGTGGAGCTGCCCCACAAAATGAGCGAAATTGCAGAATGGCACTTACAAGGTTAAATCAAGCAGTGAGGAGGCGACATACGGTTTGCTCACTGCCTATCAGTGAGCAGACAAGATCACTTTTCAGAGGGGTTGCAATGGCTGTCGTACATGCAAACGAGCCCTTGAAAGTTCACTTGAAGCTATATAAAACTCAGAGTCTCTCCTACGTGTTCCCACACAAACTCTACCTTTCACACGTCCACACATTCTTGTTTATTAAAGCAGAACTAAAGTTCCACTGTCAGTCACTGTGAGCAGGCAGGCTTTTTAGTATAGAAGAGACATACAACATCTCTTCTGCAATAAAATACACCTACCTGCTCACAGTGTTCTCCAGAATGTAAACGGAGCTGCACATGTGCATTTTACAGTCCCAGGCCGATCCATGTGTGTGCCGGGATGGCCAACTCCTGCGCATGAGTTATGTCGGTCTACGCTGGCCAATGAAGATTACCAAAGACCCGCACACAGAAGAAAATGACAGCCTCGTGAGGGATGGGGACAGTTGCAAGAAAGAAACGTTTTGCACCGTTTAATTCCCTGCAAGGTTGGAGGAGCTGAAGGGAACAAAACCATGACCACCAGGTCTGCAGCCTGACTGAAGCCATGTTCAGGATTCCCCAGCACGGTTGTAGAACTACAAGTCCAAGCAGGAATGCTGAGGTCAGTAGTTCCCCACCAGCTGGAACACCATAGTCTGCAAAAAACTGTGTTGTCCTGGTGTGGGACAGCATGCGGTTTCCAGAAGTAATCTGTAAACTATGAAACATAAAACAATATTATTTTTTTGCATGGTAGACTGAATTCTGTCCATTATGGTCTCATAACAAGATGAGAGAGGCAACACTGACGTTCTTACCATATATGCCATGACTGCAGTCCTGGAGCTCCCGCCACACTGTAGTCTAGGACTTCAATGCACTTACTGACACGATGCTAGAGGAAAATTCAAAGTGGGTGACACTGAGTGGAACAGCACACTGCATGACCATCCAAATCAATCACATCCCCCTCTTCCTTACACAGCATGTGACGCCTATTACCAGGTCACATGACCAAGGGCTATGGCTGCACACAGGCTGCTGTTACAGAAAATAATGCAGCCCTGCATGCCTTTAGATGTGCATTCACATTGCCTGCTGTGTACTTCCTATCTAGGGACAGGTCTACACAGGGCCAGCCAGTGCTGTGAGGAAGAAAGAACCACAGCTTCCCTTTAGATAGACATTCTCATTGTTTGCACCATATGCATTGCGCAGCGTTACCCAATACAGTCCCAACACCTAAGATAAGGTTTTTTACCTTATGTCCTGTTATTTCATGTTCATTATGTTCCTATTATCCACACCAACAGGCTGTGTTGGTTTAAAAAAACAGGAGAGAATGCAGTTTTAGGCTGGCTTCACACCTAATATCGATGCGGCTCCCAACAGGGGTCCAGTGCGTCCCTCAACATTTCAGGAACAATTTCAGTCCGAATTTTTAACTGAATTCCAACCTGAAACAGACCAAAAAAATGCACAGGACCCCTGTGCAAATTGCACCGAAGCCGCAGCGGAGATATGTGAACCAGCTCCATAGAGAGCCGGTCAACATCTGCTGTTGCGAATTGGATGCGAGGAATTTGCATCCAATTCGTAATGGTGTGAACCCAGCCTTACACAGCGCAGCGTGGTGTAGTGAATCACTACACTGCATTGTGCTGCAGTGCATACTATTGTCATGTTGTGACATTTCAATAAAGTTAAAAAATATATATATTCTGTGTCTTTCAGCAGATGTTTACATGTAAACACACATGGAGAGATTACCTGTGGTCAGGGACAAATGTGCACCCCTGGATTATTATTATACAGGATTTATATAGCGCCAACAGTTTGCGCAGTGCTTTACAACAGTACAGTTACAATACAATTCAATACGGGAAGAACCAGAGGGCCCTTCTCGATAGAGCTTACAATCTAGGGGTGCAGACAGTTCACCTTCAGGGGTACATGTCCTTCCCTAACTGCAGGTGATCACTCCATGTACAATTACATACAGACAGCAGTGGACAGTATCGGCCTGTCATTGCTTAGTACAGGCTTCCTGTCCACGACTGCTCGGAAAACCTGGCCATACGCTAATCTGTATGGTGTACAGCCCTAATTTGCTGTGTGCATGTGCTATAAAGATCACCACACATTGTTACAGTCTGGCCATACCATATTTTGTACAATTCATTTTATGGAGGCCATACAAGGTTCAATAAAATTGGATGATCAATGAATAATTCAACAAAACTATTGAATCAGATATCGACTGAGCAAGATAAAAATGGCATGACTGAGCAATGAGCAGCAGTCTAGATAGTGACAGTTTCAACTGACCCAAGGCGATTGGTTTGTAATGGGAAAAAAATCTGGATCTAGGTCAATCAATGGTGTTGCACCCTGTGGGACATGATGTTAAATATAGAAATCACACACTATTTTTTATAGTCAGAGTCCATTAACACTTATGCGACTCCAAAACCGTGTGATTTCTATTGTGACTTTGATGCGATTTCATGCAACTTTGGAAGAGTGAACTTTGGCTTATAATGTGATTGTGCTCCACAAAGTCACACACAAGTCGCATGTATTTCAGGCAGGTGTGACTTTTGAGGGTTTACATTGAAGTCTATAGCCCTCAAGGCACACCAAAGTAGTGCAGGAACTACTTTTAGGGCCCCTTTCACACGGGCTTCCCAATCAGGTCTGCGTGTCAGTCTTTCAGGCGGACCTGATCGGATACTCATCTCACTCCTATGGAGTGGCGGATGTCAGCGGTAACATGTCCGCTGACACCCGCTGCTATCCGATCCAATCCGGTCTGTGAAATCCAGATGGATGGTGACCCTATTTTCCATCTGTCTGGAGGATAGGATTGGATGAGAACTGACAGGCGGTCCGTTTTTATCTGATCTCCCCATAGAGGAGAGCAGGACCCTGACAGGTCAGTCTCAGCACAGTGAGCAAAGAAGGACATATTCATCTGCCTGCTCAGTGGGGATCAGTGAATCGAGCCCCCACTGAGCAAATCGGCGTCCATTGGGTAGACCTCCCATGTGAAAGGACCCTAAGACCCCTTTCACACAGTTTTCAGGCACTTTTGCACTGGAAATAGCCTCTGCTAAGCACCTGAAAACCGCCTCCCATTCATTTAAGTGTGACTTTTCACACTCAGGCGGTGCGCTTGCGGGACGTTACAAAAAGTCCTGCAAGCAGCGTCTTTGGGGTGGGTTGGGAGCGCTCCCAGAATGCCCTGCCCATTGGAATGAGTCTAAGTTGCACAGATATGAAAAGTACTCACTGGGTAACATGGGGTGCAACTTGCCATGCGACTTTGTGGTCCAAAGTCGCATGATAGGTTGCACAAGTGTGAATGAGGCCTTGAGAAAGCAAACATCTTGTTTTTATTTCTTTTAATTTTATTTTAAGCTACATTTTTTTGTATTTGAAACTGTTATTTTTGTTTTGACTTTGTATCTTTCTGTGATTAAATAAAGTCCCACTTATTTTTTCTTAGCTGGCTCTTGCAAAGGATTTTTTTTTTTTTTTTTTACAAAAGCGGGGGTCAACCTATCTGTCGTTTTATTTTTTTGGAGTTCATTCACAAACTTTTCTTCTCATGATTATCTACTCACATGTTCTGTGTAATAAGTCCGCCTGTGTCCGATTTCGTTGTAAAGAATAACTTATAAAATTCACTGAAGGCGGTTTCCATCTTCATTGTGGGCATTTGAAGCCCACAAGCATGTATTTCCTGGATGCGGTGAATGCTGTGCTCCCAGCATTCACCGAGATGTTGTGATGACGCTGTTGCACTATGCATGCTGGGAAGCTTGAGACTAGCTCCCAGGGGACTGTGGGAGGTCTGGGAGAGGCTAGAAACACGCCTACTCCCATGGGAGGAAAACCAGGAAGTGCTAAGAAGATTAGAAAAAAAAAAAAAAAAAAGGTAATTACGGCGATTTAAATTTTTTTACACAGCATGTCAGCATCTAGGCAAGGAAGAGAATGCATAGAGATAATGTTCAAAATTTGGGTGGAACCCCGCTTTAACTTACAGAGTATTATTATATCTTTTCACATTCTCATAGTTTCTATCACGTTTATTTACATTTAGATTAATTGTGATTCACAATTTGCGCAAATAAAAAAAAAAAAAAAAAAAAGCTATTGTTCACCCCAGTACAATCTTTTTTTTCACCCTACAGCCAACCTGCACGGGTCATTTAAAATTGTCACTATGCGTTACTCATTACTCGACCATGCCATTTTTGTCTCGCTTGATCAATGTCTGATTCAAATTTTACATTGATCATTCAGTTTACACTATATATGGCCAACATTAAATTTACCAAAACTATGTAATATGAGGACTTTCCTAAACTGGACAGTCAATTTGTATCCAACCAGGCAAGCCCTTGCACTTGACTGCATAGTTGTTGGTAGATCTAAAGAAGATTGGTAAGATATATGGTTAGATTAAAGTTCACCTATAAATAAAATAAATGCACATATTTTTGCAAGAAAAAAAATATTCATGTATTATTTTTTCACAGGAGCCTGTAAAGCATTGAACCCCCAGTGACTTGTGGGTGCAATGCCAGGCCCCTGCAGACGCTTTCTGCAGCTCCCTGTCTGTACTTCTATATGGGCTTTAGTTGGAGAGCTGCAGGAAGTGTTAATGGACTACAAGGGTGCAGATTACCGCACTTCATAAAGAACCACAACAGGTCTGCGATTGGACAGGACTTGCAATTCATTCACAGGTCACTGTGATCACACACCGATTTCCAAAGTGACTGCAGCTGTGAGGGAGAAGAACCCTCCTATTCTGTGGAATAGGAGGGCATTGGATGAGGTGAAGATTGTGACATCACCACCTGTGACGCTACCTCTTCCAATCAGAGAATACGTTGCATTATTGAAAAAATACCAAATGTTCTGTGAATGGCGCTTGTGCCAAGCGAGTGACCTCCTGTGTTCACAATGCAGCAGAGCAGCTGCCAGCACAAGACCCAAAAGCTAGTGGAGATCACTGTAGTATCAATTGATAACATGAAGGTGCGACTTTAGAGAGTTTACAGTCTTTGGCACTCAAGTTGCGCGAAAGTCACTTCAAAGTAGTGCAGGAAACTTTTTAAGTCACATAGATTTAAACGCCTTCCATTGAAACACATGGGCTGTGACTGGTCATACTATTTTGTGTCCAAAGTTGCATGACAAGTCACACAAGCGTGAATGGAGCCTTAAAGTAACTTACTATCAAAAATGGCTTCTGTTTTTTTCATTTTCAAGTGTGCAGTTAATACTTTATAATGTTTATACTTTGTTTTTTTTTCTTCCCTTTCTGTGAAAAACTCCCTTAGGCTCCATTCACATCTAGGCGTCCCGGATCACAGGTGGAATCGTAGCGATTCTGCCCGCAAACCTGAATTGCCGCACATGAAGAAGAAGAATGAATGACTGAAGAACTTCTTTTGGGCGACAGGTTGCCCGCGATTCTGCTTGCACAATTTTACCACGATTCGTCGGGCGACATTCACGATCAGGGTGCCAATGAAAGTGATGGGGTTGCAAGTGTTTCCCACAGCTTGGGATCGCGGACAGAATCGCGACGATTTTGCTCATGATCTGGGACGCCTAGATGTGAACGGAGCCTTAACCACTTACCACAAATCGCCATCATTGTACGTCGGTACTTTGACGTAGAATGCCGGGATTGTGGCAGCAGATAGCTGCCATAACCCCGGCATTTTCTTAAATGGCGGGCGGTCCTCTTTAGGATAAAAGTGGTCTCCGCGGCAGATTCGCCGCAAGATCACTTTTATTGGTGGTGAAAGAGGTGCCCCGGTAGCGGCGGAGACGATCCGATCCTTTCCCCTCTGAGGCACTGTGTCGAGTGAGAGAATGATGACCCCCACTCGACTCAATGACGTTGGATGACGGAAGCAACGTCAAACGTCACAAAGATGCTTGATTGGATTGAGAGCTGGAGAATTTGGGAGGCCAAGTAAACACTTTGAACTCATTGCTATGTTCTCAAACTATTCTTGAATTCATTAGACCAGGCCACCTTCTTCCATTGTTTTGTGGTCCAGTTCTGATGCTCACGTGTCCATTGTAGGAACTTTCGGCTGTGAATACAGGTCAGCATGGGCACCCTGATTGGTCTGCGACTACGCAACGCCATATGCAACAAACTGCGATGCTCTGTGTGTTTGGACACCTCAACAATTTGACCTACAGTAGCTCTTCTATTGATCGGACTACAAGGGCCAGCCCTCGATCCCCACCTGCATCAATGAGCCTGGGCTGCCCATGACCCTGTCGCTGGGTTTCCTTCCTTGGATGACTTTGGTTTGGTCCTGATCTCTGCAGACCAGAAGCATCCCACAACAGCTGCAGTTTTGGAGTTGCTCTGACCCAGTCGTCTGGTCATTACAATTTGGCCCTTGTTAAAGCCGTAGTAAACTGCAGGCGATTAAAAATAAAATAAATCCCCTGCAAGGCAAAGTCATAATGTGTTGGCGTGCATCGCATACTGGCACATTATAAGAAACGTACCTTAGAACGAAGCCCTCCAGTGCTGTGATGTCACCTCTGAATGAAAGGGCTGACATCTTCCCTGGTCTTCCTTCCGGGTTCATGTCCTCTGGCTACATGAGTGGCCAAGGGCGCGATGACGTCACTCCCGCACACAGGAGCGGCATGGGATCTGAAGGTCTGGCACTGTAAGCCGGTCCTTCACATTGTATGCACTGGTGATGTCATCAGCTACATGCACTCAACGGTGAACGTTTAGGAGATATTCACAGTATCTACAGGTAAACCTTATAATAGGCTTACCTGAAGGTACAAGTGGTGTCTACTACCACTTTAGTCACTCAAATCCTTAAGCTTGTCCAGTTTTTCTGCTTTCAACACATTAACTTCAGGGACAACATGTTCACTTGCCACCTAATATATCCCACCCACTCTCAGATGCCACTAAAATGAGATAATCGTGTTATTCACCTTAGCCTCTGGGTAGTCATAATATTATGGCTGGTCGGAGTATTTCGCTTTCCCATGCTTTTATTTATTTCCAGGCGCCTGCTCTAACTATAGTGGATAAGCACCAACTCTGGAGTCAGCTTCCCCTGGAACACATAACAGCTCCCTCTAGAGGTACACATTAAAAAAAAAAAAAGATAATCAGACTCCTTCCTAGTCCAATATATGAAGCGGGTGGTACAGCTCCACCCCTAAAACTCCGAGCGAACCACAGCAACCCCGCCCACTGCTCTCTAACTGGGCGATCTTTTGTTCGCGGAGCTATTGGCTAGTTGTTATGTGCTTACTGTTCATTGGTTAGAATTTGTGTTGGGGCGGAAGGCCGGAAGTGGCTGTGGTTCGCTGGGCGTGTGGAGGGCGGGAAATCGGAAGGCCCCGTTGTCCGGTTGTCGGGGGCTGTGAGTGGAGCTGATGAGTTAACCCTTCGTGGTGTGACACGCCCGTCATATCACCATGTCCTGGGGGTGTATGAGGTAATAGCGCCCTGTACATGGCAGGGCTGAGCTGGGAGGAGCAGAACTTCCTCCATTCATTCTTCACTCCCAGCTGCTGACACACGATGTGTATCCCGACAGTGTACAATCCACGATGTGTGTCCCGACAGTGTACAATCCACGATGTGTGTCCCGACAGTGTACAATCCACGATGTGTATCCCGACAGTGTACAATCCACGATGTGTGTCCCGACAGTGTACAATCCACGATGTGTGTCCCGACAGTGTACAATCCACGATGTGTGTCCCTACAGTGTACAATCCACGATGTGTGTCCCGACAGTGTACAATCCACGATGTGTATCCCGACAGTGTACAATCCACGATGTGTGTCCCGACAGTGTACAATCCACGATGTGTGTCCCGACAGTGTACAATCCACGATGTGTGTCCCGACAGTGTACAGTCCACGATGTGTGTCCCGACAGTGTACAATCCACGATGTGTATCTCGACAGTGTACAATCCACGATGTGTGTCCCGACAGTGTACAATCCACGATGTGTGTCCCGACAGTGTACAATCCACGATGTGTATCCCGACAGTGTACAATCCACGATGTGTGTCCCGACAGTGTACAATCCACGATGTGTGTCCCGACAGTGTACAGTCCACGATGTGTGTCCCGACAGTGTACAATCCACGATGTGTATCTCGACAGTGTACAGTCCACGATGTGTATCTCGACAGTGTACAATCCACGATGTGTGTCCCGACAGTGTACAATCCACGATGTGTATCTCGACAGTGTACAATCCACGATGTGTGTCCCGACAGTGTACAATCCACAATGTGTGTCCCGACAGTGTACAATCCACGATGTGTATCTCGACAGTGTACAGTCCACGATGTGTGTCCCGACAGTGTACAGTCCACGATGTGTGTCCCGACAGTGTACAATCCACGATGTGTATCCCGACAGTGTACAATCCACGATGTGTGTCCCGACAGTGTACAATCCACGATGTGTGTCCCGACAGTGTACAATCCACGATGTGTGTCCCGACAGTGTACAGTCCACGATGTGTGTCCCGACAGTGTACAATCCACGATGTGTATCCCGACAGTGTACAATCCACGATGTGTGTCCCGACAGTGTACAATCCACGATGTGTGTCCCGACAGTGTACAATCCACGATGTGTGTCCCGACAGTGTACAATCCACGATGTGTGTCCCGACAGTGTACAATCCACGATGTGTGTCCCGACAGTGTACAATCCACGATGTGTGTCCCGACAGTGTACAATCCACGATGTGTGTCCCGACAGTGTACAATCCACGATGTGTATCTCGACAGTGTACAGTCCACGATGTGTGTCCCGACAGTGTACAGTCCACGATGTGTGTCCCGACAGTGTACAATCCACGATGTGTATCCCGACAGTGTACAATCCACGATGTGTGTCCCGACAGTGTACAATCCACGATGTGTGTCCCGACAGTGTACAATCCACGATGTGTGTCCCGACAGTGTACAATCCACGATGTGTATCTCGACAGTGTACAGTCCACGATGTGTGTCCCGACAGTGTACAGTCCACGATGTGTGTCCCGACAGTGTACAATCCACGATGTGTGTCCCGACAGTGTACAATCCACGATGTGTATCTCGACAGTGTACAATCCACGATGTGTGTCCCGACAGTGTACAATCCACGATGTGTGTCCCGACAGTGTACAATCCACGATGTGTGTCCCGACAGTGTACAATCCACGATGTGTGTCCCGACAGTGTACAATCCACGATGTGTGTCCCGACAGTGTACAATCCACGATGTGTGTCCCGACAGTGTACAATCCACGATGTGTGTCCCGACAGTGTACAATCCACGATGTGTATCTCGACAGTGTACAGTCCACGATGTGTGTCCCGACAGTGTACAGTCCACGATGTGTGTCCCGACAGTGTACAATCCACGATGTGTATCCCGACAGTGTACAATCCACGATGTGTGTCCCGACAGTGTACAATCCACGATGTGTGTCCCGACAGTGTACAATCCACGATGTGTGTCCCGACAGTGTACAATCCACGATGTGTATCTCGACAGTGTACAGTCCACGATGTGTGTCCCGACAGTGTACAGTCCACGATGTGTGTCCCGACAGTGTACAATCCACGATGTGTGTCCCGACAGTGTACAATCCACGATGTGTATCTCGACAGTGTACAGTCCACGATGTGTGTCCCGACAGTGTACAGTCCACGATGTGTGTCCCGACAGTGTACAATCCACGATGTGTATCCCGACAGTGTACAATCCACGATGTGTGTCCCGACAGTGTACAATCCACGATGTGTGTCCCGACAGTGTACAATCCACGATGTGTGTCCCGACAGTGTACAATCCACGATGTGTGTCCCGACAGTGTACAATCCACGATGTGTATCTCGACAGTGTACAGTCCACGATGTGTGTCCCGACAGTGTACAGTCCACGATGTGTGTCCCGACAGTGTACAATCCATGATGTGTGTCCCGACAGTGTACAATCCACGATGTGTGTCCCGACAGTGTACAATCCACGATGTGTGTCCCGACAGTGTACAATCCACGATGTGTGTCCCGACAGTGTACAATCCACGATGTGTGTCCCGACAGTGTACAATCCACGATGTGTGTCCCGACAGTGTACAATCCACGATGTGTGTCCCGACAGTGTACAATCCACGATGTGTGTCCCGACAGTGTACAATCCACGATGTGTGTCCCGACAGTGTACAATCCACGATGTGTGTCCCGACAGTGTACAATCCACGATGTGTATCTCGACAGTGTACAGTCCACGATGTGTGTCCCGACAGTGTACAGTCCACGATGTGTGTCCCGACAGTGTACAGTCCACGATGTGTGTCCCGACAGTGTACAGTCCACGATGTGTATCCCGACAGTGTACAATCCACGATGTGTGTCCCGACAGTGTACAATCCACGATGTGTGTCCCGACAGTGTACAATCCACGATGTGTGTCCCGACAGTGTACAATCCACGATGTGTATCTCGACAGTGTACAGTCCACGATGTGTGTCCCGACAGTGTACAGTCCACGATGTGTGTCCCGACAGTGTACAATCCACGATGTGTATCCCGACAGTGTACAATCCACGATGTGTATCCTGGCAGTGTACAATCCACGATGTGTATCCCGACAGTGTACAATCCACGATGTGTATCCTGGCAGTGTACAATCCACGATGTGTGTCCCGACAGTGTACAATCCACGATGTGTGTCCCGACAGTGTACAATCCACGATGTGTATCCCGACAGTGTACAATCCACGATGTGTATCCTGGCAGTGTACAATCCACGATGTGTATCCCGACAGTGTACAATCCACGATGTGTATCCCGACAGTGTACAATCCACGATGTGTGTCCCGACAGTGTACAATCCACGATGTGTGTCCCGACAGTGTACAATCCACGATGTGTGTCCCGACAGTGTACAATCCACGATGTGTATCTCGACAGTGTACAGTCCACGATGTGTGTCCCGACAGTGTACAGTCCACGATGTGTGTCCCGACAGTGTACAATCCACGATGTGTGTCCCGACAGTGTACAATCCACGATGTGTGTCCCGACAGTGTACAATCCACGATGTGTGTCCCGACAGTGTACAATCCACGATGTGTGTCCCGACAGTGTACAATCCACGATGTGTGTCCCGACAGTGTACAATCCACGATGTGTGTCCCGACAGTGTACAATCCACGATGTGTGTCCCGACAGTGTACAATCCACGATGTGTGTCCCGACAGTGTACAATCCACGATGTGTGTCCCGACAGTGTACAATCCACGATGTGTGTCCCGACAGTGTACAATCCTCGATGTGTGTCCCGACAGTGTACAATCCACGATGTGTGTCCCGACAGTGTACAATCCACGATGTGTGTCCCGACAGTGTACAATCCACGATGTGTGTCCCGACAGTGTACAATCCACGATGTGTGTCCCGACAGTGTACAATCCACGATGTGTATCTCGACAGTGTACAGTCCACGATGTGTATCTCGACAGTGTACAGTCCACGATGTGTATCCCGACAGTGTACAATCCACGATGTGTGTCCCGACAGTGTACAGTCCACGATGTGTGTCCCGACAGTGTACAGTCCACGATGTGTGTCCCGACAGTGTACAATCCACGATGTGTGTCCCGACAGTGTACAATCCACGATGTGTGTCCCGACAGTGTACAATCCACGATGTGTGTCCCGACAGTGTACAATCCACGATGTGTGTCCCGACAGTGTACAATCCACGATGTGTGTCCCGACAGTGTACAATCCACGATGTGTGTCCCGACAGTGTACAATCCACGATGTGTGTCCCGACAGTGTACAATCCACGATGTGTATCTCGACAGTGTACAGTCCACGATGTGTGTCCCGACAGTGTACAGTCCACGATGTGTGTCCCGACAGTGTACAGTCCACGATGTGTGTCCCGACAGTGTACAGTCCACGATGTGTATCCCGACAGTGTACAATCCACGATGTGTGTCCCGACAGTGTACAATCCACGATGTGTGTCCCGACAGTGTACAATCCACGATGTGTGTCCCGACAGTGTACAATCCACGATGTGTGTCCCGACAGTGTACAATCCACGATGTGTGTCCCGACAGTGTACAATCCACGATGTGTATCTCGACAGTGTACAGTCCACGATGTGTGTCCCGACAGTGTACAGTCCACGATGTGTGTCCCGACAGTGTACAATCCACGATGTGTATCCCGACAGTGTACAATCCACGATGTGTATCCTGGCAGTGTACAATCCACGATGTGTATCCCGACAGTGTACAATCCACGATGTGTATCCTGGCAGTGTACAATCCACGATGTGTATCCTGGCAGTGTGCAGTAATGTATAATTACTGACCTGGCTGTGGTACAGTGCAATCAGGTGTCTGGAGGTGATTGTTCTGTCTGTTTAGTCATGGATGTTGGCACTGTTATGTAAAAGGAGGACTATGCTTTTTATTTCATTATTCTTCTCATTCACGCTCACGCCTTCTCATTGCCACGAAACGTGTAAAAAATATAAATTGTGTTTTGAGGTGCCGTCATTTCTTAATAGCGCACCAAACACACATGATTCGCTGCCCAAAAAGGTGCAGAAACTACTTTGGTGCGTTTGGCAGCCCATTCAAGTGAATGGGCTGCCCTATGCAGTGGCCTGAAAAAAAAACGCATTGCGTCACACAGATGTAAAAGGGGCCTTAAAGCAGAACTCTACCCCAAAGGGGAAGTTCCGCTGTAAGTCCTCCTCCCCTGCCACATTTGACAGGTACCCTCCCACATAGTTTCGAAAGGTACCCACTTCCGCTCGGATTGCCAAGGTGATCCCAGTGAAAGTTCTCTTCCCCTTCCTCCCAGCAGTCTTCTAGAACAGATCCTAGAAGACCGCAGTACTGTCCATAAAGCGCAGCCAGGTACCCACACTTAAGATGTGGATGTCAGGAACCGAGAAAATTGAGTGCTGTCCGTGATACTTTTTTTATTTGCACTAACATACAATTTTTCAGGACAAGCTTTCGGGGTATGTCCCCTTCTTCAAGGTCCAACAAGTACTGATTCACACATTTTTAAGCAGAATGTTAAAGAAGAAGAAAAAAAAAAAAAAGAGAGAGAGAAAACCAAAAAAACACATACAAATCAATGGTAATAAAGATAGCAGCAGAGTTAGTGAGATAAGGCAGAGGGAGAGCTATAGAATATGGTCATAAAACGTTAGTATAATGTGTAAGGAAACCAATATCTAAATTCAGGCCATTATTTTTTGTGTCAAAAAGAAGTATCATTCTTAGTTCAAACGTTTTCCTTTCCTGGATAGGTCTGAAATTCCCTTTAAGAACTAAAACATTGAGGTCTTCTATAGTGTGGTCCGGTTATGAGAAATGATGTCCCACAGGTGTGCATAAACTGTCTTCTTTATGTTCTTTGATGGTATGTCTGTGCAAATTCCTCTGTGACCAGTATCCCCCCCTGCATTCTATAGCTCTCCCTCTGTCTTATCTCACTAACTCTGCTGCTATCTTTATTACCATTGATTTGCATGTGCTTTGGTTTTCTCTCTTTTTTTTTTTCTTCTTCTTTAACATTCTGCTTAAAAATGAGTGAATCAGTACTGCTTGGACCTTGAAGAAGGGGACATACCCCGAAAGCTTGTCCTGAAAAATTGTATGTTAGTGCAAATAAAAAAAGTATCAAGGACAGTACTCAATTTTCATTGTGTAAATGATGAAGACTTTGCTAATGACCATGTAGAAACAAAGTTCCCTCACAGACTTCCTGGCACATCCAGTCCTCCACTGTGATAACACTCACCAAACTTTAACTGTGCTTCACCTGCCCCTTTGCTCCAGGAGTTCCTTATCGACCACCGTGTTATGATAAAGACATTGCCAATGACTGTGTAGAGGCAAAGTTCCTTCACAGCTTTCCCTGGGCCTCCTCCTGCGATCGGTACACCCCCCCCAGATGGGGGTGCCCTCCTGCTGCTGCCTAGTATTCCATTCTCCACTTCACTCAGCCGACATCCCCCCGACCCCCAGGGGCATGTTACCTCAGCTTATATAGGAGGCCCGCCTCCTGACAATACCAATTGGGGATTGGTCAGGGCTCCCACATGAGCTGCCTGCCGCTCCAGTTCTAGGCCCAGCCAATCTTCCAGAACATTCTCCCTAAAAGCAGGGGAGGCGCCTCAGAACTGGAGCACAGGTGGTCACACCCACTGCTACTCTGACAACTCCCAGCCCCCAGATCAAAACAGACAGGCCTAGCTTGCAGCATAGGCCTGCCTAAATTTGCCTGTGCTGACAGTTCCTAGTAAAAAAGAATCTATTACTAGCACCTACCTATTGGTAGAGGGTGCTACATATAACTTCTGCATATGGGCACAATACCTAATTCATCTTGGCTAGAAAAAGCATGGCCGGAATGTTCACTGAAACATACATGCGTGGCTCTATGTACAATACTCGGGAAATTCCTGACAGGCAGAAATAAAGCCCTTTATTGCAGAAGAGAGATAGCCACCTCTTCTACAGTTAAAAGTCAGCCTGCCAGCATTTTTTTTTGCTTAAGTAAGGCATCATTCAAGTGGGCAGATAGGTTGCTGTATGGTTAAACACTGCCTCTGGACGCAGTTGTACTATGCAGGGTAGATAAAAAGCAAAGATTTAAAAAAAAAAAATCAAAAGAATCTGATTGAAATAAAAAAAAAATCCATCTGATTTTTTTGATTTTTATCAAATTTATTTTAACAAAATGCTTTTGGAGTAAAAAATCTATCTAAAGATAGTTCTCTGTTTAAGATACATTAATAATTTAATTTATTCAGCATGAAATGGAGCTTAGTTATGTAGCATGAGGCTGTGTATTCTGCAATATTTACATTTTTGGTAAACTCATTCAATGAATCCAAGCTCTGCAAGCTGAGATAACACGCACTGCATTGATGCATTCACCAAATTTCACAGTAACCATGAGATAAAACAAAGTTCAAGAATATTCCTTTATCCCATTGTTTTGCAAATCTATGTACACTACAAACTGTATGATTGAATCGGTTCTGATATCGCTGTTTTACTAACCTGACAGCCAATTATTAAAAATAGGAAATCCTCATTTTGTTTGCAAATATTAAAGATTCTAACTACCAGCAAGAATAAGTGCTTAGATTTAAAGAGCACCTGTCATTTCAGATCCATCACCTGTTAGCGGGTATCCACTCACCTGCTGCCGCCACGTCCCTCACCTTGTTGTGTCACTGCCGCATCACCAGCCGTCCCATTAAAGTGAATAGGACTGTCAGTGAGTCAACAGCGGGTCAGAGGAGGAGTCCCTGCGGGACAGAGATGACAGTTGCTCTTTAAAAATTATGATTAAAATCGAGTTGATTTAAATCAAGCCTTTTTACTAGTAATTTAAATCGTTATTTAAATCAACTTGATTTAAATCAAATCCACCCTGGTACTATGG
Organism: Aquarana catesbeiana; assembly: GCF_042186555.1. Classification (NCBI taxonomy): domain Eukaryota; kingdom Metazoa; phylum Chordata; class Amphibia; order Anura; family Ranidae; genus Aquarana; species Aquarana catesbeiana. The sequence continues at coordinate 165,692,243 of NC_133327.1, read as the reverse complement.
CTTTTTAAAACTGGACAATTTGCTGCAGCCAATTTGGATGCATCCAGAAATGGCGTCACTTAATGAAACAGTCTGAGTCCAGAGCGGTCCTGCATCTGAACAGCAACCTATCCGCTCTCATTCATCATCTGAATGAGGCTTTAAGTAGGGATGCACCAATACTTTTTAAATTTTTTTTATTTACTTTTTTTAGTACTCGCCAATACCAATTACTGATACCCACTGCAACTGTTTTGTTTACACTTCTGCTGTCAGCACTGGCACAAAGCATTGAAAAGTTATTTACAAATTAAAAATAGATTTATTTATTTTTTTCACGTGAAATGTATAAATATATGTCAAAGGTGTAAAAATATTAACAAACAAAGCAGACAAAAAAACGTTTAAGGCCTCTTTCACACGGGGCAGATCAGTCATGATCCGCCCCGTGAACACACGCTGGCTCAGCGGGGATCGCTCCGCCGATCCCCGCTGAGCAGGAAGATGACAGGTGCATCGCTGCACGCTGTGCAGCGACGGACCTGTCAGAGCGCCGCTCTCCCCTATGGGGGGATCGGATGATGACGGTCCGTAGTGTCCGTCGTCATCCGATCCGATCCGAAAACGGAGGGAAAAGTAGGTTTTTCCTCCGTTACACTTTTCGGATCGGAGCGGGGTCGGATGTCAGCGGACATGTCACCGCTGACATCCGACGCTCCATAGGGATGACTGTATGTCCGTTTTTCATCCGAAAACGGATGGATGAAAAACGGACATACGGATCATCCGTGTGAAAGAGGCCTTAGGTTTTAGATCCCGAGTCTCACCGCTGATCTCAGCTCATAACCAGTTTATGAAACTGAGATAATCAGCGGAGAACATGTTCTCCGCTGATTATCTCAGCACAGTGAGAATTTGTAACTGACTTCACAGAAACGGCCAGTTTATGAAGGTGCGATCTCAGCACCTCACTGGCGATCTGTGACAGAATTCTCACTTTCTGATTCACCATTTCAGAAGTGGAGAATCAGAGCGAGAAGCCTGAAACTGGTGAAATTTATAGTGTGTATATATATATATATATATATATATATATATGTGTGTGTATATGTATATATATGTGTATATATATGTGTATATATATATATATATATATATATATATATATTATTATTATTATTATACAGTATTTATATAGCGCCAACAGTTCACGTAGCGCTTTATATATGTGTATATATATGTATATATACATGTGTGTGTGTATATATATATATATATATATATATATATGTGTGTGTGTATATGTATGTATATATATATATATATATATATATATATATATATATATATATATATATGTATATAGATATAGATATATATAGATATGTATATATCTATATATAGATATAGATATTTCTATATCTATATCTATATAGATATATATATCTATATATATATCTATATAGATATATATCTATATAGATAGATAAATAGATATTTATTGATATATATAGACTATATCTATCTATAGATATATCTATAGATAGATACATCTATTATATATATTTTTACATATATATATCTATATATATATAATATATATATATAGATATATATATCTATATATATATATTATATATATATAGATATATGTATATATTTTTTTTTAGATGTTCACGTCTCTGGCTGGGTTCGCACTTGTGCAATGCGTGAACCAGCGTGATTTCTGTGCGGGCTTTCACATCGCACCTACATTGACATCTGCGCACCACTGCGGGTGTCAATGTAAAGTTAATGACACCCCCAGATCATTTCACAGATCGCAGTGCGAACTATGTAATGGTGCAGGAATCGGATCGCATGGGTGTTCACACCCATGCGATCCGATTCCAGTGCGGACCAAATAAAGGGTCCTGTACCATTTTGGTGCAAATGCAATATGATTTAGGGCCAGTTCCCACTGCTGCGGTGTCCGAGATCGGATGTGATTCGCACCGCACTGCAGTGCAAAATCACATCCGATCTCTGTGCAATGCGATTTCAGCCATACAGATAGTATTGCTAAATTTGCATTGCACTCGGACAAAACTCTTACAGGACCCTTTTTTTGGTCCACAGCAGAATCGGATCGCATGGGTGTTCACACCCATGCGATTCGATTACTGTCCGAGTTTGCAGATCACACTGCGATATGCGAACTGATTTGGGGGTGTTAACTTTTAGGCTCAGTTCACACTTGTGCGATGCCGGACATCGCACAGGCATCGCATGTTATTCGCAGCACACTGCCATTCACATTACATGCGATGTCTGTGCGGTGCGATATCAGCTGTACAGATAGTATGGCTGATATCGCACCGCATTCGGTGCAAACACGCACAGGACCCTTTTTTCTGTTCGGACCAGAATCGGATCGCATGTGTGTTCACACATATGCGATCCGATTCATGTCCGAACTGTCAGTTCGCAGTGCAATATGCAAGCTGATCTGGGGGTGTCGTTAACAATGTATTGACACTCCCCAGCGATTCGCATATGGCAGTGTGAACAGACATGCGAGTCGGTGCGGTGCGGGAACTCGCAGTGGATTCGCAGTGTTCTCGCATCGCACCAGTTTATCAATTTTTATGTTTATCTATAATGAAATATATTTTATTTTAATTTATTAATAAATATTTATACTTTATTAAAATTATTTTTTTAATGATTATAAATGTATTTTGCATTTATATGAATGGTGTATAGCTGCATTACATATGTGCATTACATTCATTTACTATACACCATTCACATTTAAATAGGGACATGTATGATCTTTAAATATTGATAAAAACAATGTTTTTTTTATAATTAGGTTAATGTATATTGTGTAGGGGGAATTTATCTTTATTATTTTATTAATATGTTGGGGAATAATGTGTGCTGATTTGTGTTAAACTTTTGTATTTTATGGTTCCTCATACTGTAATCCCGCTATATCACACGAGATTATAGTGAGAGGAGCCGTTCTCAGGAGTTCCTGGCGTTTGTAGATCGCTCCTCAACTCAACATGAGAAGCGATCTACACACTTTCATAAACAGGCACTCAGAGGAGAGCGATCTCCTCTGAGAATGCCTGAGAACTGAAAAGCGGTATTTTACCGCACTTTCATAAAAGGACACCTTAATTATTAATCGTTTATAAAATAGAAGTGAACAAAAATAAAATCAGGAGGAAATAAATGAAATGGCGAAGGAGTTCATTAAAGCTGATTAGAGTAAATTAAGGGTTAATAAGGGGTTAAACAGAGGAACATTTAATAAACAAAAAAAAAAATATTTTTTTCTCAAGTCATCTTCCAGGACGGCACACCTGAGAGATGAGAGGCTCCTCTCCACAGGAAACACAATCAATCAACAGCTGTTTTAAGTCCACACCCTTCCCCCTGATCCTCAGTTTTTGATTGTGTTTCTTCCTACACTGCGAAACTGTTTGTTTTTTTCCAAATGACCGAAGCCTGGGGCTAGTGGTCTCCCCCTGGGAGCCGGACCAAATACCTGGGAAGCCTCTGGGTCTGGCGGGATATATTTATCCTTCCCGGGGGGTTCCCCTATCCTTTCCTCGGGGGGGGGGGCAGCAGAAACTGGGAAAGCCCCCCTGAGAGCTGAAGGCCCCTGGGTACAGTAGTGTCCCCAGAACTTCAGGGGCCTTTATCCTGTCTCCCCCCTTACCTGTCCGGACGTCCGTTCAGACGGGGGTGCTAGCCGTCGGTTCTTTCCAGGGGGATCGTATCCCCTGACTCCTGGGTCCCTGGTAGCTCGCGTGGGCTGCTGGGGAGGGCACCGCCTGAACGACCCGCGTTCTTACCCAGAAGGGAAGGCTGAGAGTCAGCAGGAGCAGGCGCCCACATCCTCCTTTCGAGGAGGCACCAGTTTACTATGGTGAATGTCTGCCTAAACCACCTCATGGGAATGAGGAACGTACGGCATTGCCCCCCCCCCCCCCCCCCATGTGTATATACTGACTGGACACAGCCTAACCTTGCAGCTCCCTAAAGGGACAGCAGTTGTGGGGGGGGGGGGGCACTTTGGCGGCTATCCTCCTTGCGTGTGGACCATAAGGATGGAAAAGCAAGCCCGGTGGCTGTGGCAAAAGGGGAAGACGACAACGGTGAGTCAAAAATCCCCAATCCCAGCCAGATGGTTTCTGGGCATTTGAGATAATCTCCCCTGGGGTCTGGATTCAAATAGCCCAGAAGCTTTTGCTAAAGACACCAGCCACAGCTCCCTCCTACATCAGAGATGCTGTATGGTGGACAAGTGGTGCAGAGGAGCGAGTGTGCCTAAACCACCTCAGATGGGAAAGAGGTAGGTAAGGCATTTTTTCCCCTTCCACCTGTATTTACTGAGTGGTGCAGTGCAGGACCTGGGGTCTCCATAACAAAATAGCCCAGAAGCTACTGCTAAAAACCACCAGCCACAGCTTCCTCTTATAGCAGAGACACTGTGGTTATCACAACAGTAGGTTGCCAGCCTCTCCCTACATACCCGGTTGTGGTACATTAGTAGGGGTGAATACAGCAAAGAGGGTGACCTGGTAGAACAAAGAGTTCCTTACTGGCCAGGTATACCACTGAACAAGTTATTAATGGTGCAATGGTTGAAGGATTCAGGAGTAAGCTCCCTTGCTCAGCAGGTGCACTAGGTTATCTGGCCCTATTAGCCCAGCTGCTAGGAATCTGCTTAAAGTTGCTCCAAGATGCTTAAAAGCTGACCCAACTTTCAACAATGTGGCAGGGACCAAGCTTCTGTGTGGCACAGTAGGGGTTCCCTTGTGACAGATCCTCCTTTTGGGGGTTGCTTGCTATGGGTAACTTTTCATAAGCTCCAACCTCCCACTCCACTCTTACATTGTGGTTATATTTTAATGCAGGGGGTAAGAAAAACCTTTTTGTTGGTTTGGGCTACAGTCCACTCAGTGACAGATCTAAAAGTGATTTACCATAAATCGTTTTTCCTATAGCCTTTGATTAAGGATTTTCTGTGCAAACATATGCAAGAGCTAGATGGCTATATGATTGTTTCTTTAAGGGCTGCAGGTGGCTATTTACCTCCAGGCTAAATTGGTAACCACCCTTTTTAGAGGTCTTATATTGGTCTCTAGGGCTGGGCTCATTGAGACTTTAGTTACTGATCAGCCCCACCCGTGTATGAGCTGGCTAGCGTTTGCTTAATCTACGGAGGTAAGGTAGGACAACAGCTACTATAGTAAGGTGTCCATCCATTTTAGGATTGGTTCCTTCACTGGTGGTGAAGGATTAGTATCTACAGCCCAGGCTATGCCTATGAAATAATTTGCTCCTGTTTGATTATTTCATAAAGGGATACACCATGACTCCTCCTTGGCTGCTCACCAGTAGACCTCAGTAGTGAAGGTTTGTCCTTGCTGGGGTGTTTGGTGGCACAACTAAAGTACACATTGAGATTTGTGACATCTCTGCTGCAGTTGGGTGTCCTTTATATCCTAAAGGTACTGCTTTGTTTGGCTACAGATCAGAAAATACAACTGGGAAGGTGGTCTGTACTTTCTGGTTTTGTGCCGCACGCCAGAAACGCACATCATTGAGTCTGGTGATGACATTTCTGCTCATAATTGTTATATTGCTGCACATCAGACCTACACAAGATTGGGGTCTGTCTGTGGGGTTTTTGTGTCCTATATTACTGCCTTATTGGTTGCTTATCAGAAAGGCAGCAGGAAAGATTGATGGCAGGGGTAGTACATATACTGCCTTTGGTAATCGGTACAGCACCACAAGGTGGCGTCGTGCTGATTCAGACAGTGCTAATAATGGCAATAGCTGCCGCTTTTAGGCATGCGATTTGACATGTGAGTCGCATGCCAAATCACTTCAATATGGATGTGCTATCTCTATTCAGAACTGTTATATTATTGCACATCAGAGATATATAAGATTGAGGTCTGTCTGTGGGTCCTGTATTACTGCCTTATTGGTTGCTTATCAGAAAGGCAGCAGTGATGACGGATGGTCCTGATTTTGTTGGAAAATACAAAATTGAACCTGTGCCAGGGGTAGTACACATACTGCCATTGGTAATCAGTGCAGCACCACAAAGTGGCCAGTGCTGATTCAGACAGTGCTATTAACGGCAATGGCTGCCAATTTTAGGCATGCGATTTGACATGTTGAGTCACATGCCAAATCACTTGGATGTGCTATCTCTATTCAAGATTGTTGTTGCACATCAGACACATACAAAATTGAAGGTTTACTGCCTTATTGGCTGCATATCAGAAAGGACACAACAGTGAAGGTTGTTTGTCTTTTTCTGATTTGTTTTTGCTGCTCAGCAGGGAGACACATTGAGGGTAATGACATCTCTGCTCAGTATTGGTATATGCTACACATCAGACATACACAAAGATTGAACATTGTTTGTGTCCTGTATGTCCTATATTTACTGACTTATCGTCCGTATATCAGAAAGACACAGCAGTAAGTGGTGTTTCTCATTGATCTTCCTTGCTATTTCTTAGGTATACACAGTAGGGGGTTGTTGGCTGCACGCCTCCAGGGAGCCACAGCATGGGGACCCCTTGTTTGTTCGACCCGAAAACTGCTTTTCCTGCGACCTGTGTAATCTTGAGGTCTGTGGTTCCGTAAGCAGGGACTGCTGGATACGCTGCGACCTGGAGTCGCACAGTCACGAATGATACCCTTTGGAAGCCATAGTATGACTTCTCATGCGTCTTGCAGTCCCAAGTGGCAGGTTAGGTCGCACGGGTGTGGGAACCCTAAGCTTATCTGTCCCTTCTGGTTCAGGTTTTGCAATGCTGCAGGAATACTCATTGTGGAGTTATTGCCTTATTTTGCAGTAGACCAGAAAGATCGCAGCTGTAAAGGCTGTCTGTTGTTTCCTTGTTTTTATGTTGCTGCACAGCAGAAGTACTCAACATTGAAGCTTGTTGGTGCTTTCTGTTTCATATTGCCTTACCTTATGGCACTTCAGAAAAACACAATGCTGTAGGTTGCTTGTGTTCTTTCTCTGTTGGTTCTATGTAACTGCACTACAGAACTGCATAACAGGAAGGATTGTCTTTTAACTGTACTTGGTGGTTCGTCATAAATACGCAACATAGAAGTTTGGGTCTTTCTGTCTTCTCTTTATAGCCTTGTTTTGCTGTACATCAGTAAAACACCACTGTAAAAGGGGGTTATGACCTAGCTAGCTGCACTTCAGAAATGCGCAGCATTTAAGGTGTGTTTGTGTCTTAATGCTTACATATTGGCCGCACATCAGAAAACCAGACTGTGAGGTTCAGATTTGGGTCTCTTCCCATATTTGATATTTTGGTTTAGCTAGTCACACTCAGATACACAACATTGATGTCTATGCTTGTGTCCTTTCTGTCTAAATCTATTGTGCTATGTCAACAATCTATGATTTTTTTATTTGTGATATTAATAATACATGTATCACCTTTTTGTATTTCAGCCTTCTCTTCCGTGAAAGGGCCAGGAGTTCTGGTGCAGATGTCACATGTCAGAAAGCCTCGACCCCTTACATTCAGGGATGCCAGAGCCATTTCCTAGGGTTGAAGCCCAGTAGAGTTATGGGTCACTGGAGGAAGGCGATAATGAATCGCCCTGTTTAATAAGAACTTAGGAAGTTCGGTTCAGAGGAGTTTTATGGCCTGAAGATGAAGTATAAACATGTATACCCGACCATATAGGTTACAGCTTGGTGCATGGCCTTCATTTTGCCCTTCTAGCAAAACTAGATGTAGCAATATGAGTGTTCTTCTCCTGCTATAGATGTTAATCTCCTGAGTAGGCTCTCAGGCGTAAGTAAAACTATAGATTGGGCATGCCTTAAACCCAGGGATTAAGTTTTTGTTAATCTATTTCCCTTAAGTAGGTTTCCCTTCAGTCTTTGCTGACGTAAAGCTAAAAATGAACAAAAAGGGGTTGTCTGTCAGGGGCCCCCCTTTTTTGGCAGTTTTATTTCCCTGGACAGGGTTGTGTTAAGACAGGCCCCCTTATGGATCAATGTAGTGTCCTTGTCTTACAACACAGGTCTCCGATTCATCTTTTTAGTGGTTCTAAACAGCACCTATAGGCAGAATAGGCCATTGTTGGTAGATGTGTGACAGACAACATTGATAACCTACAAGTTTAACATGTTTTCTGATTCCATCTTTAAGAGCCCACTCCACCTAGATCCTGCATCCGAAACAGAGAAGGCAGGGACACCGGTGGAGTAGACCGGCAGATCAGCCGCATGATCCAGCTATGATACCTTCATCAAGCATATGGAGTAAAGGTAAAGCTTACTGCAGAACCGAGGTTCGCCAAGAGTCTTGCAGTGGTCCCACCCTAAGGTAGGCCTGAGGTACTTGATTATCCTCTCAGGTGTGCTGTCCTGGAAGATGACTTGAGAAAAGTACTAGTTACTTACCGGTAACTGTCTTTCTGGGAAATCTTCCAGGACGGCAGGCCTACTTCCCACCCGTTGGAGGAGGGAAAATTTTAGAACACTAGAAGGTGAGTGCCTATGAGGAATGATTTCCCTTGTGAACCAGGTTCAGGAGTTACTTCTCTACAAACTGAGGATCAGGGGGAAGGGTGTGGACTTAAAACAGCTGTTGATTGATTGTGTTTCCTGTGGGGAGGAGCCTCTCATCTCTCAGGTGTGTCGTCCTGGAAGATTTCCCAGAAAGAGTTACCGGTAAGTAACTAGTACTTTTTTTTACTTGATAGGTTGCTTAAGTCTCGGTTCACACTAGGGCGGCTTCAAAGTCGCCCCACACAGCATGACTTCAGCGCGGCTTGCAAATGACTTCTTTAATATAGATCAATGCAAGCTGCTCCGAAGTCGCCCCAAGTAGTACAGGAACCTTTTTCTAAGTCGGTGCGACTTGAGTCGCTCCGATTAGAACAGTTCCATTGCACTGAATGGAGCACAACTCGTCAGGCGGCTATATTGCCTAACAGGTCGCCCCAGTGTGCACCAAGCCTTAAACTATCTTCATCTGCAGATCAAACTTCATCCCTTTGATCTGTAGATGAATAAACAGAAAGTTACAAAAAGAAACAATGTTTCTTTTTATCTTTCTGTTTCAATGGCTGAGCAATGTCGTTGATAAACATCGTCTGGGTGGTTTTTTTTTTTTTTTTCTTTTTTTTTTACAGCTTCAGTTGCTAGAACTTTGTTTACATGTCAGCTGTCAAAAGGGGAACCCCACTTACAGCTGAAAGAGTCATCATTTGCTAAGGACGCAGCCACCCTGCTCCTTAACTACCGATAATTGCCAGCTTTTTTTATTTATTTTTTTTTACATTTCAGCTGTCAGTGGGGGAATCCCACTGACAGCTGAAAGAACCAAGCCTGAAAGTATCGGTTTCAGGTATTGGAGCATTTGCAGGAGTACCGATACTCGTGCAAATGCTTAGTGTTGGTATCGGTGCAACCCTAACTTCAAGTCTACTGAAACCTAGAACGGTGGGTGTTTTTCCTCTCTTTGCCAAATGTGAATGTGAGAATGAGCGAGAAGGTGAAGCAATATCATCTATATGAACAGAATTTGGTTACTTGCACTTTAGATGTCATCCTGTGTATGAAAGTTGTCTTATTACACCACTTTTGTTTTGTAGAGACTCTTCCTTGAGACGTTTCCTGTCCGTTCAGTATGGCAGGAGTGGAAGTCAGTATTCGCCTTCAGATCTCTTTTTTGACCCAGAGCCGGACAACCTGCCATCGACTAATGATTCCTCCTCTGCAGATGAGGATTTTGATTCCTTAGTTTTATTTGGAATGTTGAGAGGAAATGTAGTTGGCTTGCGTTATTATACAGGGGTGGTAAGTGTAATGTAAATTACAGAAGAATTTGACCTGGTTAGATTAAAGTGCAGCTGTAGTTTTAGAACTGCAACAGGCAGATGAATTTGCAGCCAGAAATGAGGAATAAATGCATTTTTTTTTTTCTACAGTGTTATTTGTTCTGTCCAGCCAGCTTGGGGTGGTGCATTCTTACTTTGAGCCCTCGTTCACATTGACTTTGAAATCGTGTGTCTACACCTGAAATTGCACAATTTTAAAGCCGCATGTCAGTGCGACTTGGAAGACATGCACAAATGTCTATTTGAGTCGCACCTGAAATCACCAAAAGTAGTGCAGGAACTACTTTTGCAAAGTCGGTGTTGCACCGATTTAAACAGTGCCATTGCTGGCAATAGGCTGCGACTTGTTATACAATGTGACCTGTCAAAATCGCATTACAAGTCACTCCAATGTGAATGGGGGCTCATGTTTACATGCTTCAAGTTATGTGTGCTGCAGTAAGTGGTACCATATCTACATAGTGGGTGAGGTCAAAAAAAGAAAAAGGTCCATTAAATCCAACCTATGTGTGTGATTGTATGCCAGTATTACATTATATATCCCTGTATGTTGTGGTCGTTCAAGTTCCTATCTAGTTTAAGGTTAAACCTCTTTTCTTCTAATTGTAATGAGTGGCCACGTGTCTTGTTAAACTCCCTTCCGCTAAAAAGTTTTATCCCTATTGTGGGGTCACCAGTACGGTATTTGTAAATTGAAATCATATCCCCTCTCAAGCATCTCTTCTCCAGAGAGAATAAGTTCAGTGCTCGTAACCTTTCCTCATAACTAATATCCTCCAGACCCTTTATTAGCTTTGTTGCCCTTCTTTGTACTCGCTCCATTTCCAGTATATCCTTCCTGAGGACTGGTGCCCAGAACTGGACAGCATACTCCCAGGTGCAGCCAGACCAGAGTCTTGTAGTGTGGGAGAATTGTCGTTTTATCTATGGAGTTAATCCCTTTTTTAATGAATGCCAATATTCTGTTTGCTTTGTTAGCAGCGGCTTGGCAATACATGCTATTGCTGAGCCTACAAAAAAGACGTTATTTGCTCCCATCTATAGCTGGCTAAAGCAGTAAGAAGCATTGGAAGGCTAACAGGTACAAACAAGGCCAAGGATAAATCCAAGGGAAAAAACAAGCTTAACTTACCACCAGCCCGCAGACAACCAAATAACCTGTCTAACCGTATGCGTTAAAAGCAAGGGTTTAGTCTGCACACATTTGCAAATGCATGCATAAGCCACAGAGCCTCGTCAAGGCACCCTGGTATCTGTGGACCTAACACTAATTTATAAGTGTCCCCACAGTGGAGGCACGTGCATTCTGATGGATAGGTGAGAGCAGGTGGACTAAAGGGGGGCCACCCCTTCTTAAAGGTACAGGGGCACACTGAACACCCAGCATATAGCACAATGGCTGCAAAGGTGTCAGTGCGTTGCCTGACCAAAAAATTGCTGAGCCTATCATCTACTAGGACCCCCAGGTCCTTTTCCATCCTAGATCCCCCCAGAGGTTCTCCCCTAGTCTATAGATTGCCTTCATATTTTTGCCACCCAAATGCATTTTTTTTTTACATTTTTCTACATTAAACCTAATTTTCCATGTAGTTGCCCACCCCATTAATTCAGATCTTCTTGCAAGGTTTCCACATCCTGTGGAGAAGTTATTGCCCTGTTTAGCTTAGTATTATCCGCAAATACAGGGATTGAACTGTTTACCCCACCCTCCAGATCATTTATGAATAAATTAAATATGATTGGTCCCAGTACAGAACTCTGTGGGACCCCACTAACCACCCCTGACCATTCCGAGTATTCCCCATGTATCACCACCCTCTGAACTCGCCCTTGTAGCCAGTTTTCAATCCATGTACTCACCCTATGTATCATGTACTAAAACATAATTAACCATAATTAACAGCCACTGTTTACTATGTTACAGCCTGCCACAAACAGCCCTCTCCCCCCATTCATCTAAATATACAATATTGGATATTATTATTATGTAGTCTCCTATTCAGGTGGAGTATCATTGGCATTTTATTTATTTTTTCATCTGTGCTGAACCTATAAAATTATGTGATGGCTTCCTATTAGTTTTCAGTCAGACAAATCACAGCATCATTGTAAACTGCATCTTCTGTGCAATCTATTTAGCTTATCCATTGTGATCTGGCATTCCTTTGTCGGGGCGTGGACATGGCTAAGTGAAGCTGCTTTTTCTCAGAACTCCCGGCCTCAGCCTTTCCTTCCCGGCAAAAAGCTCCATAAAGATCGGTATGCAATCAGCCAAAAAGCATAAGGCAAAAGCAGCGACCCAGGTGACATACACGGTTATTTTACGCAAAAACCAAAGAACTCCCCTGGAGCTAGAGTACCTCACGTGGCGCTCCACCAGAGGACCAGGATGCGTGGAACCCTTCTTCTAACCTCCCACCCCTCCAGACCGCTTCTTGGACACACCGAGGGCACTACAACCAGAAATGGCAACCCCCTTACAACCATCCGGGATTAACCAGTTGGACCAACACATTCAGGCACTCTTACAAGCCCCCCCCCCCACCAGAACGGACATTGAAGCATTGATCCTCCGCCTAGAGGAAACCACCGAGATATACAAGAGAAGAGAGATGACGTATCCACCCTGGCAGATAGAGTGACTACGGGAGAGGCATCTTTCTCCGTACTAGAAAACTGGGTAACGGAGTTGGAGCGATCCCGGGACCATCATCGAGACACCGTTATAGCCCTACAGATCCACCTAGAGGACATCGAGGACCGGAGCCGCTGAAACAATCAGCGGCTCCGGGGAATACCAGAAAGTGCAGAGGCAGAGAACCTGGGGGAAACAGTCCTGGAGATCTTCCGCACTATTCTAGAGGACTCAACTGGTTCAATTGAAATAGACAGAGCGCATAGAGCTCTAGGTCCCAGATCGGCAGACCCAGGAAGGCCTCAAGACATCGTGTGCAGGCTGCTCCGGTACTCACAGAAAGATACCTTTCTGCGCAGGGCCTGGGATCAAGGCGATAAAGACCTAGAGGGAGCACAAATTAAAATCCTACCTGACCTCTCCAGGGCGACACTAAGACGCAGAGCCCTGCTACGACCCGTCCTGGACCTTGCGAAGCAAAAGGGATTTACCTGTCGGTGGGGATATCCACTTGCTGTAACATTCCGAAAGGATGCAACCGCCTTCACCCTGCAAACACCTGCGGATCTTCAGGCGCTCTCCGTTACTTTGAAGCAGACCAGATACCAGTCCCGGACTGGCTCCAAATACTCCCAAGTCCTGCCGGCAGATCAGGCCTCTCCACATAAGGCCTGAGGCCTGATGCAACCTCGCCAGCAGAGGAACAGGAGACCCCAGACTGCCGCAGGGGAGGAACTGTGTGAGTAGGCTCTGAGCCACAAACCCTGACAAACACCTCCCCCCCCCCCATAGACCCACAGCTGCTAATACCCCCCCTATGCTGCCACCACCAGGAACAAAATAACCCAAGCAGCGATGTGTGAGAAACATGTCGGCATCTCTACGAGACCGCAATCCCACCGATTTCCCCCTCCCATTGCGGGAAGTCTTCTTAGACCCCATAAGGAAAAAAGAAGGGGGATGGTACCCGGTTATAGAGAATACCGGGTAAAGGGTTACTATTAGCAACAAAAATTAGATCAAACTGAAATTTATTAAATTTATTACATTTACAATTATTTAATCAATGTTTCAAAAAGTTAATACTAGAAATAGTGCAGTGTTCTTAAAAACTGATTAAATCCAATAAGGCACCAAATTAATTACCATAAACATATCAACAAACAAGACTGACATATAACAATACAAAACAACACTGAACACTCTCCAGAGGCATTGCATTAGGCGACGGCCGGTCAAATAATCAAATCATTTAAATATAACTTGATAATATGGGGTTTTATATGGACCCCTAAGTTCACTAATTATTGATGGCTGGCAGTAGGCTAATCCAATTGGAGAGAAGGGGTGGGATATGGGGGATAGATACCAGGCTTACTTGGGGGTATTGACAAAGCCTATCATGCGGGAACTCGTATATTGAAGATAGGATTACTAAAATGCTAAGGAAGTCCATATATCTAAAAAAACATTGGTGTACTGGGTACTGAAAAAGGTTTGAAAACAAACAGTCCTTGATGTGCACATGTATTGTATGAAGAGGATCCAGTAATTGAAAATAATTATTATGGTGCTGTAGTTTCAACAATTGGTTCCTTTCCATCATGTTTCGAAAGAGAGCATTTAGCCTATCAGAGTTTTTCATTAGCATTCAAAGCTCACTTCCCAAGGCTTTTTTTTTTTGGGAGGTTTAACCCTTTCATGACTAAGCCTATTTTTGAAATTTGGTGTTTACAAGTTAAAATCCGTATTTTTTGCTAGAAACATTATATATATTTTTTTAGCAGAGAATCTAGAGAATAAAATGGAGATTGTTGCAATAGTTTATATCACACGGTATTTGTGCAGCGGTGTTTTAAACGCAAATTTTTGGAAAAGGGACACTTTCATGAATTTTAAAAAATCCAAACAGTAAAGTTACCCCAATTTTTTGTATAATGTGAAAGATGATGTTACGCCGAGTAAATAGATACCAAACATGTACCCTTTATAATTGCACGCACTCGTGGAATGGCGACAAACTACGGTACCTATGAATTTCCATAGGCGACGCTTTAAATTTTTTTTACGGTTACCAGGTTAGAGTTACAGAGGAGGTCTAGGGCTAGAATTATTGCTCTCGCTCTGACGATCGCGGCGATACCTCACATGTGTGATTTGAACACCGTTTACATATGCGGGCGCGACTTCCGTATGCGTTTTTCTTCGTTGCGCGAGCTCGCGGGGACGGGGTCGCTTTAAAAAATTTTTTTTTTTTTTTTTACTTTATAAATTGTGTTTTAAAAAAAAATTATTTTTTTTTTACTTTTATTGCTGTCACAAGGAATGTAAACATCCCTTGTGACAGTAATAGGTCGTGACAGGTACTCTTTATGGAGGGATCGGGGGTCTAAAAGACCCCCGATCCCTCCTTTGCACTTCAAAGTATTCAGATCGCCGAAAACGGCGATTCTGAATACTGTATTTTTTTTTTTAATTCGGCGCCATTGACAGCCGAGTAAACGGGAAGTGACGTCATGACATCGCTTCCGCGTTTACAACTGGAAGGCTGGAACGAAGCCGCCCACAGCTTCGTTCCAGCCCACCCCCAGCTGCCGAAGGCACACGATTGGACACCGGGCCTCCCGATCGCACGGGAGGCCCGGTAAGAGTGGCGGGAGGGGGGGGGATGTCCCCTCCCGCTCCTCCGGTATAACAGCCGAGCGGCTTTTAGCCGCATCGGTTGTTATACTCGGGTAGCCGATCGCCCGCTGTGAACAACGATACCGGGATGATGCCTGCAGCTGCGGGCATCATCCCAGTATAACCCGGAAAGCCGAGTACGCATATCTGCGTACGGTCGACGGGAAGGGGTTAAAAAGTCACAAGCATTATGGACATCCCACAGTCAGGAATAAATGATTTGATTATTTGACTGGCTGTCAGCTAATGCAATGCGTCCGGACAGTGTTGTTTTGTATTGTTATATGTCAGTCTTGTTTGTTAATATGTTTATGGTAATTAATTCAGTACCTTATTGGATTTAATCAGTTTTTAAAAACACTGCACTATTTCTAGTATTAACTTTTTGATACATTAATTAAATGTTTGTAAATGTAATAAATGTAATATTTTTTTGATAAATTTCAGTTTGATCTGATTTTTGTTGCTAATAGTAACCCTTTACCCGGTATTCTTTATAACCGGGTACCATCCCCCTTCTTTTTTCCTTATATGCTATACGGTTACAGCAACAACACCTTAACAGGTGAATGATCTTAAATCAGTCATTTCATGCACTTGACTGTTTACTAGTGGACAGCTTGCCCCTTCCCTTACCTCCCCTCCCCCTTTTTTTGTTTATATATGCTTTGCGTGATCGTTTAAGGGTCACTTCATGTAAGCCTACAATTCTGATTAATTAGTGCAGGTAATTATAGGTTCTTTTGTGTGCTCTTCTGGGGAATGGCTTTTATGCTGGGTGATGACAACGATCAAGAAATTAGGACAGCCTTCCGGAGTGACACACCCCAATCTTTCAATCAAGATGATGAAATTAAAAATAAATTTAAAGAACACAAAAAACCTTGATTAAACATCTCAACCGAAAGTGGGATGTGTCATCTCTGGAAACATATATCTCACACCAAATAGTTCCTAGGGGTTTGAGAGATAGGATTATACCAGCCGAACATTTGCATACCGATAGGTTCTTACCCAAATGGAAACAACTCTACATCAATCATGGATTGGCAGTTATGGGGTTAATCGTAGATGAGGAAAAAAGTCAACTGACCACAATACAAGAACAAATAGAGGAAAGTGCTCGTGGTTTAGTGGCATTAAAAGATATTGAAGCATTTACTAAACAAAATGACATTTTAAAAAAAGAAATTGAAAAAGTTCAACTTAATCTAAAAATCACCAAAGTAAATTTAGACGCGACAGCGGATTTTGACAAGGATGAGGTATTTGACTTGACAATCCGACGTGGATGGAGTAAATCACAAGGACAGGGACAATGTCAACAGTCGAGACAACGTCGAACCAAATCCCATAGTGACTCTTATGACGAGACAGCAAAGACTGTTATTTTTTTTAGACCAGGAGGGGGTGGAGCCGAGTATCGATCAGGCACTACCTCCAAAAACAAAAATAGCACCAAAAAACAAGAAACAACCAAAATCTACCAACGAGCGAACATACACGAGGGGTCGTAAAAGACATTGACGGATTTACCATCTGTGTATGCCACCCAGAGAACAGATGATATGAAGGTAGTTAATCTGACTGACCTAGACCTTACTCCTGATCACTTGAGTTTGTTACGAAAGGGCATGTCTTTCTCTCCAGTTGCCAGTATGGATGAATTCATAGTATACAATGACATAACATTATTTTTAAGGAAAGTCTTTTTACGTTCACTATTTGAAAGAAAAGATGATTTGTCAGTAGTCATGTCAACAGTGGACGCGGAAGATCAAAGGTCCTTGAATATATTGAATTCCCTACTGGAGGAGAATGAAGGGCCTTCTGAAAAAGCAACCTCAATGAGGAGAAAAGCCAATCTAAGAATCAGGTCTTAAAAAATGCCTCCTTTATCTAAGAATAAATGGCTTAACCTCTTCTTAGATATGGTCCAGACTGACCTTGAAAAAGTTGACTGGACCCAAAAGCTAGTGACAACTTAACTGTTGCTGAAAGGCGAGCCCTCAATGATCTTAAGAGAAGGAAAAATATTGTCATCCAAAAGAGTGACAAGGGTGGCAACGTTGACTTGTTGAATCAACAACACTATGAAAAAGAGGCAAAACGCCTTCTTAATGATCGGACTACTTACAGCAAATTGGACCACAATCCTTTCCCTACTGTAGTACAGGAATTAAATCAAACTGTTGGACGCTAAGGATGAGGGATTATTAACTATCCGTGAATTTCATTATCTTAAAGTCCGGAAGTTCAATGTACCTACCTTTTTATATAATTCCCAAGATACACAAAAACTTGCAAAATCCACCCGGCAGGCTGATAGTCTCGGCCTGCCAGGGTCCTCTTGAGAAAGTTGGTAGGTACTTGGACTCCCTTTTGAAAGACATGGTCAAGAGTTTAAAGTCATATGTACAGGACACCCGACATGTCTTGGCTAAAATCTCTGAACTTGAACTGGAACGGCTTGAGGACACGTGGCTAGTAGGTATTGACGTTGAGTCACTTTATACCTCAATACCCCACACGAGTGGTATACAAGCTGTTGAGACCTTCCTAAACTCCTCGTACCCAGAATGAGGGCCACAAAATGAATTTCTGGTTGAATTGCTGGAGTTTACATAACTCAACAATTTCTTCCAATTTCTAACAACTCACTATCAACAGATACGTGGCACCTCTATGGGGGCAGCATGGGCACCGGCCTATGCGTGCGCCATTTAGGCCTCTGGGAGGAGGAGGACGTCTACACTTCGTCGATGTACCGTGACCACGTACATACGCCTACTAACAATAGAACCATCAGAATTGGTGGACGAATCCCCCTGCAAAAACTAGTGATCCAGTTCGGATTATAACAGCTTTTGGATCACAGTGGAATACCGTCCGGTCCATTTTGGAGAAACATTGGGGGATTTTGACTAATTCCCCAGGGCTAGCCAAAATTGTGGGCACATCGCCCAAGTTGGTGGCATGGCGAGCCAAAAGTCTGGGTGACATGCTGATTCAGTCAGAATTCACTAAGGAACAAGATCTTAACTGGTTATCAGATTACCCACGAACTGTAGGCATGTTTCCCTGCAATAAATGTCAAATTTGTCCACTAGTGCATAGAACCTCCTACCTTTATGATGCATTTGCTAAAGAAACATATGAAATCCGTGATTTGATTAATTGTTCCACATCGCGAGTCATTTATATGATAACTTGCCCTTGTCCCAAAATCTATGTGGGAAAAACAAAAAGACAATTAAAGGTGCGAATCAGTGTCAGTGAGCACCTACGGGAAATTAATGAGAAAGGCAAGATTCCAGAGAAGCCATTTGCAAAACACTTCGCACTCTGCCATGGAGGGAGCTCTCAGAGCATGAGGGTGAAGGGAATTTATGCCTGAAAATTACCCACTAGACGAAGTTACTTCGATCGTATACTTCTACAAAGAGAGAAATGGTGGGGGTATCGATTGAAGTCCCTCGTACCTGTGGGTTTAACTACGGAATTGAATCTACAGGCCTTCCTCGAGACTTAGGTATATATGGTTGTCCTTCCATGTATGTAGTTTGTCCATTCCTTTTTCCCCTTTTACCTTCGCCCCCCCCCCCCCCCCCTTGTATAATTATGAAGTCTATACAAAAGCACCGCACCACAAATACATATTCTACATTAAAGAGATAATGGGTATTGATTTCATCCCTGGTTATGCTTTCCCTGATCTACTTAAGAAGTGTATTTGTTAGAATGATTATTTTGAAGAATTGCCAATATAAACTTTTTTCTTCGAATGAGACACTGGTCCCTTTAAAAATGTAACACTTTGGCGGTAACCATACGCTAACATCATGATAAAAGAGAGTATGGTTGCCAGTCCAAGTAACGTCCAAGATGAAGCTACGTCATTCGACCCAGCGAAGCACGTTGACGTCATGCCTCGACCAGTGACGCTGTCAGTGTGCGATGTGAGGAGAATGATGGGATACCTGCGTCTGTGAGCAATGGCCTCAGCAGTGATAGCGGGACACAGATGCGCGAGTGTTGGCTGAGCAACGAGTTAGATGAACACCATTACGGATGTACAAGTCGTTGAACACTCTCTCTCTATCTATATCCTGGTGACAAGGAGTGTTCAGCGATTTCAACCAGTCACCATTCTATTCGACGGAGACCAATTGATTTAAAGCTTCTTTTCAGCAGGGTGGTAACGTATGGATGATGTCCACATGTAATGTATTAGATGATACTGCCTGATGCTTTCACTCATAATCTAGTTGTCTTCGTTTTTTACTCTCGCCTTGCATCTGTAGTATTCCTGACTGTGGGATATCTATAATGGTTGTGACTTTTTAAACCTCCCAAAAAAAAACCTTGGGAAGTGAGCGGTGAATGCTAATGAAAAAGTCTGATAGGCTAAATACTCTCTTTCGAAACATGATGGAAAGGAACTGATTGTTGAAACTACAGCACCATAATAATTATTTTCAATTACTGGATCCTCTTGATAATACATGCGCACATCAAGGACTGTTTGTTTTCAAACCTTTTTCAGTACCCAGTACACCAATGTTTTTTAGATATATGGACTTAGCATTTTAGTAATCCTATCTTCAATATACTGAACAATATATGAGTTCCCTGCATGATAGGCTTAGTCAATATCCACCAATAAGCCTGGTATCTATCCCCCACATCCCACCCCTTCTCTCCAATTGGATTAGCTCACTGCCAGCCATCAATAATTTTGTGAATTAGGGGTCCATATAAAACCCCATATTATCAAGTTATATTAAATGATTTGATTATTTGACTGGCCGTCGGCTAATGCAATGCGTCCGGACAATGTGTTCAGTGTTGTTTTGTATTGTTATATGTCAGTCTTGTTTGTTGATATGTTTATGGTAATTAATTTGGTGCCTTATTGGATTTAATCAGTGTTTAAGAACACTGCACTATTTCTAGTATTAACTTTTTGATACATTAACCACTTAAGGACCGGGCCTCTTTTTCAGACTGTGTTTACAAACTAAAAACAGTTTTTTTTTGCTAGAAAATTACTTAGAACCCCCAAACATTATACATTTTTTTTTTCCTAACACCCTAGAGAATAAAATGGCGGTCTTTGCAATACTTTCTGTCACACCGTATTTGCGCTGCGGTCTTACAAGCGCACTTTTAAAAAAAAAAAAAATACACTTTTTTGAGTTAAAAAAATAAGACAACAGTAAAGTTAGCCCAAGAATTATTGCTCTCGCTCTACCGATCGCGGCGATACCTCACATGTGTGGTTTGAACACCGTTTTCATATGCGTTCGCTTCTGCACGTGAGCTCGGCGGGACAGGGTGCGTTTTTTAAAAATTTTTGTTTTTTTCTTATTTATTTTACCTTTTTTATTTTTTATTTTTACACCGTTTAAAAAAAAAAGTGTCACTTTTATTCCTATTACAAGGGATGTAAACATCCCTTGTAATAGAAAAAAGCATGACAGGACCTCTTAAATATGAGATCTGGAGTCAAAAAGACCTCAGATATCATATTTAGACTTAAATGCAAAAAAAAAAAAAAAAAAAAAAAAATGTCATTTTGAAAAAATGACATAAAAAAAAAAAAAAATGCCTTTTTAAGAAGTATGGTATGGAGACGGGTGGGGGCCATCTTAGCTTCACTCGTCCCCATACCTAGCAAGGAGACAGACACGATCGCTTCCGCCACTACCGATGGCTCCGGGAAGCGGCGGAGGGCACCGGATCGCGGCGGGAGGGGGGGGCCCTCTCCGTCACAGATAAAAGTGATCTCGCGGCAAATCCGCCTCAGAGACCACTTTTATCTTGTAGCCAACCGCTGGCCGAGCGCGGTGATACCGAGGTTGCCTAGCTGTTGCCATAACACTGATATCCATCCCCAAAGTAGGGATGTACATCGGTGTGCGGCGGTTAATTAAATATTTGTAAATGTAATACATTTAATATTTTTTTGATAAATTTCAGTTTGATCTAATTTTTGTTGCTAATAGCCCTTTTGTTGCTAATAACCCTTTACCCGGTATTCTCTATAACCAGGTACCATCCCCCCTTCTTTTTTCCTTATATGCTATACGGTTACAGCAACAACACTTTAACAGGTGAATGATCTTAAATCGGTCATTTCATGCACTTGACCGTTTACTAGTGGACAGCTTGCCCCTGCCCTTACCCCCCTCCCCCTCTTTTTGTTCTTGGACCCCATACCTGGAAAGTTTAAATTCTGAGTACAGTGCCCGCTCCTGACTCTCCCCTCCAGCGAACAAATGCCACTTAAGATCTGGTCAAGCCACCACACTGGCCTGGGCACGCAACCCAAAATCCCTATCAGGATACCCCGAGACTTCATCGGTGTTCGCCGAAGGGAGCAGAGATGACCTGCCGCTCCTCCGTACATTGCGGGCATGGAGTGAAATCTCCCCTGCCAAGAGACACTCAACAAGGGGAAGTAACTTTTCTTTTTTGTCTCAGCCCCGACATTGGGATGGGGAATACTCTACCTGGGGAGGGGAATTGGGAGGGGAAGAAGTGGAACCCTTCTCAACACTGAAGGGGCAACTACAAGCAAGTGCCAGGTCATAGACTTTAACACTAACAATGATGATCCTCAGACAAGGGGGACACTTTGTGGACACTTTTTCTTTTTTATAACCACTCCAAAATACCTAACAGAGCCGTACCTGTTGGGACCTTGGGGGGGGGGGGGGGGGGGCTAGAGTTATTACAAACTCTCAGTCAGGGTTTGAAAGGAAATTCAGACCATCAGTTCTGCATATTGCAATTTTACTGTTTATCTCTTATCTCAGAGAGTCTTATCTCAAAAATGTATACCAGTTACTGCCTCAAATTGTATATTATATGCTATAAGTTATATGATACATGTTACTTGATGTTTGTACACCATTATAAGATACAACACCCATACTTGCTGGGGGGGGGGGGGGGAGTCGGATGGGGTTCAGGACCCCCCTTCCCGGCACTGTCTGCCCAACGCCCCACTTAGGATAGAACTCAATACCCAGCGGGTAACTGGAGAGTGCCCTAGCAAGATCCTGCTATAATAGTATTTCTCAAATAGCTGCACACCCTAGTGACAGCCTCCTAATTTTCTATCTTATATCCTGGGATTCTCATCCCTAATCCACCCAGCACTACTTCGCGATCACACTTACCGCGATCACACTTACCACAACCCAACCACAACTTCCGCACACACCCTACTCCCCCCACCTACAGCTGACCTTTACTACCCCCCTCACTCACGAACATGGATAAACTAAATATCGTCTCTTAAGCGCTAAAGGACTAGACATACCCGAAAAAAGACGAATGCTGCTTCATGACATGCAACGCATGAAAGCAGATATCATCCTATTACAGAAAAAAAACACACTGCCAATACTTAAGAACAGATTCTACCCCACAGTATACCATTCCACATATTCAGAAGCAAAATCCAGGGGAGTTTCCATCCTAATTTCAGCTAAGACCCCCCTGGACGCACATTGACACAAACCCAGTGGGATGTTACCTATTTCTAAAATGGCTAATTGGAGACGTGTGGCTAACCTTTGCAAACCTCTACGTCCCAAACGACCACCAAGACACATTCCTAAAACGTCACTTAGCACAGCTTGAGAGATGCGCAGAGGAACAACTAATTATTGGAGGTGACCTCAACATCCCCCTGACGCCGTCGGAGGACACTTTCTCTGGAAAGTCCTCGTCCTCGTGTGACACACGCAAAAGAATCCTCACAGTACTGCATGCCACACAGCTGATAGACGCATGGCGTCTTTTCCACCCGGGAGAACGCGATTACACATACTACTCCCGACCACACCAGACATACTCGCGTATAGACTACTTTTTGATCCCCCACGGACACTTACAAGCTATCAAAGGCACCACTATAGGATATATTACCTGGTCAGACCACGGCCCGATAACCATGCGGTATGCTCTATCAGATATGTACAAAGCGCAAAGAAAGCCATGGAGAAAGAACGAGAGCTTACTACAGGACCCGGAGGTTTTGGCAGACGTGGTGAAAGAGATCGGACACTGTTTTCATACCAATAGCACCTTTGAAAGTGACATGGGGGTTGTCTGGGAAGCCCACAAAGCAGTAGTGCGTGGAGTACTTATCAAACACGGCTCCAGAATCAAACGACCGAGAACCGCTCAACTGACTTCACTACTACATAAACTACAAACTTTGGAAACAAGACACAAACAGACCCCATCCAGACAACTAGACAATGACCTTGAAACCACCCGCAAACATCACCGATCAGTTACATTTTAAAGCCAAAGCGCCACTTCAGATCTGCCGAAAAAAAACACAAGTCCGGGGATAAATGCGAGAGAATGCTAGCTCAGACCATACGAACGCAAAAATTAACATCCTACATACCATATATCAAATCCCCCACGGGACAGAAATCATCCCTGCCTCAACACATCACACGGGAGTTCAGATCATACTATAATTCCCTATACAATCTGAACGTGGTACAACCCCCCCCATAGAAACGACAACGGAGTACATAACATCCTCTCTCATGCCTTCAATACCAGCTGAAGCCAAAGAACTACTAGATGACCCCATCACATTAACCGACTTCAATATGCCATAGGTAGCGCCAAATAAGGTAAAGCACCGGGACCGGACGGCTTCACCATCCCATATTACAAGACCTCCCTCCCCTCATTAGGAAATCACCTAGTGAAACTTTTCAATGGCCTTAGCACGGAACAACACCTACACAGATCCACACTACTAGCCCAGATATCAATAATACCAAAAGAAGGTAAAGACCCAACCCTGTGCGGAAGCTACCATCAATCTCCCTGCTAAATACCGACCTCAAACTATTCAAGATTTTAGCCTCCAGATTACGGCAGCATTTACCCTATCTAATACACTTATACCAAGTTGGCTTCATCCCAACCAGAGAAGCCAAAGATAACACCACTAAAGTACTAAATTTGCTACATATAGCCAATAACACCGAAACGCCATGCGTATTCCTGGGCACAGGCGCTGAGAAGGCCTTTGATCGGGTGAGTTGCCAGTTCATGTTCACGACACAACACAACACATAGGAATGGGCAACAAGATGCTAAACTGGATCTCCGCAGCCTACTCAGAACCAACAGGAAGAGTCCGCACAAATGGTGTGATCTCAAACCAATTCCCAATAGACTAGACAGGGATGCCCAATCTCACCCTTGCTGTTTGCGTTATCCTTAGAGCCCTTTCTATGTCATGTGAGACTGAACCCAGACGTCACCGGAATAATAGTTGACAAGTCACAGTATAAGGTCTCGGCATATGCAGACGACCTAATGTTCTCGCTCACAAAACCGACTATATCCCTTCCAAAACTGTTACGAGCATTTGAAACATAAGGGAAATTCTCCAACTTAAAAATTAATTTTAGCAAATCAGAGGCGATGGGAATTGGGATACCACAGTCACATCTTACACATCTTAAAGCTAACTTTAACCTGAAATGGACAGAAACGGCCCTGAAATACCCAGGTACACATATCCCCCGGAAATTTACACAACTATACAAACTCAACTTCTCACCTCTCCAAATTTTACTTAAGCAATGGAATACCGGCCTACACTCCTGGTCCGGCTGCTGTAAGATCCTCAAAATGACGATCCTTCCCAAGTTCCTTTACCTTTTACAAGCACTACCGATACATGTACCCGCAGAATACTTCGGACAAGTACACTCTGCATTCATATGGGCAGGGAAAAGACCCCGGCTCAACAAGAAGATACTCTCCCTCCTGAAACAAAATGGTGGTCTGGCCGTACCAGATATCCGCACCTATTACCACGCTATACACTTAAGCAGACTCATCGATTGGTGTAGACATAAGGAAACCAAACTATGGCCACAATTAGTACAAGCCCAGAGCGAAACCCCCCCTCCATAGAGCCCCATGGTGCTACTCAGCCCTACCACCAGAGGTCAAGCATCATCCGCTGATAGGTAACACTGCCAAAATATGTGCACAACTCATCTCCCAAACTCCTAACTCATCCTTACGACCTACAGTATCTCACAAAAGTGAGTGCACCTCTCACATTTTTGTAAATATTTTATTATATCTTTTCATGTGACAACACTGAAAAAATTTGACTTTGCTACAATGTAAAGTAGTGAGTGTACAGTTTGTATAACAGCGTACATTCGCTGTCCCCTCAAAATAACTCGACACACAGCCATAAATGTCTAAACCTCTGGCAACAAAAGTGAGTACACCCCTAAGTGAAAATGTCTAAATTGGGCCTAATTAGCCATTTTCCCTCCCCGTTGTCATGTGACTCGTTAGTGTTACGAGGTCTCAGGTGTGAATGGGGAGCAGGTGTGTTAAATTTGGTGTTATCGCTCTCACTCTCTCATACTGGTCACTGGAAGTTCAACATGGCACCGCAAAGAACTCTCTGAGGATCTGAAAAGAAGAATTGTTGCTCTACATAAAGAAGGCCAAGGCTATAAGAAGATTGCCAAGATCCTAAAACAGCTGCAGAACGGTGACCAAGACCATACAGCGGTTTAACAGGAAAGATTCCACTCAGAACAGGCCTCGCCATGGTTGACCAAAGAAGTTGAGTGCACATGCTCAGCGTCATATCCAGAGGTTGTCTTTGGGAAATAGACATATGAGTGCTGCCAGCATTGCAGCAGAGGTTTAAGGGGTGGAAGGTCAGCCTGTCAGTGCCCTGACCATACAACACACACTGCATCAAATTGGTCTGTATGGCTGTCGTCCCAGAAGGAAGCCACTTCTAAGGATGATGCAGAAGAAAGTCTGCAAACAGTTTGCTGAAGACAAGCAGATTAAAAACATGGATTACTGGAACCATGTCCTGTGGTCTGATGAGACCAACATAAACTTATTTGGTTCATATGGTGTCAAGCGTGTGTGGCGGCAACCAGGTGAGGAGTACAAAGACAAGTGTGTCTTGCCTACAGTCAAGCATGGTGGTGGGAGTGTCAAGGTCTGGGGCTGCATGAGTGCTGCCGGCACAGGGGAGCTACAGTTCATTGAGGGAACCATGAATGCCAACATGTACTGTGACATACTGAAGCAGAGCATGATCCCCTCCCTTTGGAGACTGGGCTGAAGGGCAGTATTCCAACATAATGACCCCAAACACACCTCCAAGACGACCGCTGCCTTGCTAAAGAAGCTGAGGGTAAAGGTGATGGACTGGCCAAGCATGTCTCCAGACCTAAACCCTATTAAGCATCTGTATGAAAAGATATAATAAAATATTTTCAAAAATGTGAGGGGTGTACTCACTTTTGTGAGATACTGTATATTATATTTGAACCAGGAGTACGAGACGCAATCTTCCGTGTCTTAGGCGAGTTGGGAATCTACCAGGCATCCCACTACAGCACAATGGGACGATGGAAAAATATCACAGAACTTACAGACCCCGGGGGCCCGTTTCATCTAGACTTTGTGAGAGCTCTCCAGCTCTGCCACTTCCTAACCACCATTCCACCTCCTAATGACGCAAACCGTCCTCTCACGACTCTAGAAGAGTTATGTACAGAAACCGGAGTAATATTACACACAGTGGGGACGGAAAGTATTTAGACCCCCTTCAATTTTTCCCTCTTTGTTATATTGCAGCCATTTGCTAAAATCATTTAAGTTCATTTTTTCCTCATTAATGTATACACAGCGCCCCATATTGACAGGAAAACACAGAATTGTTGACATTTTTGCAGATTTATTAAAAAAGAAAAACTGAAATATCACATGGTCCTAAGTATTCAGACCCTTTTCTCAGTATTTAGTAGAAGCACCCTTTTGATCTAATACAGCCATGAGTCTTTTTGGGAAAGATGCAACAAGTTTTTAACACCTGGATTTGGGGATCCTCTGCCATTCCTCCTTGCAGATCCTTTCCAGTTCTGTCAGTTTGGATGGTAAACGTTGGTGGACAGCCATTTTTAGGTCTCTCCAGAGATGATCAATTGGGTTTAAGTCAGGGCTCTGGCTGGGCCATTCAAGAACAGTCACGGAGTTGTTGTGAAGCCACTCCTTCGTTATTTTAGCTGTGTGCTTAGGGTCATTGTCTTGTTGGAAGATAAACCTTCGGCCCAGTCTGAGGTCCTGAGCACTCTGGAGAAGGTTTTCGTCCAGGATATCCCTGTACTTGGCCGCATTCATCTTTCCCTCGATTGCAACCAGTCGTCCTGTCCCTGCAGCTGAAAAAACTACCCCACAGCATGATGCTGCCACCACCATGCTTCACTTTTGGGACTGTATTGGACAGGTGATGAGCAGTGCCTGGTTTTCTCCACACATACCGCTTACAATTAAGGCCAAAAAGTTCTATTTTGGTCTCATTAGACCAGAGAATCTTATTTCTCACCATCTTGGAGTCCTTCAGGTGTTTTTTAGCAAACTTCATGCGGGCTTTCATGTGTCTTGCACTGAGGACAGGCTTCCGTCGGGCCACTTTGCCATAAAGCCCCGACTGGTGGAGGGCTGCAGTGATGGTTGGCTTTCTACAACTTTCTCCCATCTCCCGGCTGCATCTCTGGAGCTTAGCCGCAGTGATCTTTGGGTTCTTCTTTACCTCTCTCACCAAGGCTCTTCTCCCCCGATAGCTCAGTTTGGCCGGATGGCCAGCTCTAGAGAGGGTTCTGTTCGTCCCAAACGTCTTCCATTTAAGGATTATGGAGGCCACTGTGCTCTTAGGAACCTTAAGTGCAGTAGAAATTTTTTTGTAACCTTGGCCAGATCTGTGCCTTGCCACAATTCTGTCTCTGAGCTCTTCAGGCAGTTCCTTTTGACCTCATGATTCTCCTTTGCTCTGACATGCACTGTGAACTGTAAGGTCTTATATAGACAGGTGCGTGACTTTCCTAATCAAGTCCAATCAGTATAATCAAACACAACTGGACTCAAATGAAGGTGTAGAACCATCTCAAGAATGATCAGAAGAAATGGACAGCACCTGAGTTAATTATATGAGTGTCACAGCAAAGGGTCTGAATACTTAGGACCATGTGATATTTCAGTTTTTCTTTTTTAATAAATCTGCAAAAATGTCAACAATTCTGTGTTTTTCTGTCAATATGGGGTGCTGTGTGTACGTTAATGAGGAAAAAAATGAACTTAAATGATTTTAGCAAATGGCTGCAATAGAACAAAGAGTGAAAAATTTAAGGGGGTCTGAATACTTTCCGTCCCCACTGTACACTCTCCGCCACCTATAACATGCTAATCACACCACTAGAAAACTACCAACTTCCAGGCCTCAGTATGGGAAAGGGATCTAGACTGCCAGTTTAACACCAAAAAAAGGCAACACATCCCCAAATTCACACACAAATCCTCGATATGCACCAAAATTCAGGAAACCAACTACAAAATTCTATCAAGATGGTATAGAACCCCAACTTTATTACACAAATACTTCCCTACAACATCAGATCTATGCTGGCGCTGCCAAAGAGAACGAGGCACCCTAGTACATATTTCCTGGTCTTGCCCCCGGATCACGGGATTCTGGGGAGAAGTCTGCCGGATAACTCAAAAATTTACTGACCACACAATCCCAGACGACCCAGCATTCTTCCTTTTACACGCAAATGACATACCCAAACGCATTTATAAGAAATCGATAATGTGCCACCTTCTAAATGCAGCCAAAGCCTGTATTCCACTCCACTGGAAATCTCCACACCCACCGACCATTGACTTATGGCTCAAAAAAATAGATAACATCAATAAAATGGAAGACATGATCCTCACAAGCCAAGACAGACAAGACACAAACTCCAAAACCTGGAAACTATGGTACCTATTTAAACATTCAGAAGAAGGACAGGGGACAGGCTCTCAGAGGAGAGGTCCCTGGAGCTTAAAGACTTCTAACGCAAGCATGCATTCCCACCTTTTTTAACACAAAACACATTTTAATGAATACATACTTATTAAAAGAAGCACAGATCCATGTTCGTGAACTTCACACCCCACCCACTCCCCCCCCCCCCCCCCCCCCCTTCCCACCTGCACACAACCCCCCCCCCCCTCCTTTTCCCCATACTATTAGGCACTGCCCACCTTCCCCACCTTCTGTACTACTACTTTCCACTCCTACTTTAGTATACTTAGTAAAAGAAAAGGGACTGAGCCCATAGGACACTAACATTCATACATATCAGGAACAGGTACATAGGTCAACCTGATGGACATAAGAGGCATACAGGGGAGACCTACAAGAGCATATCTATCGGTAGCTCTGACCACTACCAGCATAACACCCCGTCTTTTTATAAGCTCATACCAACGTGTAAAGTGTTGCAAATATTATCAATATGCCTATGCCTTGTAACCATGTACTATTACCTGTGTTCCTGTTATCTTGATTGAATTGTTATATTGTGGTTTCTATGGACCCTCTTCCCAAAATAAATAAAAAATTAAAAAAAAAAAAAGGTTTGATAGTCACTTAAAGGCCCTTCCAGTGAAGAAATATTGGAAAATGACAAAGACTTATGCAGACATTTCGGTGAGTCCTTGCCCGTCTTTAAAGTGGTTGTAAACCCTTTTAAAAAAATCCAAAAAAAAAACAAAAAAAAACCTGCAAGACAAAGGCACAATGAGCTGGTATGCATCATTATGAATTACTTACCTGAGATCGAAGCCCCCGCAGCGGTCCTCGTTCATCGTTCCAGCGGCTGGCATCTCCCCGGGGGGTTACTTCCGGGTATTGCGGCTGCTGCTCTGTGATTGGCCGGAGCCGCAATGACATCACTCCTGTGCATGCGCGCGGGAGCCGCTGGTAACGGCACAGTGCAACTGAAGCAACGACACGTACGTGCCATTGGTTCAGTTTGCTTAAGTGCGCATGTGCCGATGACGTTGGCACATGCAAATACAGGGATATCTCCTAAACCGTGCAGGTTTAGGAGATATCCAGTGTAGCTACAGATAAGCCTAATTATAGGCTTGCCTGTAGTATAAAGTGGATGTAAAGGGTTTACAACCACTTTAATGTGTATACACAGCCATAACATTATGACCATCTAAAAGTGTGTGGGATATATTCTGCAGCAAGTGAACATGTTGTCCGTGAAGTTGATATGTTGAAAGCAGAAAAAAATGGACAAACGTAACGATGTAAGGGACTTTGACAAGGGCCACACATCTATAAGATAAACCCTGTTTTACATGAACAACTTTTCATAGATTGTCATTTATGTATAATGACCCTTTAAGACAGCATTTATGTGCTGCAGGAAGAAAAAAATTACATAGTTTTTGAAATTTATAGTATACCAAAAGAAAAACAAACCTATTGTTTTTTTCAGGTTAACAATAATGAGATGGTTGCACTTCAGCGTGAACCCAAAAACCAATATGACAGAAATGCAGTTAAAGTGAACAATGTTAATGGAGAACAAGTTGGTCACATAAAGAAAGAACTGGCTGCAGCTTTGGCCCCGATCATGGACAGGAAGAAAGTAAAGCTGGAGGGGTGAGTATATGCCTAGGGCTTGTGTTGAAAATAATTATGTATGTGTTAAAAGATTTAAGAGTGAATTTACACCAGAACAGACATCTGCCAGAGAAGTAAAGCCGACTACTGTAGGGGTCGGTGTGGTGCTCATCTACTGTCCTCTACTCTGTCCACTTTTAATTTCCATTAAAACTCATCTTTTTAGGAAAGCTTATCCCACCTCCATATAACAACTGGTACTTTACTTTCTTTGTGAAATCATTCCCCACATAGGGCTGTCTTTAAGGCAGGGCAAAAGAGGAAGCTGTCTAGGGCTCCATCATTGTTGTGAGGCCCAAATCAGCTGCCTCATACTTGCCAACTATCCCAGTTTAAATTCCCTTGTCCCTTGAAGTTTTAGTCCCGTGATGTGTCCTCATATCTCAGTGTGAAGTTCTGTTACTAATGCTGCCCAGCTCTGCCCTATTGCCATGTACAGATGACTCACCTGCAGACACTGTGTTTACATGGAAATAACCTGCATTGATATGCAAATAGAGGTGGCATTAATATGTAAATAGCCGCAGACCGGCTGCATTGATATGTAGATGGTGGCACCATTCATATATATATCATGCCCCCCTGAGGTCATATACACCATCACTTCTGCTGAATGCTGTCCACTGGGGAGGTAAAGGGTCATGCTTGAAAGTCCTGCCTGCAGCTGTGGTCATCAAGTCTAACATCAGCCTATTCTGCAAAGGTAAGCAAATTGGAGGTGGAACCCTTTTTTAAAATAACATGGTGCCACAGCACTGAATTTTGGTGCATGTCAATACGCACGTTTCAGCAGATGCATGAGGGTGTCATTAACAAATGGCACTGCTGTGTATCTGCTAAAGGGCAGCATGTTTCTGTTGTGTCAGGAAAGCGATTTTAGCCTGCGTTCCCGGGACACAAATGTGAACGCAGGCTAAATGTTTCAGTTACATTGGTGGTTAGTGTCAATCTTCTCATTACATTGGGGCTTGGTGTACAATCCTTTCATTCACAATAGTGGCCAGTGTGAAGGTGCCCCTTACATCGGTGGTCAATGTAAATCCCTCCTTAGATTGGTGGTTACTGTGAATGTTCCTATTACATTAGTGGTAAGTGTAAATCCTCATTACCTTAGTGGTCAGTGTAAATCCCCATTACATTGGTGGTCAGTGTAGAAACTCCTCTTTTTATATTGGTAAACGGTAAAAATTCCAAACTTACATTTCAAATCCTCCCTTACATTGGTGGTCCATGTAGTAGCCCCCCTTTAAATTGGTGGTGAGTTTAAATCCCCCTTACATTTGTGGCCAGTGTAGAAATCCCCCTTTAATCCCCCATTACATTGGTTGTCAGTGTAAATTCTTCATTACATTAAGGATCAGTGTACATTTCCTTTACATTGGTGGTAAGTGCAGAATTGCCCTTACACTGCTGGTCAGTGTAAATCCCCCTAACATTGGTGGTCAGTGTAAACCCCACCTAACATTGATGGTCAGTGTAAACCCCCCTTTATTGGTGGTCAGTGTAAAAGTGTCACCTTACAATGGTGGTCAGTACAATTCTTCTCAACAATGGTTGTTTGTGTAAATTCCCCTTACATGGGGATCATATATTCCCTCTTACACTGGTGGTTGGTGTAAATGCTCCTATTACATTGGCGTCAGTGTAGAAATCTCTCTTTATATTGGTGGGTGGCGTAAAATTCCCTGTTACATGGTGGTCAGTGCAAATTCTGCCTCACATTGGTGGTCAGTGTAAATCCCCCCCTCACATTGGTGGTCATTGTAAATTCCCCATTACATTGGTGGTCAGTGTAGAATCCCCCACTATATACTTGCCAGCTTTGCTCTACATGATTCAGAATTTGCCACAGTGTACTGCCTCCTAACTAATCCCTTCCCCCCACCACTGCCACTGATCCCATCAACCCCCCCAGAATTGCCACTAATCACACCCCCCTCCCCCAGCATTGCCACTAATCCCAGGGGTCCTAGGATCCCTAGGAGGTTTCCTTGGTGTGCAGGCAGTGAGGAGATGATGTGCTATAACCTTTAACAACCAATCAGTGAGCAGTAATGATGTGCACTAACCTCTTGCAGCCAATCATTGAGCTATAAGGATATGCAGTAACCTCCAGCAATCAATCGGTGAGCAGTAATAATGTGCAGTAACCTGTAGAAACCAATTAGTGAGTGGTATGGATGTCCAGTAACCTCTAGCAACCAATCAGTGAGCAATATTGATGTACAGTAATCTCTAGCAACCAATCAACAAGCAGAAGTCATGTGCTGTAACTTCTAGCAAGTAATCAGTGACCCATAATGTGTGCTGTAACCTCTAGCAGTCAGTGAGCGGTAATGATACATTGTAACCTCTGCCTGATCTGATTCAGGAAACTGATTTTGAGTCTAGCTGCTATTTATTGTATGTCTAAGAGCAGGTGAAGAAAAAAATGTTTGCCCAGAGTCCAATCAATATTAAAGACGGCCCTGTCCCCACAGTTATTACCTTTTGTATCATTTGCCTCTCCATTTAAATTATAAGCTCTCATGAGCATGACCATCTTGTATTTAATTCTATTGTAGCTGTACCGTCTCACTTTATTTTGTAAAGCACTATACAAACTGTTAGCCTGTATAATAATAGTAATGATAAAGGGGTACCCCCACTTTCCAAAGTGGAGGAATGTCTATTAGCCTTTGCGGACATCTGGGCTGCCAGCATATAAAATGTCTCGATTTGGAAAGTAGTTTCCAAGGGTTACAAGCCAGAATTTTACTCTCACCCCCTCCTTGATTCATGTTTTCAAACCCGCTTGTGTTCCTGCAGTTCTCCATGCCTCTCTTGCGGCCCTCCTGGAGCAGGGCCCCAGTACCCATGGCACAATGGTTCCAGAGGTTCTTCTCCAACCGTTTCACTGTTCCCAAACCTTAAGGGAGCATCCATCTTGGATCTCAAGGCCCTGCCTACAGTAAATTTTTTTTATTCAGGCCAATGGCATCAGCCAGGTCAGTTATCATTTCTCTTCACCGGGGAAACTTTCTGGCCTCTGTGAACATCAAGCAGTTTACCTGCTTGTTCCTATTTTTCCAGCAGATCAGCAATTCCTTTGCTTTGCTTGTGGCCACTCCACAGTTCCTTCTGTACCTCAGGTGTTCAGCATAATACTGGCCCCTGTGCTTCCCTTGCTATGCTTTTAGGGCATCTCCATTGTGGGATCTGGAAGATCTCTTGTTGAGGGAACAGTCTACGCATGTTCCAGCCAACAATGTGGTCAGGACAGTACAGACCTTGTGAAGGTTTAACTGGATCATGACCTTTTAGAAGTCAGTGCTGGAACTGACTTATCGCTTATCAAAGACCCATCTCAAGCCAAAGTTTTTCTTTCCCAGGAGAAACTTTAAATGTTGCTCCCAGACTCTTCAGTCCCGAGTTCATCCAAATTTATGTTCTGCTTGGGTTCTGGGACTGAGGACAGTAGTCTCTTGCGAGGCTGTCACGTTTGTCCAGTTTACTCCAGACCCTTACAACTGAAAAGATTTTAATCTTGGCACAAGTTGGTTCAGTCTTTGGAAACTGAAGACCAAGTTGTCCCTGGCCTAGTGGCTCAGAAATGCAGCTCTGAAGTTTAGAAAGTAGTTCCTTCTGATTTCTTGGAAGATCCCTACGGTGGATGCCAGCATGTTGGGCTGGGGAGGAATCTGTTGGTGTATGGGACTAGGAAAGGGGAGAAAGCTCCTCTCCCTATCAACATTCCTGAGCTTGGGGAAATGTGGATGTCCCTGCAATGCTAGACACCCCAACACAGGAGGGTCATCCGATCAGGATTCGGACAGACATTGCCACATCAGTGGTGTACATCAGCCATATAGTAGGAGCCAGGAGTCCATGCCATGGCAAGAGAGATAGAAATAATTCTGTCTTTGGCACAACTTCACAATCCAGCCTTGTCCACTTTTGGATGTCCCAACAGTCTCTAAATTCCTGTGCCCCTCAATGAATGAAAAAGAAAATGGGATTTTTGTACTTAACATAAATAAAATATTTTTTTGGAAGACAATATTGCCTAGAGACACTAGTTTTGAACTTGGTATTAGTGAAATGATTTACATCTAACTTATTCCAATTTTATTTTAGTATAGTGCCATATGGGGCGCACAATGCCTTTACTATGCCAGTGAACCTGAGTTTTTGGGGAAGAGAAGAAAACAAGACAGTTGTTATGGATCATATGAAGAAATATGGTTTCAAACTTGGACCTATACCACAAAGTAAGTACTATGAAATCCTTTTAATTGTCTTTCTGCTTAAGTGGAACAGAAACTACTAGGTCAATCTCCCCATTGCCCCCTTTTACCTTCCCTTTTGTATTCATAAATAAAACTGGCAACAGACCAGAACTCGACATTCTCCTTACTACAGCTAAGCCAAAGGCTCCAATTGTGTTTTAGAAGATTGAAGTTTATCAGGAAAATACAGACCTGCAGACTTTAATATTATAGCCTATAGAGTAACCACACTGCTATGTGGAATCCTCTGGTGCCAAACTTTTGAAGGGCTGCTTTACTCTGACCTAGCTGAAGTAGGAAGAATGCTGCATTTTGGTGTACACTTGTTTTTTTTTAACATTTAATCTATTTTAATGTAGACATGTTAAGGTACATGTGTAGGGGAGGAGGGAAGAGAAGAAATTAAAATTTCCTTCCACTTCAAGCTAGACGAGAGTGACATAAACGAAGTGACATTTGGAACAGACCCCATTAGTGACTATTCTGAAATGTGTCTACCCACACCTACCCAATAGTGTTCCTGTTTTGTAGATACTACTCCTGCTGAGTATACTGTAGCTGAGTTCTTGTAACTAGAAAGCACAAATTTTAAGACTTTCACTGGTCTGTTAATGTATGCACTGAGCAAAAAGATGGCAACCACCCCAATTTATACCTAGCCTTTGCAATAGGGTGCACGTGGAAGGGCTTTGCATAACACAAGCAAAAAAAGTTTCCGTACGCTTACCAGCTAGCCTGCGCAAAACCCAGATTGACTCGATCTAACAGTTCACCTTAAAAACAGAGGGTTTAGTTGCACACATTTGCAAATATATGTGATTTGCTAAGGCTCCTCATTATACTGTGGTCTGTACTCTATATTTGAGAGTCTCAAAGTTGCAGCATATATAGCAGTGGGTAAAAGAAAGGCAGGTTTGCCTAAAGGGAGTCTACTCTCTTTAAAGGCACAGGGACACATTAGGCGCCCAACAAGAGCACAGTGGCAGCCAGGGGCGGACTGACCATTGAGCCATTCGGGCACTGCCCGAGGGCCCTGGGCCACTAGGGGGCCCCATCAGGGTTGCCAGCCTCAGTAAAACCAGGGACAGTATGTATAAATCTGTGTTTTTTCTACATCTGTCTGTGTATACTGTGTGATTGTATACTGTGTGGCCCCATAATCTGATTTCCTGGGGGCCCCATAATCTCCTATTTCCCGGGGGCCCCATGAGTTATCAGTCCGCCCCTGGTGGCAGCTGAGGGCATCTATTGTGTCCCCAAGCCAAATAAAGCAAACAAACTATACAAAAAGATGACAACCTGACCTTTGATTTATACCTGGCCTTTGCAGTAAGGTGCACATGGAAGGGCTTTGCACATCACAAACAACAAAAAATTCCCAGCACACTTAAAACTAGCCTGCACAAAAACCAAATTGACCCTGTCTAACAAGTCATGTTAAAAATGTGGTTGGCTAGCTGGTAAGTGTGCTGGGAATTTTTTTGTGTATGCATTGAGCTGCCAGGGGGATTTATTTAGTGAGATAGAGGCAAGAGGTGGTACTCTCCTGTAGAAGTTATTCCCAGCTTCATTTCTTAATAAGACCGTTTAACTTTAGCAACACAGATCAGATGCATATTACAATCTCTGCCCTGTTATAGGGCTACATTACATACATGGACAATTTCCCTCAATTCTTGTTCTAGTTGCAGTACTTTCTGTTGCTTCTGACTCGGGCCTCATGCACACTGGATGTTATAAAAATGCCAATAGCGTTAGCTGTAGAAAGCTGTAGAATTAGTTTTGCAGTAGTGGTTTTCAGCATTTTTTAGCATTCGTGTTTTTTTTTTTTTTTAGCAAAAACTCCCTCAAAAGCTTATGGCTTAAAAATGCTCATAAATGCTGCATTTTTCAGCGTTAGAGAGTTTTTACAGCTGAAAAACTCCTCTTCAAACCCACTAGTTCTGGATTTTTTTCCAGCCAGAAAACGCCCTGCCGAAAAAAAACACTGATAAAAGCCTGTGTGCATGGACACATAGGATCACATGCTGGGGAGTTTACTGGCTGCAGAAAAAAACACCTGATGCCAAAAACAGCAGCTGTAAAAATGTCCAGTGTGCATGAAGCCCAATGGGAACTAATGTTAACACTTTTTCATGGAGGGACTAATACATGCTGCTGATCCACTCTCATACAAAGTACTTTAAAATGGATAGATCCTGTGTTTATGCTTGTGTATTTCTGAAAATGTTTACTTCCTCTCTTTCTTTAGTGTTCACCTACTTAGGTGATTCTCATTGAAACAAATGTTTACAGGTCTGTAAAAGTGTTATTTGAGTAGCATAGATGTTATTTATTAATTCAAAGTATCTTGGGGAGGTGGGGAGGTTGGAAAAAGTTTACCATATGGAACAAATATTTTTATAATTATTATTATTATAAAGGATTTATATAGTGCCAACAGTTTACACAGAGCTATACAATATAAAAGGGAGACAATACAGTTACAATACAATAAAATACAAGAGGGTTAAGAGGGTCCTGCTCAGAAGAGTATACAATCTAATAGATATATTTAGTTTCCCTGGATTCTTAGAAGGAACCTGTCTAGACTTAAATATTACATTTTAATGTTGCAGTACTGTAATTGTTATCCTTATTTTACAATGTTGTAAGTCACTAATTCAGAACACTCGTATATTATTGACTTGCCAAGTTATAGAAAGGTAAAAATGACTACCCTGGTCTTGCTGGCTCTTACATCTGACTGCTTGTTTCTGGAGTTTTAAAGTATTTTATCCATGCTTAGAAAAGGTTACACTGCTGTACATTGTTTTGCTCTTCAAGCTTCCATATTTCTATCTATATATTAACTTCTGTTGCATTTAAGGCACATTTTCAAGGTGTTTAAATTAATCCAATCCAACTGACTTCAATTGTAAATAGTTTTTTTTTTTTTTTTTTTTTTTAATCTAGCTGTACATAGTAACCAATGAAATTCTAACTTCAGTTTGTTCAGTTTAGCTTTGACAATAAATCCTGGAAGCTGATTGCTGCAGCTCTGCATAGAAATCAGATTTTGCATGCTCTAGTTTTAGTAAATAACCCCCAATGTGTCTTACAAATAAAATAGTTGTTAATTTTATGCTTCCAGAGGAAACTTTTATAACTGGCATAGATTTCAGATTTGACAGGTCATGTGACCAGGTTCTCTCCCTGTATTTTTTTTTCTGCCTTAATTCTGTGTATGTATACTCATAGCTGTTAGGAGAATAGACAGTAGTGGACAGATGAGAATAGATAAGATTATTACACTCCAAAGTGATTAAAATGTTGTGTGTAGCTCCTCAAACCATTTGGTTGTAAAGTTTATAGCCAACAAAACTTCCGAAACCCTGAAAACATAAGACTAGAACAAAAACTACAAAACACTGTGCAGTTAACAATAATGGTTTTGTTTATATATTTGTCTCTGGATTTAGGCTCACAAAGTTTTGAAGGAATTTCCTTTTCTCCAAGATCTCAGCCCCGTCTCGGTGCTCCATTACTTCCAGCTGTGCAGATGACTACAGAGCAGGTTAAGCTATTTAAAGTGGTTCTAAATTTATATATTTTTTTTTAAATTAATGCATTACCTGCATTATGGTTAAAAGTGTCCCACTACTTGTTCTGCCCCCACCCTTCCACCCCAAGCACTTTCGCATTCTAAATAATACCTAGGCATATTACTAATGTTTTGAAACTGCTTCTACTGTGTGTGTGCGTGTATGCATATCTATTTGCATTTATGTGTATGTGTCAGGAAATGTGTGAAATTAGACATTCTATAGATGGCCTAATATCGCACATTGCCTGCAACACATATATACACCTCACTGTAGCGAGATATACATCTTTCTAGTCTGCTTCCCCAGCAGCTAAATAATTCCTGGCTCTTGTTGGGACGTTTGACAATATAGGGTTCAACGATTACCACTAATGCCGCACAGTGGCTGGACAAATCGATAGTTGACCTTTTACACAATTATTTTACCCATATTTATGCAAACAGTATACCAAGTTCGTGCTTTATGTGTGTTTTTAACAGTTGAAGACTGAATTTGATAAATTATTTGAAGATCTGAAGGAAGATGATAAAACCAGGGAACTGGACCCGTCAAAGGTAAGTCATTCACATTAGCACTTTGAACCACATGCCGACCATGCTATAGCCAAAAGATGGCTACAGAATGATCGCCCAGTTCTGGGAGGGCAATACCTCCAAAACAAAGGGAAGCTAAAGCTGAATTAAAGCCTCTCAAAAACTGCAGGTGCTTCAAGCGAGCTTTGCCATAGACTTCTATGGAGGCTTTGAAGACACTTTGAAGCACCACTAAAGTGACGTGGTATAATTTTTGAAACAAAGTTAAACCAAAGCAAATGCAAGGTGTAAATGGGACTGTAAGCTTACCATTTAATTTAGTGTCAGGGGCTTTGATTGGCATTGAGAGAGCTTTAACAAAGCGTGTCCGAAGTCATGTTTTGAAGCAAGTGTTGTGTACAGTATATCATTTGTTGTCATTTGAGATGTGCTGTCATTTGAGTAATACACTTATAAAGCAGAATAAAATGGTTTAATGTTTTTATAGAATAAAGAAACATCTATACGTCACTTCAGACATGGTATGTGTACAAAACAGGAAAAAAGGTACCTAGAGTACCATATATAACATAAGAATTGCGTGTGAAAAGAGTTTTATAAAATGGAGCTCATGTATAGGAAAGAATATTGTACAAATCGCTAATTTATTTAGGGAGAAGGTGGTACATAAAGGGACTAATCATTGCTTATATAGTGGAGATTGGGTCACATAAATTTTAATTTCTAAGTTGAGGAGGGAAGACCGTACAAAAACCAAGAGTGCCTCATTTACAGCAAAGTGAGATATAGAGCCATGGTGTGAAATATCTTTTCCATCAACAAGAAAGAATCTAATCTAGCAATTAGTTGCAAAAATTGGAACCACAGGAGATTTCCAATAAAGTGCAATTGCTGATTGTAGCAACACAAATTGTATGAATAAGCTCCTCAGGCTATGGCATATCCGGAATGTCAGCAAACAACAAACAATTAGCCATAGTTGGAGTAACTGAGAACACCAACTAATCTCATAGTTAAATTGGATACCTTCTGCCAGATTGAAGCCAATTTTACACAGTCCCAAAATATATGAATAAAGGAGTCAGGGAAGGAGCAGCTACATAAGCAGGATCAAGAAACCTGTGGATAAATTGAACGTAGTCCAAGTGGGGTATAAAATTACTTCATGGAATGTTTAAACCCTTAGCGCCAACCAAACGCACATATGCCGGGGTGATGCAGGCAGCTGCAGGCATCACCCGGTACTGTTTTTTAGAGCGGGCAGTCAGCTCTTAGGGATAACAACCGATGTGGCCAAAAGCCACTCCGCTGTTATCCTAAAGGAGCGGGTAGGGGACACCTCTGCCTTCCGCCGCTCTTCCCAGGCCCCCCGTCCCACTGGGAGACCCGATCCCCAATCCGGCACTTCCACCGGCTAGGCTGAGACTGGAACAAAGCCAGTCTCCTATGTACAAACACGGAAGCAACGTCACAACGTCAGTTCTGGTTTACTCGGCTGCCAATGGCGCCGATTTAAAAAAAAAAAAAATCGGCGTTTTTGGCGATCTGAATACTTTGAAGTGCAGAGGAGGGATTTGGGGTCACCACCTATTACTGTCACAAGGGATGTTTACATTCCTTGTGACAGCAATAAAAGTGATCAGAATTTTAATTTTTTTTTTAAAGTGACAATGTAAAAATAAAAATAAGAACAAATTTTTTTTTAAGGCGTCCCCGTGAACTTGCGCAGCAAAGAAACTGCATGCGTAAGTCGCGCCCGCATATGTAGACGATGTTCAAATCACACATGTGAGGTATCGCCGCGATCGTTAGAGTGAAAGCAATAATTCTAGCAAAAGACTCTGTAACTCTAACCTGGTAACCGGTACATTTTGTAAAGCATCGCCTATGGAGATTTTTAGGTACCGTAGTTTGTTGCCATTCCAGGAGTGTGCGCAATTTCAAAGCATGACATGTTAGGTATCTATTTACTCGGCGTAACATCATCTTTCACATTATACAAAAACATTGGGCTAACCTTACTGTTTAGTTTTTTTTTTTTAATTTATGAAAGTGTCTTTTTTTTCCCCAAAAAAATTAGTTTGAAAGACTGCTGCGCAAATACCATGTGACATAAAATATTGCAACGATCACCATTTTATTCTCTAGGGTCTCTGCTAAAATATATATATATATATATATATATATATATATATATATATATATATATAGTGTGTGTTTGGGGGTTAAAAGTAATTTTCTAGCAAAAAAATACGAATTTTAACTTGTAAGCAACAAATGTCAGAAATAGGCTTAGGCATGAAAGGGTTAGGTGCTGTTTTTTAATTGTCAAGGAAATGGCA
Source organism: Aquarana catesbeiana (assembly GCF_042186555.1). Classification (NCBI taxonomy): domain Eukaryota; kingdom Metazoa; phylum Chordata; class Amphibia; order Anura; family Ranidae; genus Aquarana; species Aquarana catesbeiana. The sequence goes on along the minus strand of NC_133327.1, from coordinate 165,650,743 downwards.
CATTTCCATAAATTGCACCACGTGGTTTCCCAATCCTGACCTGTGTATTGCATTTCACTGTCTTTTTCCCAGCAAAGCATATAGGGAAGTTTAGCTGAAAAATCTTAATTAGAGAGAGAATTATAAAGGATAGAAATGAGCTCTTTTCCGTAGATGAAGAGGCTGGGGAATGTGCATAGTGTGTAGTGTAAAAGCGTATAATTTGCAAAGATTGTAGATATAAGATTCAGAAGCTGGGACAAATTTGAAAGATTAAAGCTGAAAAAAGGTCACAAAGTCTTCCTGAAAGCTTGAGAGAGGTCATATAATGAGTTTTCCACCAAATGAAGTCTCCAGGATGAGAAAAGGTCGTTAAAAACCTTGCCTAAATAAAGGTCCAAGGATAAATTTCTGCAGCCATAGAAAATCTGCCCTTGTAAGGTTTAAAGTGGTTCTAAAGCTGAAGGTTTTTTACTATGCATAAGGGTAAAAAAACCTTCAATATGCAGCTTCCCCCATGGCCCCTCCTAATACTTACCCGTGTCTGATCACAATCCAGCCACGTGAATGAGAGCGGTTGCACTCTAACACTAGGGCTGCACCCTAATTGGCTGAGAGACAGCAGTGGGAGCCAATCACAGCTCACAGCCGGTGAGGAAGGGAGCGGGGAGTGGAGCCGAACCCCATTCTGTGTGTCTAATGGACAAACAGCGTGGGGCTTGGGAGCGAACATGCCCAAGAGCCACCATGGCAAGTAGCTTTGTTGTGGGGGCACTCAGAAGAGGAGGAGCCAGAAGTGCCGACGGGGGTCCCGAGAAGAGGGTGATCTGGGCTGCTCTGTGCAAAACTTTTGCACAGAGCAATACGTATAACACGTTTGTTATTTATATATATATATATAATATAAAGAGGCTATATCTCTAAAAGCAATAGAAGTAGACCAAAGTAACCCTGGCAGAATAAATGGAGATATAGAGGCACTCAAACGCAAGCCAGGGGACCTTAGAGTTCACTAGATTCCATTACACTATTAGAGGCTAAATAATAGAGCCACACCTGAGATAGGCCCAGTCCCCGTTGTAAGTGGGTGCCATTATAAAATTGATCTATCAAATCTTGCTATTTTATTTGCCATGCCAATTTATTGAGTAAAGATTGGATATCAGCGAAGTAGGATTTTGATAGTTCAATGGAGAGAGCTGTAAATACGTTTGAGAAGGATGTTCAATTCAATGGCAGTTACCCCACTATGATTTAATTTTCATTAGTGGTGATTGTACAAAGCTTACTTTACAAACAAATGTGAATGTGTTGCATATGTAAATGTTTTGCTGCGATCTGTAATGATCTTTACAGGCTGTGGAAACCTCATTGCTCCCTCATCAGAAGCAAGCACTGGCATGGATGGTGTCACGTGAGAATAGTAAAGAACTGCCACCGTTTTGGGAACAGAGGAACAACTTGTACTACTGCACAATTACAAATTTTGCAGAAAAAGACAAGCCAGAGAGTTTAAGAGGAGGAATTCTGGCAGATGACATGGGGCTGGTATGTTCCCTTTGTTTCAATTACAGGGAATTATTTCTCAGGGTTGTCTTGCAACTTTATTTATGGCTGTAAAATATATGTATCTTTCTTTTTTTGTTTCAGTTTCCCTCTCAGTGTAAGGCCTCTTTCACACGGATGATCCGTATGTCCGTTTTTCATCCATCCGTTTTCGGATGAAAAACGGACATACAGTCATCCCTATGGAGCGTCGGATGTCAGCGGTGACATGTCCGCTGACATCCGACCCCGCTCCGATCCGAAAAGTGTAACGGAGGAAAAACCTACTTTTCCCTCCGTTTTCGGATCGGATCGGATGACGACGGACACTACGGACCGTCATCATCCGATCCCCCCATAGGGGAGAGCGGCGCTCTGACAGGTCCGTCGCTGCACAGCGTGCAGCGATGCACCTGTCATCTTCCTGCTTAGCGGGGATCGGCGGAGCGATCCCCGCTGAGCCAGCGTGTGTTCACGGGGCGGATCATGACTGATCTGCCCCGTGTGAAAGAGGCCTAAGAATTATAGTGTCTTATCTTTGTTTAGAGCTGATTTGTTATTTCTAACAAATTATGTCCTAAATAGGCAAGAAATGAAAGGAAACCTGTGTTGCTAAGAAATATATTGGGCACCTCTGCTGCCTTCTGTGGAAATTCCAGTTCCTTGGCTGGATCATGTAGATTTCCTGACTTCCGTACTTTAAGTCACAAACATATAAAATGCATGTGGAAAGTGAAGTAAGAGCTAAGTCGCAACTCCTGTTCTGTATACTTGCTCTGGCTCAGTGACTTGAAGCCATTAGCTTAAGCCAGCCATAGACCTTTAGCAGGAAGCGGTCAAGATTCAAACCATGTATGGGTAGTTCGAATGTACCCAAATTGATTGATTGATCAACTTGGGTACAACCAGCCTGTCAGTTTTTACATGCAATAGTTGCTAGTGGCTGTTCTAGCACTGTGTTCTCCCGCCGGGAGAACACAATGACTTGGCAGGAGAGATTCCGCTGTCAACACTGTCTGTGTTGATGGGAGAATAAAGCTAATTTCTCTCCTGCAACCTGTGGAAAGAAATTTGCGTGTGTGCGCACGATGATACATATGCTATAAAATTTGTTGTCCTTTTTACAGGACTAGTTTACAGTCTTGCTTGTGATTTTTTTTGTTGGTCCATTGTTTGCCTACCAAATAACTAGTCTAACAGTCTAGGCATACTGTTCTCCAGATGATGAATTAGAACATAATGACTTCACATTTGGCAGCAATTTAACATTTCTTTTGATTGCTACAAAAATTGTAGCTGCCGACTTTAAATAAACAGACACTCACCTGTCCAAGGTTCTAGTGCAGTCCTCACCCAAACGGGTTCTTCTCAATTCTTTAGGCCCCTGGCACTGGCATGTTAACTGCGGGAAGTCAGTTGTGACTTCTTGTGGCTTCACAGCCAGCTTCCCACTTTCCATGTGCGAACCGCGCTGCACCCTGTGATTGGTTCCGCAGCCTCATGGAACCTATAAAATGTCCCAGAAAGTTGGAAGCGGGGGGGTGCAAAGGAGGCAAAACTAGGTACCCGCTCCCCCCCCCCCCCCCAAATAAAAAAAGGAGGAGAAGGAAGAGCGGAACTTCCCCTTTTGGGTGAAGTTCCACTATAGGTTACAACTTACAGTGTTAAACTTTTACAACAGTAAAACCAGTGTGTATATGCAGTAAAGCATGCTTGTTATACTCACTGTGGAACCTAAGAGGTTAATCCTCCACATTGTGTAAAAAGGCTGTTTGATCCTGTCTTCTCTGATCCTCCCCTTCCACTGTCCCCAATCCATCTGCTGATAGTACAGAGACTTGGGGGCACTCTGCACATGCTCAATTTTGTGTGTATTGCTAGAGAGTTTTTCTTTTTTCTTTTTGGGAGGATGCATGTGATCCGCTCATATTTACTAAAATTATTGCATTTACATGTACTGTGGGAGACCAGATATAGTGAATGCAGGGTCCTGTGTTCAGTAACACTTTAATTGCAATGAATATTACTGTTGAATTTGATCCAATAAAGATGTTACAACACTAGATTCCTTCTCCTTAGGCCCCTTTCACACCGAGGCATTGGCGGTAAAGCGCCGCTGTTTATAGCGGCACTTTACCGTTGTTTTTGTAGGGTTTTTTCGCCGCTAGCGGGGCGCTTTTAACCCCCCCTAGCGGCCGAAAAAGGGTTTAAACGACCCGCAAAGCGCCACTGTGGCGTCGCTTTGCCGGCGGTTCAGTGGCGCTGCCCATTCATTTCAATGGGCAGGGGAGCTTTAGGAGCGGTGTATACACCGCTCCTTCAGCACTCCAAAGATGCTGCTTGCAGGAGTTTTTTTAACATCCTGCCAGCGCATCGCCTCAGTGTGAAAGCACTCGGGCTATCACACTGAGACTGCAGGGGAGCCGCTTTTCAGGCGCTATTTTTAGCCCAAAAGGGCATGAAAAATACCTCATTGTGAAAGGGGTCTTAAAGAAGCTTATCCTGTTTCTAATACACTGTTTTACTTTTTCCATCAGCTCATCCCCCACATCTATTACATTTTGTATCAATTAACCCCCCATCCTAGATTGTAAGCGCTAGCGAGTAGGGCCCTCTGATTCCTCTTGTACCAAATTGTAATGTAACTGTAATGTCTTCCTTCATTTTCTTAAGAGTTGTGCAAACTGTTGGTGCTATATAAATCTTGTGTAATAATAATAGATTTGACAACTGTACAAAATGGGTAGAAGACATCTGTCATTTCTCAGAAATATCAGGGCACACTGAGACATACTAGAACAGCTTGGTTGATGAGTTGGAGAATCTCGTTTTGCTTGAGCATGAACATTTTCAGTTGTCAGAAGAGCTTTTATCTCCCACTATGGTAGCCTTAAATGGCCTGATCCTTAATTGGAATGTCTGCTCCCTTAGGTAACATCCTCCCATAAAATGGCTACTGTTAAGCTCATAATTATTGTGACAAAGGCAGTGAGGACAGTTATCTGCATTTACTTATCCAAAAATTACCTTCCAAAGTTATTTTTTTTTTTTTTTAATGATTAATACTTTTGGTATGTACACTTGTGTTTGGTTAACTTTTTTTGTATGATTTTAGGGAAAGACTTTATCAATCATTGCTTTAATCCTCACTAACTTTCATGATGGAAAACCTTTTCCAGTTGGACATGGCATTTATGGTGTAAGTTTATATGCACAACCCACATTTGTGTAGCTCACTGTGTTCACTTTGTTTCCAGGGCAGTGTGTTAAACCTCTTCTGTTTTTGCTTAGAAATCTTCTTTAGAGGAGAAATCTCTTGTACGAGATGACTCAAGAAAATCATCTAGCAAGAAACAGGCACGGAGGAAAACCGATGGTAAGTTCAGAAAAACAAATTAGCATAACCTCTCCCAGCACTGAAACTGGGCTCCAGATCTCGCACTAACGATCAGGAGCCATGAGGAGTACACATAATTGCTGTTGTAGCCTGTGATTGGCTATCACAGTGACCCCCCAGTAAAACCTGCCCCTGTATTCTTTCTACTTCTAAATGGAGAAAAAGATACTCCTAGCTGGGCTAAGGCCCACGGTGGCTGATGTCACTCAGCTGGTCCAGGTTAAGCCTCACAGTGCACCCAAGAGCATGAGCTAGTCGCTCTTACCCCCCCCCCTTCCTTCACCCACAGCCCTGTGCTTCAGTGAGTGCTACAGGGGCAGAGCAGAAAGCTGTTGACTGACAGTCACATGTTTTCTGCTTTCTGAAGACCAAGAATTGAGTAATCAGTGGTCTTTGATCGGGCTTACAGGCGGCGGGGAACAGATGCAGCATTGGATCGATACTGCATCCACCTGAGTGAGTATGTATGTTCTCCTTCAGGAAAATGTTAGATGTTCAACCCATTTTTAGGGTGGAACATGCGACATGTTCCCACTCCTGCAGCCCTCTGTGACAGCAGTACGGGGGGGGGGGGGGGGGGAGTTCCCCACTACCAGCTGTCACATTTTGAAAATAACGAGAGTTCTGTGAATGAATCAACTACAAGTACCGACATCCTTTGTGGATGTCGGCTTGTAGTTCTCAATGAACTACCACGGCACTGAGAGCCGTGGTAGTTCACTCGTACGATGAAAGGTCAGACAGCTTACACTGACAGTCTGCAGGAGTCCTACATTGCGCCCATGATCTGCTGATTGCTGGCGCAATGCTTTCCTGGATCGTAAAAAAAAAAAAAAATAGTAAATGCTCATTTTTTTTTATTTGCAAAATGAATGTGCATTTATTTATTTTTTTTAAAAAGGTGAACATATCCTTTACCGGAACAGACACTGGAGCTTGATTTGACTGCTCAGCATTCGCTTGCACTGAGCACCCAAGTGCTTCCCTGTGTGAGGGTGACCTGAAGGAATATATATATATATATATATATATATATATAAAATTTTTATTTTTTTTTATTGGGGTTGGCACCTTATTTACTCACTCAGCAGATGCCCCTTTCGTTTTTTAAAGCCTAAATTTCTAAAAGCACCTCAGATTTAAAAACGGTTTTGATTAAAAGTATTTTCAAAGCGCCTTTCAGGACAGCATCTGGAGAGAGTGTAGCTCCACCCAACTTCCCAGGAAACACTGCGAATAATTCCTTTTAAGGCAGCCCCCATCCACCATGGCCTCAGCTGTAGTGTTTCCTCCACCATGGTGGAAGCGCTGCGAGGAACTGTGGGTGGGCTGCGCTCTCTCCAGGCAGAGGTCCTGTGTGTGAGGGCATGGCTCACCTTATTTTTTTTCTTTCCCATATTGGACCTTGCGGTCCTCTGGGCCATCCCAGCATCCCCCCAGACAGGTGGGGGACGCTCTGGAGCTTCCCCGCTCGGCGAGAGCTCGGGCCGGAAGGGAGAGTCTACCCTCTTCCTGCAGCATGGAGCCGGGCTGTTCCGGGTCTGAATGGCGGGCGAAATTATTTCTGGAAGTGGACGGAACTTCCGGCCGGGCGCACGGCTTCTGGTTCTGGCCTGTGGAACGCAGGTGGTGGTGGTGGGGGGGTCCTAGCTGGCGTAGACTTCCGGTCCTCACAGCGGCAAGAAGACCGGGAGTTTTTAAAAAACTGACAGCAGAGCGGCTACTCCTGCGCTGCAGCATGGAGTCGGCAGAGCTAGCAACGATGGCGGGAACAGAAGCCACAAGCGCCAGCCCAGCCCAGGTAAGCTGGGGCAGAGGCTCCAGATCCTTTTACCTTGGGGCTTTTGTTTTTCCCTCCACTGGTGAACTATAGTTTGGGGAAGGGGGAGCCTGTTCCATGTCCCTTCGGTTACCTCTTGAGGGGACATGGTTTGGATGATCTTTCCCCCCCCGCTTTTTCTTTTTTCGGGGAGTCGTGGTTTGGGGGGGGGGGTTGGGGTTAATGCTTTGATCCTAATGGGGTTCCTTTCTGTTCTTAATTACAGAAAGCATGGGAAAAAACAAAGCATGCCCCTGCCTCTTCTAAGAAAAGGTGCCCTTCCTGCAAAGCGTCCTTAAGGAGAGCTGGATCAAAACCCTGTGCAAGGACTGTATAGCGGACCTAGTGAAGCACAAGCAGGGAAAAGTAAAGCAGCTACAAAGCTCAGAGCTTTTAGTCTCCTTACAGAAGGAACTTACGGATACTTTCCAATCATTCCGCTCCTTTTTGGACAAACACCCGGCACTCAGGCACTCAAATCAGGGAGTCAAGCCAGACCATCCAGTCCTCTGCCATCCATTTCCAAGGAGGACAGTGATTCAGAGGAGGAAGCCGCAAGCAAAGCTAGTTCACCCAAAGCCTCAGGGGATGAGGATAATGAGGTGTCAGATAGAAGAGCATCTAGATATAAGTTATCTTTGGACGAAGTGGATTGATTAAGACCATTCATACCACTCCAGGAAGCCTCCAGGAAGATAAAGTTGATTTTTCTCTGCATGATGAGATGTTCGAGGGCTTGGGAGAAACTAAACAGAGGGTTTTCCCAGTACACAAAGTCCTATCAGAGGCTGTCAGGCGAGAGTGGAAGGAACCAGAAAAAGCTCAGTTTTTCTCAAAATCCCTTAAGCGTAGGTTTCCTTTTGAGGAAGACGAATCCAATGTATGGAACAAAAGGTTCCCATGTTTCTCGCAATACTGACTTGGCATTCGAGGACATGGGCATCCTGTAGGATGCCATGGATAAATGTGCCGATTCCCTTCTAAAAAAGCTCTAACGAGCAGGGCCCTCTGATTCCTCCTGTATTGAATTGTATTGTACTTGTACTGTCCTCCCTAATGTTGTAAAGCGCTGCGTAAACTGTTGGCGTTATATAAATACTGTATAATAATAATAATAAAAAAAGCATGGGACTCATGTATGGCAAATCTTAAACTGGCCATGGCTTCAACTGTGGTTGCCAGAAACTTGGAGCATTGGTTAGAACAGTTGAAGCAGCACACCAGGGGAAGTACCTCCCGAGAGGATCTGTTGGATCTCAGTACTGTCAAAGGCGGTAGGATGCCTCAGCAGAGTCAATCAGAATGTCCGCTAGGACTTCAGTCCTGGTAAATTTAGCGCGAAGGGCGCTCTGGTTAAAAACTTGGTCTGGAGACTCCGCTTCTAAAGTGAAGCTCTGTGGTCTCCCCTTTAATGGATCTACTTTTTGGCCCAGACTTAGAGGCCATTTTAGATAGAACCGCAGACAAGAAAAAGGCTTTTCTGGCAAAGAAGAAGAAGCCTTTAATCAAAAAGAATTTTCGTCCTCTTCAGCAAACCCAGGCCCCAAAGAAAACGGGTTATAAGAAGCCCTGGGGTACACAGAGGGGATGTTCAGACGTCCCAAACAGCCAGCTAAAAAACTGTGACGGTGGTCCTGCTGTGGGAGGGATACTTCTAGCCTTCCTCCCTCAGTGGCGGACAGTAACCTCCAGGACAGTAAACGTCCTGACATTCAGGACGTTTGTCCTGAATGTCATCTCCCAGGGATACGGGCTGGAGTTTTCGGAAAGACCTCCAAACCCCTTCTTTGTGAACCAGATTCCCAGAGCACAGGGCAAGGCCTTAGCACTGATATCCCTTTTAGAAGATCTGAGGCATCAGGGAGTAATTATTCCAGTACCTCAGGAGGAAGAAGGTCTAGGGTTTTGTTCTCACATTTTTCTAATAAAAAAACCCTCGGGAAAGTTTTGCTTAATTTTGAACCTAAAACTCCTGAATCGATCCATTCATTACAAAAGGTTCTGCATAGATAAGATCTATTCCGTAAGGAAACTACTTTTGGGGGGGTGTTTTATGGCTTCCATCGACCTCAGGGATGCATACCTGCAGATTCCAATAGTGGTAGCATCCCAGAGATTCTTGCGTCTGGCAATCAGCTCAGAGGGCAGGATAACCCATCTGCAGTTCAGAGCCCTGCCTTTTGGTCTGTCCTCGGCTCGGAGGATCTTCACGAAGTTCATGGTGGAAGCCTTGGCGCCTCTAAGGATCCAGGGAATCGTGATAGTTCCATACCTGGACGATCTGCTTCTATTCGCCAGCTTAAAGGAGCAACTGCTGGCAAATCTGAACAGAACAAGATACCACTTGCAAGACCTAGGTTGGATCCTGAACGAGAAGTCAAACTTAGTGCCTTCCCAAGTGATAACATTTTTGGGGTACAGTATCGACTCTGTCCAACAAAGGATCTTCTTGCTGGAAGAGAAAAAGGAAAAAATCCTGGGGGCAATAAAACAGATCCAGACAAGCTCACCAATAACAGTACGGTCAGCAGTGTCAACTTTGGGTCTCTAACATCCTCCATTCCGGCTGTTCAACTGGCCCGTTTTCACTCCAGGGATCTGCAGCAAATAATTCTCCAAAATTGGAGGCACGAAGAACCCTTATGCCGCGTACACACGGTCGGAATTTCCGTCAGGACTTTTTCGAAAATTCAGACGGACTTAGAGAACATGTTCTAGATATTTCCGACGGAACAAATTACTATCGGAAAAACCGCTCGTCTGTATGCTTTTCCAACGAGATTAGCAGAAAGAGCCCAAAGGGTGGCGCACTGGCTATTGAACTTCCTTATTTTAGTACCGTTGTACATGTTGTATATCACTGCGTTCTTGACGGTTGGAATTTGGTGTGACCGTGTGTGTGCAAGACAGCTTGAGCGGAATTCCATCGGAAAAACCTTCAGAGGCAAAATCGGTCCTGTGTACAGGGCATTAGAAAAAAGTAGGGCTGCAATTAACGATTATTTTCATAATCGATTAGTTGGCCGATTAGTGTTTCAATTAATCGGATTATAACCTTAAAAAAAAGTGTGTATAATTCAGTTAATATGTAAAGTTTAAAAAAAGGCAATTTATTCTTAAATATCTCTATGCAGTGGTAAATATAAATAACCAACTATATGGTTAGGGAGCAAAATCTCTAATCTACTCTGAGAATAACAGACAGAAGAGATAGTATATACTATTAGAGGTTGAAGCTGGTAAATATCATCAGACTCAGAGATCAAATTAAAAAAAAAAAAAAAGTTAGACTGTTTTGCAGATTTTCAAACAGGACTCTAATATATTATATGCTGGCCATACAAAAACAATGTCTTCCTTCAAAAAAAAATAATTTAATTTTAAGAACGTTCGTTCGATTTTCTAATCATTAGTGGGGTCAAATCGACGTTTGTTTTCAACCACAGTGATGGGAAAATTTAGAAATAATAGAAAACTTCTTGGTCAAAGGAATTTTCAGACAGTGTATGTGGTTTTCGTTCAGAAATTACATTCATTTTAAAACAGAATGTTAAAATCAAGTGAAATTTTCAAACAACATTCTTAAATTCAGCGATTGTACAAAGATTTTTCGTATGAATATTCTTGTCTGAAAATTGATCCGTGTGGCCAGCATAAGGCACGGTGCACACTTATGCAGTTTTCTTCTGATCTGTTTTTGCTGTGCGTTTTAATTTTTGCAAATGTGATTTTTCTGCAAATTGCATTTTTGCTTTTTTTTTAATGCTTTTTTTTTTTTGGCCAATTTGTTGTTGGGCAGATAAAAAAAACACAAATTACGGCAAAAACACACTACATGCTTTTCTGCAGCTTCTCCATTAAAGTATATTGAACCAAAAAAGCACAGTTTTGCATTGAAAAAAGTCCTTGACCCTTTTCAAATACGCAGCGGCTGAAAAAAAAGCATAGATGTGAACGTGTCCCATAGGAAATCATGTTAAATTAACTGTAGTGTGTTTCTGAAAAAAGCACCAAAAAACACATAGGTGCGAACCAGGCCTAAGACGTTTAGTATAATAATGGGGTTAAAAAAACTAAAATTAACCCTTTATAGTACAAAAAAGAGCAAATCGCTACTGTAGGGGGTTAATTTTTTCACTGTGGAACAGTGAAAGTAATATTTACAGTAGCAATTATTTGCTCTTTTTGTACTATAAAGGGCTAATTTTAGTTTTTTTAACCCCATTATGTTACTGGCCAATTAATCGATTATGAAAATAGTAATCGATTAATTTCATAATCGATTAATCGATTCTTTGTTTCGGCCCTAGAAAAGTGGTTCTCTATTCCGGTGCAAGTGAGGAGAAAGTTATGGTAGTGGAGGAACCAGTTAAACCTAAGCGAGGGCCTACTTTGGGGAATCCCTGCCTCAAAAAGATTAACGACAGATGCAAGCTCCTGGGGGTGGGGGGCTCATCTGGAAGATCGTTTTGCCCAGGGAATCTGGACAAGTTCAGATGCAAAAAGATCATCCAATTGGAGGGAGCTGAAAGCAATTTGGATGGGGTTTCTCTGGTTTCAGGAAGAGATCAGGGGTCAACACATTCAGATCTTGTGCGACAATGCCACGGCAGTCGCCTACGTAGCAAAGCAGGGAGGTACCAGGAGCAGGGTTCTCCTGTCCTTGACTCGGGAGATCTTAATCTGGGCAGAGAAGAATCTGGGGTCCCTGTCAGGGCAGCTTGAATCTGATGGCCGACTTTCTGAGCTGGAGAACAGTTGTGGAGTCTAAACTCAGAGGTTTTCCAGATGGTGATAAACAGGTGGGCCGTCCTCAGGTCGACCTGATTGTGACCGACTCAAACGCAAAACTCCTAACTTATTTTTCCCTGAGCAGACAGGATCAGGCAAGAGGTTTGGATACTCTGGCTCAGTCGTGGGACTTCCATTTGTGTTATGCTTTTCCCTCCTTCCCGTTAATACCGTTAGTCCTCAAAAAATTTCAGGAAGAGTCCATGAATCTAATACTAGTGGCTCCCTATTGGCCCAAGAGGATTTGGTTCTCAACACTCCTGAACCTAGCAATGAAACCCCTTGGATGTTACCTCTACGGACGATCTTCTGAGCCAGGGACCCATCTGGCATCCAGATGTAAGCCAGCTCAAGTTAGCAGTTTGGTTTCTGAAGTGCAGATCCTAAAGAATAGGGGTCTGTCGGACAAATTCGTTTCTATGCTGTTAAACAGCAGGAAAAAGGTCACGAGAGATATTTATTTCAAGGTTTGGAAATGCTACAACTCCTGGTGCGGGACAAAGATTTTTTTGCCGCAGGAGACAATTTCCATCCTGGAATTTCTTCATGATGGAATGGAGAAGGGGTTAGCGGTAAGTTATCAGTTTTTTTGGAAGAGAACGGTTATCAAAAGATCCATTAGTTATTAGGTTCTTTAAGACAATGGCTAGGTCAAGACCAGCGCCTATAAAATTTTTCCCAAGTTGGGACTTATCAGTGGTCCTGCAAGGGCTAACTGGGAATCGTTTCGAACCCCTAGAGCAGGCGACAATAAAAAGTTGGACTTTGAAAATGGCCTTATTAGTAGCAGTAACCTCCACCAGGAGAGTCAGTGAGCTGCAGGCTTTTTCCATAATAGAACCTTTCCTAACAGTCTTTCCAGATCTGATAATCCTGAAGGTGGACCCGTGCTTTCTTTCTAAGGTCTCCTTCGCCTTTCATCGTTCTCAGGAGGTGATTCTACCAACATTCTGCACATCCACAGCCAATTCTAAAGAGGAAAAGTTCCACACGTTGGATGTGAAGAGATGCCTAATGCATTATCTGGAACTGACCAAGCAATTTAGGAAGTCAAATTCCCTTTTTGTGCTGTTCTCAGGGGCACGTAAGGGACAGCGTGCTTCCAAAAGCTCAATAGGAAGATGGCTCAGAACAGCCATCGAGGAAACCTATAATGTCTCAGGGCAGACACCGCCAGAGGGTATACGAGCCCACTCAATGAGGGCAGTAGCAACATCTTGGGCTAAGAGGGCTGGCGCCTCTCCAGACCAAATCTGTAAAGCCGCAACGTGGACAAGTTTCACTACGTTCATCCAGCATTATAGAGTAGATCTACTGTCAGCCTCAGCGCAGGCCTTCGGCCTGAAGGTCCTACAGGGGGTGGTCCCACCCTAGTGTAAGTTTCTCGCTTATCCTCTCCAGGTGCTGTCCTGAAAGACACTTTGAGAAAAACTTTTAGACTTACCGGTGACAGTATTTCTAGAAGTCTTTCAGGACAGCAGCTATTACCTTCCCTAGTGGTTTCCAATACGACTTGCACTATTATATTATATGTGTATATTTTGTTTTGTTGTAAAATTCAGGAACAGAAAACAGAAAAAATAGCTAACGCGTTTCACGCCCTATTGTGGCGCTTATTCATAGCTAAATGACTAAAAGTTTGATCATGGACATATCTAGAGACTTCGGGTTTTGATGGCCAATCAAAAAATGGTCTCAAAAGGAGACCCGCCCACACAATCAAACTCTAGGACAACACCCAAGAGATAGTATACACCTGGGATATGAAGCTGAATTTTTTAAATTAAAGTTTGAGGGCAAAGTAGTATAATAATGTGGTAATTTAATGATATAGTAATGCCTACAAAGGTCCACCAAACTAAAAAAGTTTATTAAGTGAACCAATACGCATACATATATACATGTGTACTAGACACATGATTGTTTTCATTATTTGCATAATTCATAAATTCGTGATAAATACTAAAACTATACTGAACGATGGCAGAGTATCAAAATAACAACATTGATTTCCAAATTGTAAATAAAGAATAATCTCTCATTTTTCTTGGGTGCATGGATTTATGTGGGTATAATGATTTATATATACTATAATTATATTAAATATATATAATTTATATATAATAATTTTTAATGAAAATTATTGATTTAGATAGCTTTCAAATACAACTACATTCTAGGACAATGTGTATACATATGCAGTTACCAAGATATTATCGATGGTGTTGAGAATGGATTCACTCAGTATTTCCACATCAATTTCATGTATATGTAATTTTGCGATTTTGTATAAATTCAGCAGGTTTTGTATTTTCATGAATTTTGTTTATTAATCATTTATATACAGGTTTCCTTTAAGATTATTCTTTATTTACAATTTGGAAATCAATGTTGTTATTTTGATACTCTGCCATCGTTCAGTATTGTTTTAGTATTCATCATGGTCTTTATCCCAAGGTTATGGATGCACACAATGGGAGAAGTTGAATAATGCAAATAATGAAAACAATCATGTGTCTAGTACACATGTATATATGTATGCGTATTGGATCACTTAATAAACTTTTTTAGTTTGGTGGACCTTTGCAGGCATTATTATATCATTATATTACCACATTATTATACTACTTTGCCCTCAAACTTTAATTTAAAATTCAGCTTCATATCCCAGGTGTATCCTATCTCTTGGGTGTTGTCCTAGAGTTTGATTGTGTGGGCGGTCTCCTTTTGATTTTTTGATTGGCCATCAAAACCTGAAGTCTCTATATATGCCCATGATCAAACTTTTAGTCATTTAGCTATGAATAAGCGCCAAAATAGGGTGTGAAACACATTAGCTATTTTTCCTGTTTTTCCCTGTACATGAAGTGACTGCATTTTGGATTTTACTTTTTCATATCAATAAAGATGCCTTCTATGGTGTGCGGCCGTCCAGGATACTCTTTTTTTTTTTCCTCAAGCTTGTGCAGAGTCAGCACCTGTGAGTTCTATTAGGGTGGGTGTTTTGTTACAGATTTGGGAAATTGGAGCGGCAATCTTTTGCTTTATGATTTTCACCTGGACTTTACCTGTAAGTTTAACTAAAGTTTTTTGTTTTTTTTTTTTATCAGGACAAGTAGATAGTCATGAGGGACAAGTAGATTGGGACCCCGATTTAGTCCCTTGGACAAGTATTTTTTTTTTTTTTAATTTCCACACCCCTGGGGATAAGTTTGTCTTGAGCCTTAAGGCCACCTTTCTTCCTAAAGTGGCTTCCTCCTTCAATCTTAATCGGGACATTGTTCTTCCCTCTCCCTGTCTCCCCACTGTCTGAATTTGGTACGTGCTGTGCAAGTCTGCCTCAGCTGCTTTTGGAAATTCAGATTAACTCCCCTGTAGGGGAATTCCTGCCCCTCATTTTACTATTGCTAGGTAGGTTAGACAACTGATCATTTGAGTCTATAATCTTCCATGTAAAGGCACACTTGACCATAACTGTTGGTGCTTAATAGATTTCTAAGGTTACCATCTGTTCACATATTTAAAAGGGGTTTAAAGTCATAAGGTTTTTTTTATCTTAATGCAAAGAACACTGGTATGAAATGGGTAACAGGGTTGTATCTCAGTCCCGAATTAGTAAATACACCTCACTACATTACCATACATGTATATCAACAGTAAAAAAGACATCATCAAATGGTATTCAAAACCCTCAAGTTAGAAAAACCTTGCATTATTATATATCAACTGATATATATCAGCTGATGTTCACCATCAACCAAGATGGTCAGTACTCGGGTTCTCTACACGTTTTCGCGAGATAAAAAATTCAGAGAGGGGCGGGGGGTGGGAAAGGCAGACACTCCTGATGCGGATCTCCTTAGTGCAGCTGGGAGCAGGCAGTGCACGTGCGGCTCCATTCCTGATCACAGGTCACTATTAGGATTGGGCTTTTTTTTTTTGGTCTTTTCTTTTGATTGTGATCTGTGGGGACGACCGGAGATTCGTATTGGGAGTGCCTGCCTTTCCCACCCCCCTGCCCCTCTACAACTCCTGGGCAGAGTCTAATGTGGATTTGGGGTTCGCCCCACCTGGCTTCTTATACATTAGGATATTTCCTATATTTGATTTTATCTACGATTTAATCATACTATTATACTTCTGTGAAAAAGTTTCCAGATAAATTCTACAGAAATATATCCTTCTGTGCTTCTTCTGAGGAAGCAAGTTTTTTTTTCTCACGAAACGCGTAGAGAACCCAAGCACAGACCATCTTGGTTAATGTTGAACATCAGCTTCGTTGATATATGTAAATGCAAGGGTTTTCTAAATTGAAGGTTTTGAATACCATTTGATGATGCCTTTTTTTACTGTTGATATACATGTATGATAATGTGTTTTTTATATTATATGTATTTTTTTCTTGCAAAAATGTTTTCTTATATTTTATACCTTGATGTTGTGACTTAATAAAGTCCCATGGCTATAGATAAGTGTGGTATTTTTATCTTAATCCATTCTATGCATTAAGATAAAAAGCCTTCTGTGTGTAGCAGCCCCCCTCAGCCCTTCCAATACTTACCTGAGCCCCATCTCTGTCCAGCGATGTCCACGAGTGTCTTGGCTGTCCGAGACTCTCCCTCCTGATTGGCTGAGACACAGCAGCGGCGCCATCGGCTCCCGCTACTGTCCATCAAAGTCAAGGATTGGGCCGCAGCTCCGTATCTAAATGGACACAGGGAGCTGTGACTCTGCGCTCGGGTGCCCCCATAGCAAACTGCTTGCTGTGGGGGCACTCGACAGAAGGGAGGGGCCAGGAACACAGAAGAGGGACCCAAGAAGAGGAGGATCTTTGCTGCTCTGTGCAAAACCACTGCAACAGAGCAGGTAAGTATAACATGTTTGCTTTTTTTATAGAAAAAAAACATGACTATACCATCACTTTAAGTTTTACCAGGTGGATGTTCAGGCCTGTTGGCATTTGTTTTCTGTATAGCTTGAAGCTCTGGCGTTTAGTTGTGGCTGGAGGGCACAGCTCTGCTGCTGACAGCCTGTCTGACAACTGCTGCACCTGGGTGGTGCACTCAGCAGTACATCTATTTAGGGCAGTATGCGCCCAGGGATGAATGCCTATAACACAAACTGCTGGCATGCCAAGCCTTTGTCTTGGGTGCATACTGCCCTAAACATGCATACCGCTCGGTGCACTGCCCAGCCCATGGTTGTCAGGCACTCAAAGGGTTTGACAAGTTGTTGTCAGTGGGGCCAGAAGGTGTGCTTGGGCCCTCCGGCTGCAGCTAAACACCAGAATGAAGTAAAAAATCCTATTTTCCTTAGCATTCATAAATTCAACCAGTATATGACAGGAGTTTTAATGTTAACATGTTTCTCCTGTTTTGCCTTTTACTAAAGAAACAAACGAAAAACCAGGGAGCAGCAAAGGAGAAACTCCACCTAAAAGGTATATAATACTATTGTTGTATATTTAATTTATACTGAGTTTGCAATATTGTAATTTAAAGAAAGGTAACATAGTGCCATCAATCGAACTGTGTGTGTGTATTATAATTTTATTTACCCAACATATGTGTAGTTTCTAGCTCTAATACTGACATTCTCCTATGTCACATCTTCACAGATTCCTGGAATCTAAATGGCATGTAGAATATACTGTTTAGTTTATTCAAAATAAAAGTTTCATTTATTGAAAAAGATCTACATTTTTTTTTAACAGCCTCATGCCTTCCAATCCTCAGCTGCCAGTAACTTGTACAGTGCTTCTTCTACAGTAGCACTGATACCCTTTATATTTGCATAATGCTTCCAGTGAGTTTGACATTCAGCAGGGTTTGAATGCGTATCTGTCCGCATTGCAGATGATCTGATTTCTGCAGATAAGGTGTAAAATGAGTTTCCCTGTCCATTAGGTGCTCATATGGTACATAGGCGTCTGTAAATATGCTGTTACATCATAAACATAATCTTCAAAAGTTTCACCATTTTTTTGTATATCATATAAGTTAATATCTAAATGTTATAACATTTTTTACAACTTTTGTTAGTGTGTTTGCCTCTAAAAATCGTAAAATGGGCTTCCAAAGAATTGGGTATGTCACAGCAGTCGTGTCTTGTTAATTTTAACTGTTTTATATTTCACAAGGCAAAAAGCCAAGTTTACATTAAGTGACTCTGAAGAGGAGGATGAGTGGATCCCACCAAAAGTAAAAGGTAAGAAGGAAACAAAAACCTAGGCTGATAAGTCTATTAAATATTCCACAAGGCAAATATTAGTTGAGATTAGTGATTTTGTGTGCTACTTTTCTAGTTCTGATATGCACTGTATCTGTTCATCTTTAACACAGCTAGGAAAATTGTAATATTGGTTTTGTCACATTAACGTTTAACAATCCCAAAGAGGCAGAAATTGCTTAGTGGTTTATTCAAACAAGTTTGCATACAGAGCAAATTATGGCTGGGCCAAAACCAATCTCTGAAAAATGGAGTGCTCTTATTCACACTTGGATCCAAAGAGAAGGACATCTTATTAAAATGAAACTGGCCTTATAAGACCTTTAGAAACCAACAAAATGCTTATTTACTCAGATGAAGGAGACAGGACTTGTAGTTTTTGCCGTTGTTACACTTATGGACAAAACTATTAACAAGCTAAGAAGATACACAAAAGATTCTGAGACTGGACTACAAAATAAGTTAATCCAGAGAAGGGTAAAATGGAAGTCAATTTAATGCCATAATTTAGACATACTCAAGCATTAGAATGGCAGTAGTTTAAAGTATAAGCAACATATTATAATGAATAGGTTATCATGGATTGTTGTATAAATAATTCCATCCCTGTAGCCAAGATTTCATGTTTAGTTAATATACCAAAAATTAAACGTCACTAATAATGCCACCAACTCTCAGAGAATGATATTGATTTAGCCTCTAATCAAAATAACATAGTTAAATCTTTATAGAATAGAAATTAGTTTATTCTATAAAGATTGGATCCAATAAATCCATTTTCTCCCTGAATATAGGGATTTCTAGTCTCAGAGTGCCACATGGTGGCCAAGTTTAACTAGTGCCTATGCAAACAAATCGTTAATCAGTAATTTGCCCTCCAATCAGAGCTGGGTAAATAGTACTAACTGTATCCTCTGGGAGGGTTCCTAACTTGTATTGTTTTTGGTAGCAAGCTCAGGGTGACACAGGTTCAAACAATGAGGATCACATTATTATAGACCCATCATCACACATCAAGGGACACACATCCTTCATCTTATATAGATGCCATTTTGAAGGGCAGACTCCATCTTAAGGCCATCCATCCCAAGCGATCCACTCCATCTGCTTCTGGGGGCAACTAATAGTGTATTATTCTCTAGATGATTTTGTTTTCTTGATACTCCGGTTGCAATAGTTTTTGCTGGGTTATTTGATATTCCCCTCACAATACCCTAATACCTCAGGATTAGATTATATTTTTTGATTCAATACATTTTTTTTATATTCCATGGAGGAGATCAGGGTTCAAAATTTAACATGGGTCACGAAAAAGGATCACCTTAGAGCAAGAAAGATCTCGTTCAATCCGCCAAAAATTATAAGAGTGTGCACTAGCACAGAAATGCTCAGGTGTAACAAAAGAAAAAACAAAGGGGGGAGCCAGGAAAAAAGGAGGGCGAAAGAAGAGAGGGAGGAAAGAGAAGCCTTGGAATGCGGCAGGGGCATGGGATAGGGCACTACATAGTCCTCTATCCCAGTGGGGCGAAAGTCACAGGTGCAGTGCCGTATGGTCAGGCTGGAAGTAATCTATTCATGGTGTGCAGATTTTTATGAATTTGTCATGTTTATCGTTCAATATGTCTGTCAATTTCTCATTAACCATTATGCTATTCAGGCGGATTTTAACTTCGCAGAAATTGAGCGCTGGAGATTTTCAGGAGTGGGCAATAGTCTGGTTGCAATAAAGATGAAGACAATAAGTTTGGCCTGCTTTTTATGTACCCCCTGAATGGGTTTATTTAACAGGGCCTCAACCGGATCCTTCCTAAGATTACAATGTAGAACCGTGTCAATCAGAGTGTACACCCTAATCCATAGCCTTTGGACTTGTGGACAAGTCCACCATATGTGAGCCATTGTGCCCTCATGCCCTCAGCTCTGAAAACAGAGGGCCAAATTAGATTATATTTTAGCCGTATTGGCATAATTTACAGATGGTCTTCTAGTTGGTCAAACTTTGATTGTGTGCCAAGTTTAGTACAATTAATTAGGGTATCTACGAAAGAAAACAAAGTACTTGATATAATCTAGTATAACTACAGTATGTTGTAGAAGATACATTTAGGAATTAATTGTGAATATCATCTCCGTGTCTGTGTCACAATGTCAATTCCCAGAAATATGTTATACTGTTTTAAGTTCTATGGATAAGTGATCTAAAAAAATGTATAATACATCAATCCACCACTGCACCATAGAAAAAATATATAAATATGCAAAGAAAGAATAGTGTGCAAAAAAACTGTATTAATGTGTAGCTGCCACTTAATATTAAAAAAAAAAAACTCAACCTCTCCCCTACGCAGATCACTCTAAGTAAACAGCGGCGCTAAAGTGCATAATCAAATACACAAGAAAAATGACAGTGCATACAATAAACACAAACGCTGATGATAATAAGTACACAGTAACAATGTGACACAAGCATAAAGTGATTAAATACAATCACCAAAGTGATGATCAACATAAAAAGAAAAAAATATAATGACACAAGTCCATAGAACTGTGCCACAGTACAATTAAAATTCCTCCAAAGATGTAGAGTTCTTCACGCCACACCACTTGTGCGCCAATCGTCTCTTCCCCATTAGAACTGAACTCACCAAATCTAATTGCATCACATTCTCATGTTTGGCAATAATGCTGGGTTAATGAATCCGATATAGCCATATCCACCTGTTCAGACATGGATCAACTTGCTCATGTATGGGAAGAAAAAGGAGCGCTCCACCAGTGCAGTATGTCTCAAGCGTAGTTTATTAAAAAAACTTCAATCATTGCACTTACATTATTCCAATTAAAATCGAGCATGAATTGCATGTATCCAAAGCGTAACAGCAGATATACCTGATGCCCACAGGTGATGTCTCACCCGACTGGAGAACCTCGCCGGAACGCCGCTTCCGGTTTTTCGTACACGTCCACAGACGAGTTTTCCTCATCACGTTGGCACCCCAGAAATTTTTCCAGAAAATCAAGTATTTCTCACAGAAAAGTATTGCAGTAACACATGTTTTTATATACACATGTTTATTCCCTTTGTGTGTATTGGAACAAAACAAAAAAAAGGGAGGAAAAAAAGCAAATTGGATATAATGTCACACAAAACTCCAAAAATGGGCTGGTCAAAATTCTTGGCACCCTTAACTTAATATTTTGTTGCACACCCTTTGGAAAAAAATAACTGAAATCAGTCGCTTCCTATAACCATCAATAAGCTTCCTACACCTCTCACCCGGAATTTTGGACCACTCTTCCTTTGCAATCTGCTCCAGGTCTCTCTTATTGGAAGGGCGCCTTTTCCCAACAGCAATTTTAAGATCTCTTCACAGGTGTTCAATAGGATTTAGATCTGGACTCATTGCTGGCCACTTTAGAACTCTCCAGCGCTTTGTTGCCATCCGTTTCTGGGTGCTTTTTGACGTAGAATGATGTGCTTTACAGTTTGCCTTTGGCAAACTGTAGTCTTGCTTATTTATGTCTCTGTGTCAGCAGTGGGGTCCTCCTCGGTCCCCTGCCATAGCGTTTCATTTCATTTAAATGTTGACAGATAGTTCGCGCTGACACTGATGCTCCCTGAGCCTGCAGGACAGCTTGAATTTCTTTGGAACTTGTTTGGTGCTGCTTATCCACCATCCGGACTATCCTGTGTTGCAACTTTTCATCAATTTTTCTCTTCCGTCCACGCCCAGAGATACAGTGCATGGCAAATCTAGATCTCTGGAGATGGACTTGTAACCTTCAGATTGTTGATATTTTTCCACAATTGTGGTTCTCAAGTCCTCAGACAGTTCTCTTCTCTTTCTGTTGTCCATGCTTAGTGTGGCACACACAGACACACAATGCAAAGACTAAGTGAACTTCTCTCCTTTTTATCTGCTTTCAGGTGTAATTTTTATATTGCCCACACCTGTTACTTGCCCCAGGTGAGTTTAAAGGAGCATCACATGCTTGGAACAATCTTATTTATCCACAATTTTGAAAGGGTGCCAAGAATTTTGACCAGCCCATTTTTGGAGTTTTGTGTGACATTATGTCCAATTTGCTTTTTTTCTTCCCTTTTTTTGTTTTGTTCCAATACATACAAAGGGAATAAACGTGTATAGCAAAACGTGTTATTGCAATACTTTTCTGTGAGAAATACTTGATTTTCTGGAAAAATTTGTGGCCATGACTGTATTTATTTTTATGTTGATCATCACTTGGGTGATTTTATTTAATCACTTTATGCTTGTGTCACATTGTTACTGTGTACTCATTATTATCAGTGTTTGTGTTTATAGCATGCACCGTCATTTGTTATACTGTTTACCATATTTGACTGTGACTGAATGTGATATAGAGATATATATATATATATATATATATATATATATATATATATATATATATATATATATATATATATATATATCTCATCCTTTTGTTGGACTGTTTTCACTGGATACATAGTACACTCATTGTATATATAATTTTGATTAGATTGTTAAATCATTCCTTTTTTTGTGTATTAATGTGCATAACGAAGCCAAGGAAAGATGGAAAAATCTCCAAATAGCATCAATTTACAGATGAGACATTCTTATAATATGTCAAAAAAAGTTAGATTTTATTTCCATCATTTACACTTTCAAAATTACAGAAAACAAAAAAATGGCATCTGCAAAAGTTTGGGCACCCTGCAGCATTTATAGCATGCACTGCCCCCTTTGCAAAGCTGGGATCTGCCAGTGCCATGGATTGTTCTCAATCATCGTCTGGGAACACCAGGTGATGTCAATCTCAAAGGTTTTAAATAGACTCATCTGACCTTGCCCCAACAATCAGCACCATGGGTTCTTCTTAGCAGTTGTCTAGAAAACTGAAACTGAAAATAGTGGACGCTCACAAAGCTAGAGAAGGCTATAAGAAGATAGCAAAGCGTTTTCAGATGTCAATATCCTCTGTTTGAAATGTAATTAAGAAATGGCAGTCATCAGGAACAGTGGAAGTTAAAGCAAGATCTGGAAGACCAAGAAAAATATCAGACAGAACAGCTCGCAGGATTGTGAGAAAAGCAATTCAAAACCCACGCTTGACTGCACGATCCCTCCAGAAAGATCTGGCATACACTGGAGTTGTGGTACACTATTCCACTATAAAGAGATACTTGTACAAATATGGTCTTCATGGAAGAGTCATCAGAAGAAAACCTCTTCTACGTCCTCACCACAAAAATCTCAGTGTTTGAACTTTGCAAATGAACATATAGACAAGCCTGAGGCATTTTGGAAACAAGTTCTGTGGACCGATGAGGTTAAAATAGAACTTTTTGGCTGGAATGAGCAAAGGTACGTTTGGAGAAGAAAGGGCACAGAATTTAATGAAAGAACCTCTGTCCAACTGTTAAGCATGGGGGTGGATCAATCGTGCTTTGGGGTTGTATTGCAGCCAGTGGCACAGGGAACATTTCACGAGTAGAAGGAAAAATGGATTCAATAAAATTTCAGCAAATTTTGGATGGTAACTTGGAGCCATCTGTGAAAAAGCTGAAGTTAAAGAGGGGATGGCTTCTACAAATGGATAATGATCCTAAACACACCTCAAAATCCACGAGGGATTACATCAAGAGGCCCAGAAATCTCAAAGAACTGGAAGACTTTTGTAAGGAAGAATCGGCAAAGATACCTCAAACAAGAATTGAAAGACCCTTGGCTGGCTACAAAAAGCGTTTACAAGCTGTGATACTTGCCAAAGGGGGCAGTACAAGATATTAACTCTGCAGGGTGCCCAAACTTTTGCAGATGCCATTTTTTGGTTTTCTGTAATTTTGAAAGTGTAAATGATGGAAATAAAATCTAACTTTTTTGTGACACATTATAAGAATGTCTAATCTGTAATTTGATGCCATTTGGAGATTTTTCCATCTTTCCTTGGCTTCGTTATGCACATTAATACACATTTTTACCTGGGGTGCCCAAACTTTCGATCCTCACTGTGTGTGTGTGTGTGTGTGTGTGTATATATATATATATATGTGTATATATATATATATATATATATATATATATATATATATATATATATATATATATATATTCATTCTTTATCTCAATCTGCAAACACCAAAGCATGATTAAATTGCAAGGACTTTGCTCTAAGTACACCAAAGCCCAAAAAAACATTTTTCAGACCTTGCCCAGAGTGGCATGTACAGCCAAATTCCAGTGTAAAGAAACAAGGACTTGCTTTCTGCAAGGGAGACAACTCTGCATACTGCTTTGTTTTCTTGCTCAGTGGTTGGTTTAGTGTACAAAAAGTATGCATAGGTAAACTGACATCAAGAAGAGAGCCTTGATGCATTCAAGAATGATGCCTACAAAATGTCCTTCAGTATATACTTTTTTTTATAGGATTGGCACAAAATGTTTCCTTATTGGTAGTAATTCTTAAGAATCTTGTATATATGTGCTATGTACTTTCATGACTACACAGCTAATATGCATATTAATGAATGGTGTCGTATGTGAAAACAATGATGATGTTCCATCGGTGGTGATCTCCACATGTGATCCAAATTTACCCCATGACTCCCTCTCCCACTCTGGAGCATCGACTAGCATTAATTTTTTTCCACTAGGCCTTGCATTGCGAATCTTCTTTGCGAATTCATTACGTGTTTGTTGCAAATTTACTGTGATTCTACTGGAATGAGTTGTCATTTTGGGAGGTGACTGTGATTTCTGTCTGGCCAATGGAACCCAAACTTCCTCTTCTCTTCCTGGTTTTTGTGGAGTGTGTGGAGGAGGAGCTGGAGGTGACAAATTCGCACATATGTAAACCATCAATGCGATTCAAGAATGATTTACATTGATGTCTATGGAGACTAAATTCGCAACGCAGCACAGTAAACTCGCACAAGACCCTTTTTTTAATCGCATCACACTCGTAGAGGAATCGCAACACATGTATGTGAACGACTGTCAGTGAAAACAATGACTTTAGGGATGATATGTGAATTTAAAGTTTTTTTGACGCATCACATTCGCTATGAACTCGCATCAGTGTGAACCGGGCCTTAAAGTTACGTTGTCATCCCAGACAACTAGGGGTGCAACGGATAGTCACCGATCCGTGATCTGAACGGTTTAGCCTGTTCGGATCAGCACACACGCGATCCGCAGAGCACTCCACCACCTCGGCCTTCGGAAAGGCCGCGGCTTCGACCTCGCTCCGGAGCGGCGGCCATCTTGGTACACCCGGCGGCAGCCTAGGTGAGCGGCGCACTGACGTCATCATCAGCCGCCTCAACTGCAAGCAAGCAAGCTCCAATCGTAGGGGAGATGTGGATATTAGTGGGGGAGATGTGAGGAGATGTGGATATTAGTGGGGGAGATGTGGATATTAGTGGGGGAGATGTGGATATTACAGTGGGGGAGATGTGGATATTAGTGAGGGAGATTTGTATATTACAATTGGGGAGATGTGGGGAGATGTGGATATTACAGTGGGGGAGATTGTGGATATTACAGTGGGGGAGATTGTGGATATTACAGTGGGGGAGATTGTGGATATTACAGTGGGGGAGATGATGTGGATATTACAGTGGGGGAGATGATGTGGATATTACAGTGGGGGAGATGACATGGATATTACAGTGGGGGAGATTGTGGATATTACAGTGGGGACTATATGGTGGTGGAATTTTCACATGTTTTTGTAAATTCAATTAATTTTTTTTTTTTTTTTGATCCGAAAATGATCCGATCCGAGAAACGATCCGAACCATGAGTTTTTTGATCCGTTGAACCCCTACAGACAACTAATCAGATCTTTTCCAGTTACCAATCATAAGTTTTTTTTTTTTGAGCATTTGTGTGTGTATTGCAGGGTTTTTCTGTGGCCCTCCTGTTGTTCAGGAACTACAATTTCCCATCATGCCTAGTCATGTCTGTGAATTTCAGAGTTTTACAATGCCTCGTGGGATGTATAGTTCCGCAACAGCTGGAGGGCCGTAGTTTGAAGATTCCTGGTTTATTGCATAGATGTACTCAATTTCCCCCCTAATTTATGCTTTTCTACATTGTTGAACTGAGATTTAGTGGTTTATGTCACTTTTATTAGAGTTTGAGACTGCTTTTTACGCTTTCTACAAATTCACATTGTAAATATTGCCTTTTGTAGCTCCTTCGGCATGTAACATAGTCAATGATCAGTTTGCTATGGCTCTCTTTGGTAGTGCTCCAGCTGTGAAGCAAAAAACTAAGAATGAAGGCACAGGTTGGTGTTTACTAATCACAGTGTTGATCTATGACTGTCTGTTGAATATTAAAGCTGAGCTGTCAATGATATTAAAGCTGAACTGCGCATGTGCTAAAACAACTATTTAACGGAGGATAAATCATTAATAAAGGATATAATGCTAGTTTTTCAACATATATTTCTTGTTTGTAGAACGATTATGTGTTTGAATGAAATCTTCATTGTGCCTAAGAAATAATAAAGAGTGCCTCTCCGATCACAAACATGCAGCAACCCGGTGGCTTAAATGTTGCTGGGTGCCAGCATACAACAGGGCTTGTCCAGCCTGCCAACAATGACTATCAAAAAGAATAGGGAGCCGCACACAAGTTGCCAGCCCAAACACTATGTGTAGAAAAACAATTTAGGCTTGTCTCCTCCCAAGCCACGCTCCTCTGATGTGTTTCACACTCCCAGGGGCTCATCACCTGTCAATTACCTCCTAAAAGTGTTTTTTAACTCCTTTTTTTTACAACAAACGTGCTGCAACTGCATGAATTGCACTCTGATGCTGAACGTTTATGGCACTTCACTTTTCTTTTGAATGGGTTGCATTCAGTTTGCGGCGGTTGGGCGTTTTTTGCCGTGGGCACGAATTCAAACATAACGACTGCAGCACATAAACACCCCTATCTGCTGCCATGTCAGCTTAAAGTGATTCTAAAGGCAGAAGGTTTTTTACCTTAATGCATTCTATGCATTAAGGTAAAAAAACCTTTTGTGTGCAGCTCTCCCCCCAGCCCCCCTTAGACTTACCATACCTCATCTTGATCCAGCGATGTGCATGAGAGCTGCAGCTTTCCTGGGTCTCTCTCATTGGCCCTGCTGCTGTCAGTCACAGCCAGTACGTCAAGTAGGAGAGAGCAGGGGGGCGGGCCAAGCCATGCTCCGTTGTCCGTTCACAGGAGCGAGGCTTGCTATTGAGCACTCGACAGGGGGGAGGAGCCAGGACAAAGGACCCAAAAAGACCATTGCAAGTAAGTATAACATGATTTTTTTCATTTTTTATTTTTTTAGTTATATGGCGGCAGAGTCGCTCTCTTGCGCCAGATCATGTACCTAGTACATGATACGGCACTTCCGGGTAGGGGGCGCGCGCCACTTTTGTTGTATTTAGTGACAGCAGAAGACGATCAGCTTGTGTCGGCCAACAGATGTCTGCTGGCACCCACTGATCGTCGAGGAGAGAGGCTGGACGGAGCTCTGCATATGTAAACAACGCAGAACTCTGTCCTCACAGCATGTATGTGATGGATTTTCTTTCCTGGAAAAGCAGGGAATATAATCCACCACATCCCTTTAGTAAAAGCACCACACATAGTACAAAAAACACTGGTTAGGCACAAATTTAACCCTTTCATTGCTCCTAGATGTCACTGTCTAGATCACTGTATTGGTGTCACTGGTTTCCACAAAGTGTCAGATTGTCCACCGCAATATTGCAGTCCCACTATAAGTCACTGATTGCCGCCATTACTAATATAAAATAAAAATACATAAAAATTCCAGTGTATTTACCATAGTTTGTAGAGTATTAGCTTTTACACATACCAATCCATACCAATCCATACCATACCAATCGCTTATAAGGGTTTTTTTTTACCAAAAATATGTAGCAGAATATATATTGGCCTAAATTTTATTAACAAATTTGATTTTTTTCAATTTTTTATTGGATATGTTTTATAGCAGAAAGTAAAAACATTGTTTTTTTTTTTTTCAAAATTGTCGGGGTTTTTTTTTTTTTGTTTATAGCACAAAAAGTAAAAAAAACACACTGGTGATCAAATACCACCAAAAGAAAGCTCTATTTGTGGCAAAGAAAATTACATAAATTAAATTTATTTAAAGCGTTGCAGACACCGCAATTGACAGTTAAAGTAACGCAGGGCCGTATAGCAAAAAATGGCCTAGTCATGAAGGGGGTGAATCTTCCAGAGGGCAAGTGGTTAAGGAGGGGCAATAGGGGAACACTAAAATAATAAGCAAGCATTTTTTACCACCACCAGGCCTTATTGGCATTTTTATGTGTACAGTTAGTAGTTTGAGATTGCAAAACAAATTCACACTATAAATATTACCTTTGTAGCTCCTCCAGCATGCAACATAGTGGATGATGATCAGTTTTCTATGGTTCTTTTTGGCACTTCTACAGCTGCGAAGAAAACAACTAAGAAAAAAAGTACAGGTTGGTGTTCTGATTTAATATTGGTGATAATCTATGACAGGAATGAAGTTCTATTGGATACAGGTGGCCTATTCCTTCGTGCTTCTTTACTGATACTAGAATTTTATTGTTCTGATGAATGTACTTTTACGGACTGAACATTGTATATAGCGCTGGTTGTGTGATGAGCAGGTAACCATTCTAGTTTATGGATGGTGTGGCTTTATGGCGATTAGGCAAATCAGAGTTGCACCAGATAAATACATTTTTGTGAGAGAAGGCTTTGCCTTTAATTATGTCAATATTTTGTGCAGAGGGTGGCGATAATATTTTTCCTGTTTTTAAATTGTTTCAGTTAAAACCTTAACAGATAATCCTACAAAATGTGAAGTACAGAAACATCCAAGAACAACTCTAATCATTTGTCCCCTGTCAGTGCTGAGTAACTGGATTGTAAGTATGATTTGTGTCCTTGTCCCATGCAAGTTGTGCAAAGTTTCATTCGGGAACACTTGCTAAGTTGATTCAAATATTAACAACATTGATATGCATTCAGGACACTTTTCCAGAGTATTTGGAGCTTACTACATGTTAGTGGGGGAACCAGTTGAATTCACCCGCTAAGACCCGCAAATTCACTAACCCACAAAAACATGAATAACCTTTCTCCAGCAACAAATTGTTTAGAACAGCAAATTTCAGCAGATTTTTTTATTAAATTAATTTGATTAGTAGAATGTCTTTTAATATTTTCCTTTTTACTGTATCAGTTTTAATAAATAACACACTTAATATTTTTTTCCAGGATCAGTTTGAGCAACATGTTAAAGCAGATGCCAAATTAAATATTTACATCTACTATGGGCCTGAACGCAACAAAAATTCAGACTTTCTGTCCAAGCAGGATGTTGTATTAACAACGTACAATGTGGTAACTTATGATTATGCTGTAAGTCTGCTGTTATGCTTGTGTACTAGAATTTTACTCAATTATGGTTTGGAAAATGCTAGTCAAGTATTCTTAATACAAAGTACAGTCTATTGCTCTCAGCCTCCTTCAAATTTATTTTTTGCTGCTGTGATCTGACTTCCTGTTAGAGGCTGGCTGTGTCCGTTCTCCATGGTTTCACTGTATGTAGGAACGTAGTCACCCTCGCTTGCTCCCAAGATAGATGAGACACTATGGGAAGTGTGGTGTACATAGAGCAGTGCATATGACTGCAATTAATGGGCGCTACTTGTTAAAAACAAATGGAAGGGTCAAACAAGGATGCTGTGCAGGTGCCTAACATCCTCCTTATCAACTGATGACATAATTGATTGGGTGCTGATGGTTCGAAGGTTGTAATGATGCATAAGGAAAATCTGTACTTTGTTGCAACTAAAAGGCAGGCTTTATTAACCCGCTGGCTTTTATACAATTTTCAAGCAATTTCTAGGCATTTTGTCAAGGCACCCCTGAAGAAACCTGAAGGCACCCTGGTTGAAAAAGGCTGATTTAGGGACACAAATTCAGAGACTGATGGGTTATACTGCCATCTACAGAAGGATTGGACACCGGAAAACTAAAAAAAAAAATTGTGGGCCAACCCAGTGTAACGCCTACTCCCAGCATGTCTCAGTTTTCTTCTCATGTCCTAAGAGGATGGGTGTCTTTTGCTTGTTCTGGAAAGAAAGATAACTTTTTCTTCTTTGTACACTCCAGGACACGGTATTTTTCATTATCCATTACCGATAGGGTTATGTTGCTACCTTCAGTTGATTGGACACAGGTATAAAGGACAGGAAATCCCCTCCCAGGCTTAGCCTTTCCCAGCTAGACAAGGCTTTGTTTTTTTTTGCTAGTGTTCTTATGGCTATGTATATGCAGTCTCTGCACAAAACTAGCTAGCTTCTCAGCAGTTCCATCTAGGATTAGGAGATTGGCATTTCCAGGTCTATTGCCTACGGTTTTTCTATGCTCAGAAAAATGGTATCCGACCACCGAACTGGACATATAGGGATGGCTTGTAATTATTGCTAGTCTGCACTGGACCCTGTGAGATGGGACCCTGTGTAATAATATTTTGCCTTGTGGACTGGTAGGGTGCTGTATAGGTCCAGGGCCGTGACCTCCAGCTTGTGAGTCAAGTTCCTGAATGCCCATACTGCATCCCTGTAGGGTCCTGGATGGAATGGTAAGTACCCTGGTGGTAATCCTGGCTGGTACCCTCCCCTTATCCTACATTGGGGTCCCTGCTTCCACCCCTCCCATGGGCGGAACAAGGAATGGTTTGTGGACGCTGTTTATTTGGCTGTTTTACACTGTTATGTGCTGTGTTTCTGCGATGATGGGCAGCACGACATCACGAGAGCACGCTGCGGGTGGTCATCTTTGACAAGTGGAAGATTTGTTTCACCACGTGTGCGGCAGGAGAGCAGTTCTCTGAGGCGCTGTAGGACTACAGATCACATATTGGTTCATTTACTGGCTGAAATAGGGGGCTGTCATTCATAGGTTCTGGTGCTTCTTAGCACCATGCCCTCTTGGCTGACTCCAGATCTCTGTTTTCAGCATGGGTCCTATTCTACTTTTCAGCAGGCAGTATCCTAACAATTGCAAAAAGGAGGGGATGTAGGGGGTGAGGGGTCCCAGATCTCTTCATGAGGCAGGGAGGATCCTAGATGCAGCGCTCACTGTAATATATCCTCTGGGGTCAGTTTGTTTCTTGTGACAGTGACTCCCTCTACCTGTCTGGTCTCTCCGTTGCTTCTGGGGAACCTTGCTGTAGTTCCTTTTGTGTCAAGGGAGGAATCATTTTCTGCTATTGCTGGTTTACAGCACCAGCTCTCCAAAATACTTTCCAGCTTGGACTGCCTTGTTGCAAGTGGAAGTGTTCCCCCTCACTTCCCTGCTCCTTAAAGGCAGAGGTGGAATCGGAGGACACAAATTTTTCGGTGGAAGTGGATGCAGAGGAATCCTCATGTGAGCTATATATTCCTGAACAACCCCAGGATCAGGGTTTTTCTCAGACCCAAATGGCTTTTGTGAGTTTTCTCACCAGGGTCGTCCAGATGGTCTCGATCCAGAAGTTGGATCATAGCGTCCCCCACAATATCCTCAGTCCTTTCCTGTACATCTTCATTTAAAGCATGTTTTGTATACAGACTGGTCACACTCTGACAAGATTCATCCCACCAAAAGGGTTCACTCAACAATACTCCATGGAGAGTGAAAAATAAAGTACGCCTTTGGTAGATCCAGCCGTCACTTATCTCAACAAGACACTAATCGTATCGGAGGACAAAGTCACATTATTTAAGGATGCCTTGGACAAACGTCCAGAGGCCTTATTTAAAGGCTTATTTGCTCTGATGGGGACAGCTCTACAACCAGCAATTGTAACTGAAGTGCCCTGTACATACGGTCGGACATTGATCGGACATTCCGACAACAAAATCCATGGATTTTTTCCGACGGATGTTGGCTCAAACTTGTCTTGCATACACATGGTCACATAAAGTTGTCGGAAAATCCGATCGTTCTGAACGCTGTGACGTAAAATACGTACGGGACTATAAACGGGGCAGTAGTAAATAGCTTTCGTCTCTTAATTTATTCTGAGCATGCATGGCACTTTGTGCGTCGGATTTGTGAACACACAATCAGAATTTCCGAGAACGGATTTTGAAGAAAAATTTTTCAAAAAATTTTATAGCAAGCTCTCAAACTTTGTGTGTCGGAAATTCCTATGGAAAATGTGTGATGGAGCCTACACGCGGTCGGAATTTCCGACAACAAGGTCCTATCACACATTTTCCATCGGAAAATCCGACCGTGTGTACAGGGCATCGGAGTGTGCCAAAGCCTTAAGGTTTAGGTCTGTTGCATGACAAGATAGATGGATCATGCTAGTGAGGATACTGAAGCTAGCAGACACCTGGAAGATTTCCCACATGCTCTTTGTTTTTCAGTGGCCCCCTTGAAGGACTCCTTTCAACAACTTTCTCTTTTAGGGGTCTTGTCTATGTACATCTGCAGGATCTTATGGCTAAAGTGTTGGTCGGTGGAGTTACCCTGCAAAAAGCATGTGGAATGTTTACCTTTTCTAGAGGAACATTTGTTTGGTCCTGCTTTGGTGGTTACATCCAGAAGGTGACTGGGTAAGAGTACCCTGTTACAGATTTAAAGGAATTCATAGCCTACAGTTCCAAAACCTGCCGCTCTTTCTACTTCCAAAAAGGCAGTTCTTTTGCTAATCTCAGGTTTCGGGCTCCAAATCCAAGCCCCAATCCCAGCTCTGCAAAAAAACATGGGTGTGGATGAGTGGGTCCGCAACATTGCAGCTCAAGGTTACAAGCTGAAAAAAAAAAAAAACAAGATTCACGGCTTTGCGAACTCTTGATTATCTACTTTGTCAAGCAGTGATCATTCTGGTTTCAGAGGGCAAAGACATTCTAATCTAACTTCTTTACATTTCTGAAACCAAATGGCGATGTTTGCCTCATTCTAGATCTAAAGAGAATCAACAAG
This sequence comes from Aquarana catesbeiana, assembly GCF_042186555.1. Classification (NCBI taxonomy): domain Eukaryota; kingdom Metazoa; phylum Chordata; class Amphibia; order Anura; family Ranidae; genus Aquarana; species Aquarana catesbeiana. Next base: position 165,617,982 of record NC_133327.1, on the reverse strand, counting down.
TTCCTCCAAGTGCAGAAGTTCCAGATGGAATAGGTGCCATCTGTGCTGGCCTCTGTCCAGCAGGGGTTTGTCCTGGCATCAGTGGATATCCAGAATGCTTATCTGCATGTTCCAGTCTCTTCACCTCACTAAAGGTTTTTGCAGTTTGCAGTGGACGACCACCACTTTCAGTTTGGGGCCCTGCCATTTGGCTTCTGCATACCTTGAGTGTTCCTGTTATATGTTACCTGGACAACTTACTTCTGAGAGAGCAATCTGCTTTGCTACTGGAGACTGGTGTGTCTTACACGGTGCAAACTCTTGAGAGGTTTTGATGTGTTCTGACATTGGAGAAGTTGGCCTTAGGTTGGAATATTTTCGCCACCATCCAGGCGAGACTGTTCCTTCCTCCTGGACAAATATGTTCTAAGGGCTCAGGTGAACATGGCCAAGACTCCCACAAATTCCTCAGTTTGCTGAAGCATGAGAGTTCTGGGAAAGATGGTAGCTTTCTTCAGGGCAGTGTCCTTTGCCGAGTTTCATTCCAGGCCTCTAAAGTGGAATGTCTTGGCAGCATGGGACAGGGACACAGTCGTTGGCTTCATGGATACCATTACACCCCAGCATGAGACTGTCTCTGTACTGGTGTATCTCCTCATGCATGTTGGAGATGGGAAAACCATATCTACCTGTGTCTTAGAGGGTTCCTGATGGCAGACATCAGCCTTGTGGACTGGGGTGGAATTCTGGACAGACTCTCAGTCCAGAGGATTTAATCAGTGCTGGAGAGGTTGTTGCCAATCAACATCCTGGAATTTAGTTCAGTTCGCCTTGCCCTGCTACATTGGTTAATGCAGCTGAAAGGTCCTCTCTGTAAGGGGTCAGTCAGACAATGCCAAGGTGGTGGTATACATATAGCATCAAGGAGAGGCACCAGTGCAAGTTGGGATTCTCAGGAGGAAGTGGATTTCATCCTGTCTTGTGTGGAACCTCGCCCGCGGTCCACATTCCAGGCATGGAAATTTGGCAGACAAATTTTATCAGTCGTCAACACCTGTCTCTGCATGTCTTTTGGCATACGGGCTCAATTTGAAGCTGGACAGAATCTCCAAGACCAGGGATCCTCAAGCTCTTGCAATGGACCTCTGGTGACACATTGGGACCTAATTTATGCCTTCCTGCTTCTACCTCCTCTGCGTCACAGGATTCAAGTGGTAGGAAATCCAGTGATTTAGATTGCCCAGCCTGGCACAGAAGAACTCATGTCTCATGGGAAATGTAGTTTCACCACAGTTTTACCACAGCTGGAGGGACGAGGTTGCCTACCCCTGCCATAGGGGAAGGGCCTTTAGGTGTCCTCGTTTTGTTTATACTTTGTCCTGGAGATATGTGGCTAAAAGTGGTTACTGATGCACACAGCTGTTCTGATATGGTTCTGCTGTCGGTTTTTCAGGCGGGCCTGATCGGAAAGTCTATTAATCCCTAAGAACAAGCGAGTGTAAACAGACTTGTGTCCGTTTTTACACCCGCTTACCCCCTGGTCTGATTTAGGTCTGCTAAAAAAAACAGAAGAGGATCCATTCTCCTTCCATTCAGGTCAGGTGTAAACCATAGAGCATATAGAGCCCATAGAGCAGAGCCCACGCCATGTTAAAGAGACCTAACTGTAGCTGGGCTTGTTTATGGAGTCTTGTTTGGTGCTTAACCACTATCAATCATTAATTTTCTCTTTCAGAATGAAAGTCCGCTACATAAAATAAGGTGGCTAAGAGTTGTGTTAGATGAAGGACACACAATCAGAAATCCAAATGCCCAGCAAACAAAAGCTGTTCACAACCTGGATTCAGAAAGACGATGGGTGCTAACAGGTATGCCCTGTGTGTTTTGTCAAAGGTAATATGGCTTCTAGTTCTAGGTCCATTTAACATGCCAGTTTTTGTAATAAGCCTTAGATTGACAGAATACTGAAAGCCCAACCTGTTAGAGTATGTAAAGAGAATTAGGATGGCAGTATGCTGGAAACTTTATATGCTGGAATTTTTCTGATAGGTAAAGCACTGCCACGATCCTCAGTTGTATAACAGAGCGTGTAATTTAATGTGAGTAAGGCAGCATATACAAATAACAAATACTGCTTTTGAAAACTGTTGATTTATTATGTTAACTTACATAAATGGTAGAACTTTTGCAAAAAAAGATAACATTTTAAACTGAACCATACTCAAGGAAAACATGAAGACTGCCCGTGCTGACTTCTCATCCTGTAAGTACTATTTACTTGGCTGTCTTGCTGTCCTCTGACAAATAATGGTTTCAATCAGTTACCCCCAACAATTATGTAGATAAGGAATTCTGACTTTACTAATTTTTATACACTTCTAGGTTAGTGAATCAACATCAAAGGGTCAAATTAGCAGCAAGGCAATTGGCATTTTCATGAAGCCAGGAATGGAATCCTTTGTGCTTTGACAAGGACAGTTACTGGTATTGTTAGTTTCTTATTCCTAATTGCAATCTCTTGTTTGGTAACATAGGTACTCCTATTCAAAACTCCTTGAAGGATTTGTGGTCAATTCTCTCTTTCTTAAAACTGAAACCCTTCACAGACAGGGAGTGGTGGCACCGCACAATCCAGAGGCCAGTCAGCATGGGAGATCAGGGAGGATTACGGTATGATAATGCATGTATTCTAATGTTTTTACCTTGAAGTAACTGTTGACCTATCAAGTCATAATAGTTTACCTCATTTAGCATACATTTCATTATTAACTTTAAAGTGCACTTCAATCAAACCTGAAAAATAACATAGATATTCATACAGGCACACAGCCTACTTACATAGAGCTTTATACTGGCATTGGTTGAGTACAGCTGCCAAGCACTTTACATGGTGTAAAGTCCTCTGCTTGACAATAACCTTTGTGTTGGGAACACCTAATCCTGAGATTGTGCAGGCTGCATATTCCTAAAGTGAACCTGTCAGAGATGGAAGCAATGAGATAGGTTGTATAGCAGGCACCCCAAGGTAATCCATCATGCTTTAAAGTTTATTTATGGTAAATAATATACAGCATCCATTTCCTTTTATCTATATTGTTCCTCTGTTATGGCATGATTAATGTGTTGTCATTAGCTATAATTTCTCCACTTGATGTATGACTGCTACTGACTTGCAAGTCACCAATATTATACTATCATTATATTTGATCGCAGTTATACATTGTATTGAAAGAAATATATGCATTTCCACATTGAAATGTGATTATTTCTAGCCTACCTCTAGGAGGGATCTTGAAGTTTGTAAACTTAATTTCTGAAGAATCCAACATACCGTATTTACTTTCTTGAAATCTGTGTGACAATGTGTGAATATGCTGTAACTTTTTTACAAAACAAAATGGGATTTTTAAAGCACCATGAATGGGACAAAACACATATATAATAAAATTTAGAATTTTTTTCAATCTAAATAAAATATGCACCCTTAAAAATAATATGAGCTGACCCCTATACTGAGGTAGACTCCTATACTAGCTATACATCGATCTGCTGTCTAGACAAGGTATACAACCCAAGGCGTTTCATACAAGTGGTATATTTATTGTCCCATTGAGTTTGGTCAGTTGTGTTAATCTATAGGCCTAAATGTTTTTTAAACGTGTGCAAAAAATGAAAACCGCTCTGGCAGCGAAATGGTTAAAGGAAACTTCCCACCAGACCATTAATTTCAACAAAAATTAAAGTTACGTACCGGTAACGTCTTTTCCTGTAGTCTTTCAGGACAGCCACTATTGAGAGAGAGTCTCCTCCTCTTCCTGTAGGAAACACTGCGCCAGCCCATAAAACTCTCACTTCCCCTGCCAGACCTCAGTTTTTACAAGATCACCTCCGGTCAGCTGGGGAGACACAAGAACACATTAATAACATACCATTCAATATCATTATCATATTGCGTTCTGGTCTTAAATAAGACCCCCCCCAAGCTTAGGGTGGGTAACTAGGGCTGTCCTGAAAGACTACAGGAAAAGACGTTACCGGTACGTAACTTTAATTTTCCCTTTACGTCATTCAGGACAGCCACTATTGAGAGGATAATCGAGCACTTACCAATTAGGGTGGGACTACAGCTTGCAGAACTTTTCGCCCAAAAGCCTGCTCACCTGCCGCCACCAGGTCCACTCTGTAATGCTTAACGAAAGTGGAGTAGCTGGACCATGTCGCTGCCTTGCATATTTGCTCTGGCGTTGCTCCAGCCTTCTCTGCCTGGGAAGTTGCCACGGCTCTGGTAGAGTGTGCCTTTATGCCCATAGGAATCTCTTTCCCTGCTAGAGAATATGCCTGCCCAATAGCTAATCTAAGCCATCTGGCAATCGTGCGTCGAGACGCTCTGAGTCCTTTTCTGGACCCGGAAAATAAAATAAATAGAGAATCAGACTTTCTTATTGTTTTAGTCATCTCTAAGTATTGTAGGATACACCTCCTTACATCTAAGAAATGAAATTTCAGTTCCCCTTCTCCAGCAGGATTGGGACAAAATGAAGGTAGGACTATTTCCTGGCTTCTGTGAAAGCCTGATGCCACTTTAGGCAAAAATGCTGGATCAGTCTTAAGGACTATTCTATCTGGCAAAATAACGCAAAAAGGAGGTCTAATTGATAACGCCTCAATTTCACTGACTCTCCTGGCAGTTGTCACTGCCACTAAAAATGCTGTTTTTAAGGTTAACTCTTTTAACAGACATTTGTCCAAGGGCTCAAAGGGAATTCCTGTTAGGCTTTGCAACACTAAAGATAGATCCCACCCGGGAAAGGGGGGGCCTCGGACAGGTCTCTGCCTGGACAGTGCCCTAAAGAACCTGACCACCCATGGATTGGTGGCTAAAGATTTCTCTAAATAAGCACTAAGTGCTGACACCTGGCTTTTAAGGGTACCTACGGATAACCCTTTGTCTGCTCCACACTGTAGGAACTCCAAAACAGCTATGGGGCTCTGCGCCGAGAAGGAGTTTTCAGTGCACCACTTGTTGAAAAGGAGCCAGACCCTTTTATAAATATGACGCGTCTCCTCTTTTCTACTGTTGAGAAGGGTGGATATTAATTTCTGAGAAAATCCCTTAGATTTTAATATACTCTCTTCAGTAGCCAGGCCGCTAATTTCCACTGGTGTACCTGTGGACAGAGGATTGGACCCTGTGAGAGAAGATCCTCCTGAGGTGGAAGGAATAGGGGCGGTTCCACCGCTAACTGACTGAGAATTGAAAACCATGCCCTTTTCGGCCAATGTGGAGCTACTATAATGAGGGAGGTGTTCTCTAGTTGGAACTTCCGCAGAACCGCCGGTAATAACACCGGAGGGGGGAAGGCATAGCATGTCCTGAAATGCCAATTCTGTGTTAATGCGTCCACCCCCAGTGCTCTTTCTCCTGCGTTTAGGGAGAAAAAACAGGGGATTTTCGCATTGTCTCTTGAAGCGAAAAGATCCACTTCCGGGGGTCCCCATTTCTCGGATATGAGATTGAAAACCTCCTGGTTGAGGGCCCAATCTCCCTCTCTCAGCCTCCTCCGGCTGAGAAAGTCCGCTATAACGTTCCTTTCTCCTCTCAGAAACACCGCTGAGAGTGAGAAAGTGTTGGTCTCGGCCCAATTTAGGATGTCTGTTGCTAAGGCCAGGAGACTTCCGCTTCTGGTGCCACCCTGTTTGTTTATATAGGCTACGGTAGAAGAATTGTCTGACCGTACCTGTATATGGTGGCCCTGAGGCTCTTTTTTGAAAAACCTGAGGGCCAGGCCGACCGCCCTCAGCTCCTTCCAATTGGACGATCTTTTTAGTTCGTCTCCCCTCCATACGCCCTGCGCTAGAAGGGATCCCAGATGCGCCCCCCAGCCCTTGCCGCTTGCGTCCGTGGTTACTATCCGTGAAACTGGAATAAGCCACAGACGTCCCTGCGACAAGTTCGCTTCCTTCCTCCACCACCAAAGAGATCTCTTTAATCGATGGGGAATTTGTACTAAGGTGTCTAGATCCTTCTGACTGTGGTCCCATACCCTTGGTACGTATGACTGCAGGGGACGAAAGTGTAATCCTGCCCACTGCACTGCTGGGATAGTAGAGGTCAGCAGACCTAGTGTTGACATTAAGGACCTTTTGGACACCCGATGGTTGCACTGGAGAGATAAAACTGCTCTGTTCAGTTTTAGAATTTTTTCTCTTGGAAGAAAAACTTTCAAGAGTGTCGAGTCTAGCAGGTATCCTAGGTACATAATGCGCTGTGAAGGAATGAGACTGGACTTGTCTAAGTTCAGGAGCCATCCTAATCCTGTCAGTACCTTTTTTGTCAGGTCGAGGTCCCTGAGCAATTTCTCTGGGGATACTGCAAAAAGGAGCAGGTCGTCTAGATAGGCTATAACTGACACACCCTGCAGTCGCAGGAAGGCCATGGCCTCTGCCAGGATTTTGGTAAATATTCGGGGCGAGGAGGATAGCCCGAAGGGCAGAGCCTGGAATTGTAGGTGCAGTATTGCGTCGCCCAGGTTTATTGCTAAACGGAGAAACCTCTGAGAGGTTTCTGCAATAGGGACGTGCAAATACGCGTCTCTGAGGTCCAGAGACACCATAAAACAATTCTGCGGTAACAGAGCCCTGACCGTAAAAATTGACTCCATACGGAATCTTTTGTAACAAATTGACTTGTTTAAGGGCTTTAAGTTCAGAATCAATCTGAATTTTCCTGAGGGTTTTTTTACCATAAATACATGGGAATAAACCCCCTCTCCTTCCTCCCCCTTGGGTACTCTGCAAACTACATCTTGTAGTTCTAGCTCCTTCAGAGCATCTAACAAGGCCTTGGTTTTTGTCGTGCAGCTGGAAAGCTGCGTGACAAGGAACCTTTGTGAGGGGGGCCTTGTGAATTCCAAGAGATACCCCCTTCTTATGATCCCTAGGATGAACCGATTGGGGGAAATGATCTCTCACTGTGGAAGGAAGGCCCCCAGTCTTCCTCCCACCGCTTTTAGAGAGTCATTGATCTTTCTGGGCTTTTTCAGGAGGGCGAAAAATCGCCCCTCCTCTACCCTTATCTCTTTGGCCCCAGGTTTTCTTCTGTCCCCCCTGTTTAGGGGCTTCCCTGCGCTTTTGCGGACGAAACCCCCTCTTTCTCTGTGTAGGGGTCTTTCGTTTGAGTGGGAAGGACTTCTTTTTGTCTGCTGTCCGGTCTAGGACTGTATCTAACCCAGGACCAAATAGTAGGTCACCTGTCAGGGGTATCCCACATAACTTGACCTTAGAGGCGGCGTCGCCCGGCCAAGTCTTCAGCCAGAGGGCCCTCCTGGCCGAGTTAGCCAGGGCCGCTGATCTGGCTGACATACGGACTGACTCTGCCGAGGCGTCTGCTATGTATGCGATGCCTCGCAGAATCGTGGGGAAAGACGCTAGGATAGTCTCTTTAGCTGTGCCAGCCTCAATATGCTCCTGAATCTGGAAAAGCCAATGTTCTAAATTGCGGGCTACCACAGTAACAGCCATTTCTGGTTTTAAGTTACCGACTGTCGAGTCCCACGTCTTTTTCAGTAGTGAGTCTATCCTTTTGTCCATGACGTCTGATAAGGCCCCCATGTCCTCAAACGCCAGGTCTGTGTGCCTAGAGACCTGAGAGAAAGCTGCATCCAGTTTGGGATTTTTATTCCATATGGACGCTGGATCCTCTGAAAACGGAAATCTTCTCTTAAGGGAACTAGAGAAGAAGGGCTTTCTTTCCGGATCCTGCCACTCTTTTTTAATCGTCTCCACCAGAACCTCGTGTACTGGAAAAACTTTTCTCTTTTGATCTCCTAAGCCCTTGTACATAAGGTCATGGAGTGAGAGGGGTTTTTTATCCTCGTGTATACCGAGGGTTGTATATATTGCCCCTAGGAGATCTTCCACCTCCTCTAGGGACAACTTATACCTGGAGATTTTCCTGGACTCCCCGTCCTGGTCCTCTCCCTCTGATTCCTCATGGGAGTCAGAAGTGCCACTGTCTGGTTGCCTAAGCTCCACCCCGGAAGGGCCTGCAGCCTCTTCTGCCGTAGCCATACTAGTGGATCTGGCAGGAGCCGAGCCCTGAGCATGAGGCGGGGTTGAATCCTGCTGAATGGGATTAAGGGGAAGCTGAAACTTCTCAAAAAGCGTTTTAAAGGATGAAAAAGTGGATGACAGCTCCTTTACAGAGGCTGCCAAGCCGGACTGCTGTTCAGAGTCCCTTTCCTTGACCAGGGAATCTATGCATTCCTTACACAGAACCTTGGTCCAAGCTTCCCCTAAACTGTCCCTACAAGAGGCACATTTCTTTTTAGAGACATGAGTGGACTTTGTCTTTTCTGTGGATTTCTGAAATTACATACAGAAAGCACATTACATTCAGCAATTTTTTAACAGAAACAACCCTGGGGGTGTACCCGACCCACCTGTAGGGATCCGAGTCACCCCCACCCCCTGACCACCCAGGGGGTCTGTCCCCCCCTAAGTAAGGAACCGTACATGGGGGGGGGGACAATCCTAGGTAGAGAGGACCCCTCCCCAGGGAACTCTTACCTTCGGAAGGCTGGAGCTAGTGTCCGTATGAGCTGCAGCATCTGCCTCAGACATGACTGCAGGTGGTTGCCTGTGTAGAGTCTCACACTGTCTGTACGTGTAAACCGACTCCTCCAGCCTGAGCCCGGCCCCCTATCAGCACCGCGACCCGGAACCGGAAGTCGCGGGTTAAAGGTAGGCATGCGCAGTAGGGAACCGGGAAGTGAAGCCGCAACGCTTCACTTCCTGATTCCCTCACTTAGGATGGCGGCGGCAGCTGCCGAGAACCGAGCGGGTTCTCGGCGTCGCCTGCCAACATCGCTGGACCCTGGGACAGGTAAGTGGCCATGTATTAAAAGTCAGCAGCTGCAGTATTTGTAGCTGCTGGCTTTTAATATTTTTTTTTTTGGCGGTTTAGGTGGACCCCCGCTTTAAGGATGAATAAGGAAAGAAATTGGCTGCACACTGACATTCTTGAAGTCCATTTATTGAATTTTTCCATACAAACAATGACACACACCACCTGATGAGTAAGCAGAGTATAGCTGTGCAAAACTAGTCCACCTCTGTTCCGGCTACTGCAACCGTGGTGTGTGTCGTATGGATTAAATGAATAATGATAGTACTGCGCTGTGAATTTAAGAAAGTGCTAAAGATAAACTAAACTAAAAAGCAAATGCAGAAAAAATACAAAATGGCAAACTTTTAAAAAACAAGGTCAAATATAAAATGTGAATCCAAATGACCTATATATGGAAAATTGACATATGATGCAAACAAATGTGCTAAAGTGCAAATAATGTGCAACACAAGAAAAAAGAAACAATTAGCACAAGGTGGTGATGAGAAACATTATTATGAATGTGAATCAAACAAATATCCAATGAGCCACCCCAGGGCTCAGGTGGTGAATGAACAACAGTCCCATAAAAGGTGAAATAAATGCTTCTACTTCAGTGACACAAAATTAAACAGTCCAAAACCTGATAAATCTGTGATGTTCCCTTCACCGTAACCATGAAGTAAAGATGGCCAATGCCTGGCCAATCAACTGTAGTGGCACCTGAATGTGCACTAGCCCCTCACCTTACTGCTGTAAAGTTAAAGCATAGACTGGATGTGATGCCATAGAGGGTCCCTCTTTGGATGGATAGAACAACGAATCTTTAGGGTACAGCCTCCTCTCCAGTTAGCTCGATGGGAGAGATACAGGTGTAAGAAAGATCCAGAATAGCATAATACCGCTAAAACGTCATTTTTATTCAAAGTACATAGAGTAGGCACACTCAGTTGTATAAAAAATGCTCGGGTAACAATCCACGAGCTGCAAGCTCGTTCACTTGTGTCACTTCCGGTTTGCCTATTGCTCCAATCCCAACGTGTATCGTCACATTACATGACTTCATCAGGGGATACCAATAGGCTAATGTGATGTCCTTAAATAGTACGGTGAAAATGAATGGTGGCGGCCATTTTGTTGTAGACCGTCATTGGAATACATTACATAGGCCATTTTACCATGGTCTCACATAGACTAACATTATTTCGGCCATTTTCCCATGCTTTTACTCGTGCAATAACATCTTGGCGGCCATAAAAAATAAGTCTCAAATGGGATATATACAATTGATGGGATATATACACATGATAATAACACCTAGAGACATGACAAATAGTGGTGTAATAAAAGAAACAAGTCCAAAATGATCCGAGCCAATATAAAATAAATAAAAAGGAATTTTAATAAAAAATGATTTAATAAAAAAACTTACTAATGTAAGTTAAATATGCAAAGGTATAGATAGAAGTGGAATATGCAGACAAGCGACTACTAACGTAATCAAAAGAATATGAGAGCAAGGTACATAGCCTAAACTAAATGATAGCTAAAAAAAAAAAAAAAAAAAAGGCGTAATGGATTATAGTATATAAAACACATGGCTGTAAAATTACGTATATGGTGAAAATATGTGAGATATATGTAATAATGTTTAAAATTAGAAATCGTTGATAAAGCAATTTAAATCAAACCCAATGTTGAGTCCATGTGGTAAAAAAGTGTCCATTAAAAATATCCATTTGAATTCGAGTTGGCTGAGGGTTCTCACCTTGTGGCGCCCCCCCGCCAGTGTCTGGTATAGGGTACAGTGCCCCAAAATTTCAAGTGTGTGGGATCTTTATTATGAAATTTGGCAAAGTTTTTGGATACACTATGCTTATCATAGCCTTTCAATATATTCTGTACGTGTTCTTTCAGACGGATCCTTAAAAGTCTTTTAGTACGGCCAATAAATTGTAGCCTGCAGCTACATTCTAAGTACGGCCAATAAATTGTAGCCTGCAGCTACATTCTAAGGCATATACTGCCCCCTCGGTGTTACATCCTATGAATTCCTGTATATCATAGGTAGTGCCATTACTTGTAGATTTAAACTGGAGCTTTTTCTCATTGGGGCGTTTGGTGCGAGTACATGCAAAGCATCTTTTGCATGGATAAAAACCTTTACCAGTAAAAAAGGTGAAGTTTTTTTTGGGGGGATCTATAACACTTTTCACCAACTGGTCACAAATGGTAGAGGCTCTTCTATAGATAAACCACAGTCTCTTGGGTAGTATATCTTGAAGGTGTTTGTCGGTCTGTAGCATGTGCCAATGCCGCTTAATTATTTTCTCTATCTTCTTGTACTGGATATTGAAATCCAGCACAATAGGTACAAGATTTTGTTGACAATTGTGTGGTGTCTTATCTTTGATAAGGTCCCCCCATCTGTGCCACTTCCGCAATTTTCTCTTCTACAAAACCCTTATTATATCTGTCCCCTATCATGTTAGCTTGTTTCAGAAAATCTCCTACATCAGTGCAATTATGTCTCAATTGCATGATTTGGCCTTTGGGAATGATGAAGAGCCAGTTACTGTGACGGCAACTTTTAATCGGTAGGTAGCTGTTCCGATCCACATTTTTTAAATGTGTTTTGGTGATGTATTTATAATTTTTCCGAGAGATTTCCAGATTGAGGAACGAAATATTTTCTTCCTCTATTTCCCATGATAGTCTGATGTTTCTGTCGTTACTGTTCAATATATTCAAACATTTTTGGAGATGTTCACGATCTCCTTTCTATAAAATAAATACATCATCAATGTACCTTCTGTAAAGTGCAAGTGCTCCTTGTGGATTATTAAAAATGGCTTCTTCTGCCCATTGGGCCATGAAGAGTCCTGCTATGCTGGGTGCAAATCTGGATCCCATGGCCACTCCTGTCTTTTGTTGATAATGATGATGGTAACAAAAATAGCAGTGTTTAAGACAAAAATCTAAGCATTTGATAAGGTATTTTCTCTGTATACTGGAAAGGTTGGTGTACTTTCTAAGACCCCATTTGGTCGCTTCACATGCCTGGTGATGGTGGATGATGGTGTATAATGAAGAGATATCGGCTGTGGCCATTAATAGGGGTCCTTTATCTGTTCTCTCTTCTAATAATTGTAACATTTGTTTAGTATCTGTCAAATAAGCTCTTGTTTTTTGTACCGCTGGTTGTAAATATTTATCTATATATTATCCGATTCTTGCTGTGATTGATTCAATGCCGTTTAGAATAGGTCTCAGTGGAGGATCCGTCTTGTCTTTATGAATCTTTGGCAGTGCGTAAATAATAGGGGTTCGGCACGCCTCTGGTATTAAATATTTTGCTTCCTTTTTGTCAAGAATGCTCTTTTCAAGGCCTAGATGTACCACTTGCTGTAATTCTTTTTTCCATTTTAATATGGGATTACTAAGTAGGGTGCTATATGTTTCCTTATCTTCCAATAATTTGAGCAATGTCGCTCTGGGCTTCGTAAGCTCCTCCCCGTGTCTTTCTGGTACCATAGTTGGGTCTGTTGTAGGCTGGACTTTATTTATGTTGTCTATAAGGTTCATGAGGTGGACCCCTCATATCTCTAGGTCCAGTTATGGTACCAGAGAGACAAGGGGAGGAGCTTACGAAGCCCAGAGACACCATGATAGGAGCCCTGCACCCACCCATCACCATAGAGAAGGAAGAGGTCAACCATATGAACCATACAGACAGCACGAGAGGAGCCCCATTGCCACGTATAATTATTATGCTCCCCTCAGAGACTACAGAGAAGAGGATAGATGTGAGAGACATCAGTATGGGAGCTATACAGAATCAAGACATAATAGATCTTTTTTAAAGAGAGGGACAGAATACCACCCCCCGAGAAGATCAGAAGTAACAAGAGAGAGAAGGAAAAGTCCAGTAAGAAAAGAGGATGCAGAGCAGGAAAGAGAAAGTAAGCGCAAAATAGAATAATAGGAGAGTGGATTTTTAACCTTAGCAAAGTACCACTTACACAAGAAGAAATAAGGGTACTTGATAAGGGACTTAAATATGCAGGTTAAGAACCTAGTCAAATTTCAAACGTATATCGTTTGACGTATATACAAAAAAAAACTACATATAAAAAGTATTTGCTGGACAATCCAAATAAAAGTAAGACCCCAGGATCCAAAAGAGAGAATCATACACGGCAATCTGAGGAACAGATCTATTTTTAACGGAAATGGTAATAAATATATTCAGGTGTACAAAAATCTTGTCACGCAGGATATTAAGAATTTGAAGATCACAAAGAAAGAAGAACCAAGATCCATCAAATGTGGGATTCAAATGTTAACTAAGAGAAAAAACCTTGTCATTAGACCCTCGGACAAAGGGGGGGGCATTGTCATCCAGTCTGTAGAGCAATATCACACTGGGATGCTCAAATTATTGGAACATAAGGAAACATATAGCACCCTACTTAGTAATCCCATATTCAAATGGAAAAAAGAATTACAACAAATGGTAAATCTAGGCCTAAAAAAGAGCATTCTTGACAAAAAGGAAGCAAAAAGATTCATGAAGACAAGACGGATCCTCCAATGCTCCAGCAAGAATCGGACAAAAAAGAGCTTATTTGAAAGATACTAAACAAATGTTACAATTAATAGAAGAGAGAACAGATACAGGACCCCTATTATTGGCCACAGCCGATGTCTCTTCATTATAAACCATCATCCACCATCACCAGGCATGTGAAGCGACCAAATGGGGTCTTAAAAAGTACACCAACCTTCCCTGTATACAGAGAAAATACCTTATCAAATGCTTCGATTTCTGTCTCAAACACAGCTATTTTTGGTACCATCATCATTATCAACAAAAGACAGGAGTGGCCATGGGAGCCAGATTCGCACCCAGCATAGCAGGACTCTTCATGGCCCAATGGGAAGAAGAAGCCATTTTTAATCCACCAGGAGCACTTGCACTTTACAGCAGGTATATTGATGATGTATTTATTTTATGGAAAGGGGATTGTGAACATCTCCAAATTTTTGTGAATATATTGAACAGTAACGATAGAAACATCAGACAATCATGGGAAATAGAGGAAGAAAAGATTTCGTTCCTCGATCTGGAAATCTCTCGGAAAAATGATAAATACGTCGCCAAAACACATTTCAAAAATGTGGATCGAAACAGCTACCTACCGATTAAAAGTTGCCATCAGAGTAACTGGCTCTTCAACATTCCCAAAGGCCAAATCATGCGATTGAGACGTAAAGCACCTTGTAGGAGATTTTCTGACACAAGCTAACATGATAGGGGACAGATTCGTACAGAAAGGCTATAACAAGGGTTTTGAAGAAGAGAAAATTGCGGAAGTGGCACAGATGGATAGGGGGGACCTTATCAAAGATAAGACACCACACAATTGTCAACAAGATATCATACCTATTGTGCTGGATTTCAATATCCAGTACAAGAAAATAGAGAAAATAATTAAGCGCCATTGGCACATCCCACAGACAGACAACACTTTCAAGATATACTACCCAAGAGACTGAGGTTTATCAATAGAAGAGCCCCTACCATTCGTGACCAGTTGGTGAAAAGTGTTATAGATCCCCCAAAAAAGAGCTTCACCTTTTTTTTTTTTTTTTTTACTGGTAAAGGATTTTATCCATGCAAAAGATGCTTTGAATGTACTCGCACCAAATGCCCCAATGAGAAAAAGCTCCAGTTTAAATCTACAAGTAATGGCACTACCTATGATATAGAGGAATTCATAGGATGTAACACCGAGGGGGCAGTATATGCCTTAGAATGTAGCTGTGGGCTACAATTTATTGGCTGTACTAAAAGACTTTTAAGGATCCATCTGAAAGAATATATTGAAAGGCTATATAAGCATAGTGTATCCAAACACTTTGCCAAATTTCATAATAAAGATCCCACACACTTGAAATTTTGGGGTATTGTACCCTACACCAGACACTGGCGGGGGGGGACAAGGTGAGAACCCTCAGCCAACTCAAATCCAAATGGATATTTTTAATGGACACTTTTTCACCTCACGGACTCAACATTGAGTTTGATTTCAATTGCTTTATTAATGATTTTTAATCAATATTACATATATCTCGCATATTTTCACCATATACGTCATTTTACAGCCACGTGTTTTATATACTCCATCCATTACTCCATTTTTTTTATCTATCATTTAGTTTAGGTTATGTACCTTGCTCTCATATTCTTTAGATATTGTTAGTAGTCGCTTGCCTGCATATTCCACTGTTATCTATACCTTTGTATATTTGACTTACATTAGGATCTCTTGTTCCATTTCCGGTATTCCTAGGGCTTCGTCTCCCCTATTTTTAATACTGGTTCTTACATCCCCCTTTTTTAAATGTCTGTACTCCTCGTTTTTTTATTAAATATTTTTTTATTAAAATTTCTATTTTTATTTATTTTTTTATTGGCTCGGATCATTTTGGACTTGTTTCTTTTATTACACCACTATTTTTCATGTCTCCGGATCTCTAGGTGTTATCATGTGTATATATCCCATCGCCTTTGAGACTTATATTTTATGGCTGCCACAATGTTATTGCATAAGTAAAACCATGGGAAAATGGCCGCAGTAATGTTAGTCTATGTGAGACCATGGTAAAATGGCCGTAATGTATTCCAATGGCGGTCTACAACAAAATGGCTGCTGCCACTCATTTTCACCATACTATTTAAGGACATCACATTAGCCTATTGTTTTCCCTTGATGAAGTCACGTGATGTGACGATACATGTCGGGATTGGAGCAATAGGCAAACTGGAAGTGATGCAAGTGAACGAGCTTGTGGATTGTTACCCGTGCATTTTTTATACAAGTGAGTGTACCTATTCTATTTACTTTGCATAAAAATGAAGTTTTAGTGGTATTATGCTATTCTGGATCTTTCTTCCACCTGTATCTTCCTGTGACAGACCTAGCCGGGACAGAGGCTGTTGGAGAGGACTGAATGCAAGCCTGTTGCCTTTTGATTATGGGCCCTGGATTTTCAATGGAACAATACTCTTTGTGAGGTGAATGAGAAATCCAGTCTGAACTGTACTAATCGGACTCAGTCGTGTATATATATATATATATGTATATATTGTATGTTGTTTGATTCTGTTGGGGACTCCTTGCTGTGGATTTGTGTCCCTGAAGAGGGAGGGGGGATTCCTCCAGCAGCCCCCTGCTGATAAGACTGATTCATTCTGTTGGGACACATCCTGTGAGGAGATGCTGGTGTCATCAACTCCAACTACCTGTGTTTATGTTAATTGAATGAGCTGATCACATTAGCCACCAGCACTGGCTAGGAGACGAATGGTCTAGGCTGAGGAGGGGGGAGATTGTTGTTTGTATTGTTAATTGTAATTGGCTCCAGCTATTGTGTTTTATACTATTGTGTGAGAAGCTCGGTGCCCACAAGTCTGTCATCTGGTCTGGGTAAATTTTTTAGTAAATTAGCTCATGTTAATTAGGTTAGCTTTGAGTCAGCCTGCTGTATAAATGTGTGTGATATCTCAAATAAAGAGTTAGTCCTGATGTACTCCAAGACTGGTGTTGTCTAGTTCTTGGGGGTTCCTATAGCCAGATCCATTGGACTCGTGTTCCAGAACTTAGGAAGCGGTATACTGACGGAAGCACTCAAGCGGAGTGTGGGACGTTCCGTGACACTTCCCCATCGAGCTAACTGGAGAGGAGGCTGTACCCTAAAGATTTGTTGTTCTTTCCATCCAAAGAGGGACTCTCTGAGGAACCTGTCCTGAGGCATCACATCCAGTCTATGCTGAAACCTTACAGCAGTAAGGTGAGGGGTTAGTGCACATTCAGGTGCCATTACAGTTGATTGGCCAGGCATCGGCCGTCTTTACTTCACGGTTACGGTGAAGGGAACATCACAGATTTATCAGCTTTTTGGACTGTTTGATTTTGTGTCACTGAAATGGAAGCATTTATTTCACCTTTTATGGGACTGTTGTTCATTCACCACCTGAACCCTGGGTTGGCTCATTGGATATTTGTTTTATTCACATTCATAATAATGTTTCTCTTCACCACCTTGTGCTAATTGTTTCTTTTTTCTTGTGTTGCACATAATTTGCACTTTAGCACTTTTGTTTGCATCATGTGCCAATTTTCCATATATAGGTCATTTGGATTCACATTTTATATTTGACCCTGTTTTTTTAAAAGTTTGTAATTTACGGTCATTTTTATGCATTTGCACTTTAGTTTAGTTTATCTTTAGCACTTTCTTGAGTTCACAGCGCAGCACTATCATTATTCATTTAACCCATTTATCTGTCACGGATCAGTTAACTAGGTGCCTGCTGCAGTGGGCCGATTAGTCTAGTCACCAGCTGACATTGCGGGAGTATCACCCATACAGTATTGTTTGTATGGAACATTTAATAAATGGACTTCAAGAATGTTGATGTGCAGCCAATTTCTTTCCTTATTCGGTCTTCTACGGCAGGCGAGCTGGGGCTTGCATCCATGTGCGGAGTCTCACACTATTCATTGTGCCTCACCTGGAGCAGCGAATTTCCATTGCTGTCTACTTCAGCCATTAAGGATGTTAGGGCTTGTAGTCCATTCACACACAGAACTGTGTAAATGAATGACGCGGCCGTGTAGGCGGAGCCCCGCACGGCCACAATGATTTGAAAAAGTGGCAGCTAGTACGGGAAACTTCTTCCCATATAGCTGCCACAGGGAGGGGTGGTTGTGGGCAGCAGCTGCAGCCTAAAAATGGGTGGAACGTGTTCCCAAAGGTGAACTTATCCTTTAACTTTATATATTATAAATCTGTATACACATTTAATATTTGAAATCATTATTACATCTGTATACATTACAACTAAGATTTCAATTTTTTCCTTTTAGCCGATTACAAGCACTTATTAAAAATATCACCCTGAGGAGGACAAAAACAACAAAAGTTAAAGGAAAGCCAGTACTGCAATTGCCTGAACGTAAAGTTTATGTCCAGCACATCAAACTTTCACCCGAAGAAAGAAAAATATATGAATCAATGCAGAATGAAGGAAAAGTTATTATTAGCAGGTAAGAGTTTGCACTGAGACTTTTTGTGGCCATTCCGACTGCTGTATTTGAAAAGCATTACCTTAAGAAGCTTAAAGCCGTACAGTGGAGATGCCGCCTAAATTCTCTTTCATGTTTTCCCAAACTGCTTGCTCTGAGGCTGTTTAGAACCCACTAATGCTTCTGTTAACAGTTGTTTTAGAGCCCTTTGGCCTTCTTCTTTTCCCCCTGTGGGGATGTTGCAGCTGTTTAGTGTGGGGAGGTCCCATGATCCATGAATTGATTTCTCTGTCCTGCACTATAAATATAAGAGGAATTTTAACGTACCTGTAAACTCTGTATCTTGGAGTACAGTAAAAGACACAGGTTCCTCCCCTCTCTTTGTGTTCTCTTTATTGCTTGCTAACAAAACGAGCCTCCCAGAGTGGGCAGGTTCATATGGGGCTGATTTACAGTTGCTTCGACTTTTAACACACATTAAAGCG
The DNA here is from genome assembly GCF_042186555.1 of Aquarana catesbeiana. NCBI lineage: Eukaryota > Metazoa > Chordata > Amphibia > Anura > Ranidae > Aquarana > Aquarana catesbeiana. The sequence goes on along the minus strand of NC_133327.1, from coordinate 165,599,536 downwards.
CCTACCGCTTCAAGATGCTTTTTTTATGTATTTTTGATGCTTCAGTGATGCTTTTTGGAAGCTTGGCAAATGCTCTGAGTGTGTTGATTTTCTATTTGTTTTAAAGGAGTCCAGTAGAGCCCCAGATCAGTAGTACCCCCACTCAGCAGATCCCCAGCTCATTAGTACCCTCATTTAGCAGATCCCCAGCTTATTAGTACTCTCGTGCAGCAGATCCCCTGTTTTAGTAGTACCCCCAGCTCTGCTGATCCTCTCTCCAGTCCCTGCTCACCCCCCATTATATTACTACCACGCTGCTCACCTTCTTCTGCTCTAGTCCCCCAGCTCAGCTGATCCTCTGCCCCTCAGTCCTTTCTCTTTGGTCCCCACTCACCACATGTGCCGTCTGCTAGTTGCTCTGCTCCAGTCCAGACCCCACTCACTTCCCTGCTGCTTCATGCTGCACACCAGATCTGACGTCTGCACCAGATACTTCCAGAATATACACACATGAACCGGAAGTGACTGCAGATGACATATTTCCAGTTCGCTTGTTGGTTTCCCAGTGCATCCTGGGATATCTCATATCTGCAATACCTCTAAAACAAAGCAAAGATAATGCTTCTCAAAAGCTTCAGGTGTTGTAAGAAAGCGTTTTAGACTTCTATGGAGGTTTGGAGACGCTTTGAAGAAAAATACATGGAGTATAATTTTTGAAACCAAGCAAACACAACAGTGTAAACAGGAATGTAAAGTAACTATTTTATTTAGTGACAGGTGCTTTGGTATTCAGAGTGCTTTAAAAAAGTGTTTCCCATGCCATCTGAAGCAAATGTAAGTGAGCCCTAAGGGGTAGACTCAGCAAAGTTTTTACCAGTGTCCAATCACTTGAAATGAATGTAGGTATAACCTTCTGTTTTTAACGTAAACTGTTAGAGAGGGCCAATTAAGTTGCTTTGCAGACTGGTCGATAAGTGTGCTGGGAAACCTGTTGTTTGTTTGGTAATGTGCATTGCCCTTCCGTGTGCACCTCGCTGCAAAGGACAGTTATAAAATTATACAGTGGCTGCTGGTGCTCAATATTTGAGGGTGGGAGCAAACAATACGCCCCCCCCTCCTGCGGGAGGCAGACAGAAGGCGGCGATTCCCCAGACCCCCACGGGAAAGGACGGGAAGGCGGCGATCCCACGCCCCGAGCCCACCCTTTTTTGAAGACCATTAGAACCTCAGGCTCTAATCATGTGCTTAAAAAAAAATCCATGCGTCCGGCGCCCTGCCTGTAGATTAGGGGCCGTGCACATTAATTAGCGGAGCCCCGTATGGACAGTTAGTTAAATTGGTTAACTTTTTGGACAGTTGGTTAAATTGGGTACAGGGACCCACGGGATGCCTACGCTGCCATTGTGCTCTTGCTGGGCATCACGTGCATCCCTGTGCCTTTAACCACTTAAGGACCGGAAGATTTTCCCCCTTAACGATCAGGCCATTTTTTGCGATACGGCACTGCCGCCCTTTTTTCTCCACAAATAGAGCTTTCTTTTGGTGGTATTTGATCACCTCTGTGGTTTTTATTTTTTGCGCTATAAACAAAAAAAAGACCATTTTGAAAAAAAAAAAAAACAATTTTTACTTTTTGCTAAAAATTAAAAAAAATAAAAAATCTCTTCATCACTTTAGGCCAATATGTATTCTACATATTTTTGGTAAACTACCAAATATTTTTGGTAGTTTGCGCAAAAGTTTATAGCGTCTACAAAATAGGGGATAGATTTATTTATTTTTTTCTAGTAATGGCGGTGATCAGCGATTTTTAGCGGGACTGGGACATTGCGGTGGACAGATCAGACACTTTTGACACTTTTTTGGGACCAGTGACATTTATACAGCGATCAGTGCTATAAAAATGCACCGATTACTATATAAATTACACTAGCAGGGAAGGGGTTAACACTAGTGGTGAACAAGGGGTTAAATGTGTTCCCTAGGAGGTGTTTCTAACTGGGGGGGAGTGTACTGACTGGAGGAGAGAGATAGTTGTTTCTGATCACTAGCAACAGACGATCACTCTACTCCCCTGTCAGAACAGGGATCTGTTTGTTTACATTGACAGATCCCCATTCTGGCGCTCTGTGGAGCGATCGCGGGTGGCCGGCGGACATCGCGGCAAGCGAACATGCGCATCAGCTCCCCCGCCATTGCAGGGGGCGCGTGCGCATCTGCTATAGCTCTTAAAAGAGCCAATGTACACCTACGTCGATTCGCGGGAACGAGCTGACCTGCCGCAGTATAATGACAGCGGCTGGTTGGCAAGTGGTTAAGGAGGGGTGGGCTCCCTCCAGGCACACCTGCCCTTAACCATTTGCTGCCCACCCGCTGTCAAATGACAGAGGGGCGGTGCGGCTCTCGATCTGACCGCACAGTGTTGCTAGGACACGGCGAGACCCCAATCTCTGTAAAGAGCTGCGGCTCTTTAACCATGTGATCGGCTGTGTCCAATTACAGCCGGTCACATGTAAACACAGAGATGCCGATAATCGGCTCTCATCGCCTCACACTGACAGGGTGTGTGACGAGGAGAACTGATCAGCGGCATCTCCTCGCAGGGGACATCCAGACATGTAATGAGTGCCCTGATTACAATACAGCGCCACCAGTGCCAGCAATCAGTGCCATCAATCAGTGCCCATTAGTGATGCCAGTCAGTGCCATCAGTGCTGCCCATCAGTGCCGCCTATCAGTGCTCATCAGTGCAGCATATTAGTGCCTCCTCATAAGTGCCACCTCATCAGTGCCGCCTCATCAGCGCACATCAGTGAAGGAGACTGATGTTTACAAAATTTACTGACAGAAACTAAGAAAAACTTTTATTTATTTTTCAAAATTTTTGGTCTTTTTTTTATCAAAAAAAAAAAAAGAGCAGTAATTAACCACTTCAGCCCTGGAAGGATTTGCCCTCTTAATGACCAGGCCATTTTTTGCGATACGGCACTGCATCGCTTTAACTTCGCTTTTATTCCCCACAAATAGAGCTTTCTTTTGGTGGTATTTGATCACCTCTGCGTTTTTTATTTTTTGCGCTATAAACAAAAAAAACAGTGACAATTTTGAAAAAAATAAATACATTTTTTTCGTTTTTGCTATAATAAATATTCCCAATTTTTTATTTTTAAAAAAACAAATTTCTTCATCAGTTTAGGCCGATATATATTCTTCTACATATTTTTGGTAAAATATTGATTGGTTTGCGCGAAAGTTATGGCGTCTACGCGATAGATTTCTGGCATTTTTATTTATTTTTTTTACTAGTAATGGGGGCGATCTGCGATTTTTTTTTTTTTTTTTTTTTTTTTTTTTTTTTTTATCGGGACTGCAACATTGCGGCGGACAGATCGGACACTTTTGACACATTTTTGGGACCATTGACTATTATACAGCGATAAGTGCTATAAAAATGCACTGATTACTGTGTAAATGTCACTGGTAGGGAAGGGGTTAATGCTAGGGGGCGATCAAGGGGTTAAATATGTTCCCTCGTTTGTGTTTCTTACTGTGGGGGGGATGGGACTGACTAGAGGAGGAGACATATCGCTGTTCCTACTTAGGAGAAGACAATCTGTCTTCTCCTCTCAGAACAGGGATTTGTGTGTTTACACACACAAATCCCCGTTCTGGCTCCCGTGCCCGGCTGGCGGTCATCACGACTGCCGGCCGTGCGCATCGGTTCCCCCACTGTGCAGCGGGAACGCGCGCCTGCTATAGCTGTTTAGAGGGCCAAAGTACAGCTACTTTGCAGGAGACTCTGATTTGCAGGAGAGAGCTGACCTGCCGCAGTGTAATGACGGCGGCTGGTCTGCTAGTGGTTAAATGTCACCAAAAGAAAGCTCTATTTGTGTGAAGAAAATGATAAAAATTTCACATGGTTACAGTGTAGCATGACCAATACCAACCATACCATAAAATGACCATAATCTATCCATTCCTATATGTGCTCCTATTATGGAGACTCTGGAAAGAGTCTCCTTAGAGTTCAGACCCCAGTATATACAAAGGTCCCTTGGTGGGGGCACTGTGGCTTGTAGAGGTGCGAATCTTCACTGGTCTCACAAATCGATTACGATTATCATGTCTTCGATTTAGCAATGAATTACGATTACTGCCCACGGTTTTCATCAAGAATTGTAAGCAGTCAGAATCGTTCAAGGCTGCATCCCCCCCCCCCCCCCCCCAAATCCTCAGCTGTGATGTAGCAGGCCCTGGTTAGAACAGAGGGAATATAGGACCTTGTAGTCCCCACAGTTGCAGTGTGTTAGGCCTTGGCCAGAACAGAGGAGAAATGCTTGGCCTTGTGGTCTTCACAGTTGTAGTATAGCATTAGCAGGCCCTGTTCAGGACACCCATGGAAAGGCTGAGCCCTGTAATCCCCCCAATTGCAGTGTAGTAGGCCCTAATTGGGAGAGGAGGATTACTGGGACCTGTAGTCATCCCAGTTGTAGTTTAGTGGGCCCTGGTAAGAACAGAAGAGGAATGCTGGGACCCATATTCCCCCCCCCATTCGCAGCGTAGAAGGTCTTAGTTAGGACAGAGGGAATGATGGGACCTGTAGTCCCCCAGTTGCAGTGTAGTAGGCTCAGGTCCTAGTCACTAGTCAGGAGAGGAGGAATGCTGAGACCTTTAGTCCCTACAGTTGTAGTGTGGCAGGACCTGGTGAGGACAGAGAGGAATGTTGGACCTTGTAGTCCCCCCAGTTGTAGTGTGGCAGGACCTGGTGAGAACAGAGAGGGATGCTGAGCCTTGTAGTCCACCTAGGTGTAGTGTAGTAGGCCCTGGTTAGGACAATGAGGGGGAATGCTGGGACCTGTAGTACCCCCCCAGATGTAGTGTAGCAGGCCTTGGTGATTAGGATTGCTGGGCTCTGTACTACCCCGACTTACCAGGAAGCAGAGCTGCAGCCAGTTGTGGATAAAGTAGTGGTAGGTAGGTATAGATGAAGTAGGGCTCGGACAGGTCCCAGTTGATGAGCCTCATGATGTTGGGCGTTTGAAGATCGGACTCGTAGCAGATGCCATGCGTAGTGCAGGCAGAGAGCAGGGCCTCATTGAGCAGTCCATTGGGGGCGGCAGTCCATGGGCCTGTTGGGGGGCAGTTTTCTCTACAGGCTCCTCAGGTGCCAGAGGTCAGGCCCGATGAGCTGGAGGTGAGGTGGGTGATGTCGGCGCGGTGGTGGCCCTCTGAGACATTGTTCCCAGCCGGCATGTCGTCCTGACCTTCCTCCTCCTGCTGCTGCTTCCCTGGCAGGGCCAGGTCGGCCCTGGGGTAATGGGAGAGCACTCCGGGCCCAATCAGTCCGCAGTGCTCTTGTGAGATTGCGTCTGCTGCTGGCAGGGTGTCCGTTCAGCATGTACCCTGCCCACTGCATGGTGCCCAGAGGGGATGGCCAGCCCCTGCCCTGTGAGGTAAGGGGTCCTGACAGCCTGGGGGCCCTGGATCAGAGGAGGGTCCCTGAGCCTGACAGCACTCTAAAAGCCCTAATGTGTCCCGCCGGGATGATATCATTGTGCAATCGCGTTTCATCTGCATCGATGCAGAATAGTTGAAGCCTTTTTTTCAGGCATTTGTCTGGAATATTACAGGCATATTTCAGGCATTTTATAGGCATTTTTTTTTTCCTTTCTATAGAAGGAGAGGTAAGGCACTAACCCTTTGCTGAGATACATATATATATACACACACACACACACACACACACACACACACACACACACACACACACACACACACACGTGATCCCGCATTTCTGGGTAAGGGGCGCGCATGCTTACACACAGCCAATCAGTGGGTGCCAGGTACTCAATGTCTGCCGGAACCCACCGATAGTCAGGCAAAGACACAGAACTGCAATCTGCCTATGTAAACAAAGCAGATCTCAATTCTGACAGGGGAGGAGGGATGGAGTTTGTGTCCCTGCAAAGCAGGAAATAAATTCCATCTCTTCCCTAAAGCACCTCACACAGTTCACATAAACACTGGCTAGGCACACAGTTAACCCTTTGATTGGTCTTGATGTTAAAGTGATTGTAAAGGCAGGTTTTTGATCCTAAAGTGTATATATATTTCTGCGCTACTGTGTGCAAGGTGAGAGGTATATAAAAAAAAACTGCTGCAAGCATCGAATAAGGGTCAATCTATGAAAACAGGGTGTATCTGCGCTAACTACATAGAACAAGGAAAGCAGCCAGCATAGTTTGTTGATTCATCCAACACAAATGTAAAAATCTTAAATGCAGCGCTTAGGTGAAACAAATTAATAAAAATATGTGATAGTCCATAGAGGATCAATATTGGATAAAGATGACGTAGAGCCTCCACCAAACTTCAATGTGCAAAGGAAGGGCACACCCACGTGCTATCAATCTGCTTACCAGAAAGATATGAAAACAAGCGATGTAATCATATGATGCAAGAGGTTTAATAGTGGATTCGAATGGCACACTCCATAATTGGCAGGCAGGTCATCAAATATCAAAGGGACATCAGGGCTCACATAAGAAGATGGATATATTGTGCGATCACCAGCAGTATACAACCCAATAGGAAGAAAGCGACAATAGTGAAGCCTGCTCTCAGTGAGCCCATCCCCCACCAGGCAGGTTTTTGAGCAAAAAATGGCCTGGTCATGAAAGGGGGTAAATCTTCCGGAGGTCAAGTAGTTAAAGAGAGCAGGTATTACGCTTTTAGAAGTCTTCCTATTGAAATCTACAGGATCAAAAAAGCTCATGTACTTTTTTGCGCATAGAGCAACTGAGCGTACAAGTGTGAACAGGCACAATTAGAATGAGATTCTGCATAGTCAGGCATAGGAAAACAAGCAGAAAAATGCTCAGGTGTAAGACCCCTTTCACACTGAGCCGCCCCGGGCATCAGCGGTAAAGTGGCACTATTTTTAGCGGCGCTATTCGGGCGGGTTTAACCCCCAATAGCGGCCGAAAGGGGGTTAAATCCGCCCGCAAAACGCCGCCGCAGCGGCGCTTTTCCTGGCGGTACAGCAGCGCTGCCCCATTGTTTTCAATGGGCAGGGGCGCTTTAGGAGCGGTGAGTTCACCACTCCTAATGCGCTCCAAAGCAGCTGCTGGCAAGACTTTTTCTGATGCCCTGCCAGCGCACCGCTCCGGTGTGAAAGACCTCGGGGCTTTCACATTGGAGAGACAGGAGCTGCTGTTTCAGGGCGCTTTGCAGGCGCTATTTTTAGCGCTATAGCGCCTGCAAAGCGCCTCAGTGTGAAAGAGGTCTAAATGGGGGCTTAAAGCTGTATAACATGCTGTTGGGATAATAAAATACTTGTGTACTTACTGTAAATATGCAATATTTTTCAGGTACTTTAATGAAGGAACGGTCCTGACACATTATGCTGATGTGCTTGCAGTGCTTGTTCGATTAAGGCAGATCTGCTGTCATCCCCATCTTGTTTCAACCAGTCTGTCAAATCCTCTGTCAGGTATGATCTGATGAATGATTTCATTACATGTGCAGAATATTTAGTTAAGCACAGATTTATGGTTCCCTTTCTTTACCGTAAAATGGAAAATACATGGATTACAATTTCTGTGACATTATAGTTTGTACACACTAGATGGAGCTGTTACATATTTGACAGATTGCTACCTCCTAGAAGAGCCATTGCTACTCTGAATAGAAAAACGTTTGATGAGAGCCATCATATCTCACAGCACTTTTTGAAATTGTCTTAAGTATACCCAGCTGTGTGAAATCTCTGGTGCAGTCATAGAGCACACTGGTAACATTTCATATCCACCTAGATGACCTGGCAATGCTTCAGCTCAACCCAGTTGTGTTGAATCCCAGGGTCAACCCCATTGAACACTGATACGATTTCATACCCACCTAGATAGCCTAGAAATGTTGCAGACTCTCCCAGCTGTGTGGAATCCCTGGGGCAGTCAATGGAAAATTTTCATACCCACCTAAGTGGCCTGGTATTTGTCATAGAATCCTTAAAGAGATTGAGCTTCTAGTTTTGAACAGCGTGTGGAAGGATTTGTTTTTACTGCTATTTTGTGTGCTATTAGAGGGATCTATCCTCACTTCCTCTCTTGCTCCCAACCGTTTCACCAGACAGGAAATAAGGTAAAATATTCAACAGGGAGTATAGACAAAACCAGCCTCGTTTTGGAATTTAGGTGTTTACATGTTTAAAACAGGTTTTTTTGCTAGAAAATTACTTAGAACCCCCAAACATTATATATTGTTTTTTTTCTAACACCGTAGAGAATAAAATGGCAGTCATTGCAATACTTTTTTTCACACCGTATTTGCGCAGCGGTCTTACAAGCTCAATTTTTGAATAAAAAAAAAAAGACAACAGTAAAGTTAGCCCAATTTTTTTTATATTGTGAAAGATAATATTACACCGAGTAAATTGACACCCAACATGTCACGCTTCAAAATTGCGCCCCCTCGTGGAATGGCGTCAAACTTTTACCCTCAAAAATCTCCATGGGCGACGTTTTAAAAATTCTACAGGTTGCATGTTTTGCGTTACAGAGAAGGTCTAGGGCTAGAATTATTGCGCTCGCTCTAACGATTGCGGCGATACCTCACATGTGTGGTTTGACCACCGTTTTCATATGTGTGCTTATTACGTATGTGTTCGCTTCATTATTTTATTTATTCTTACACTGTTTAAAAAAAAAAATTGTGTCACTTTTATTCCTATTACAAGGAATGTAAACATCCCTTGTAATAGAAAAAAGCATGACAGGACCTCTTAAATATGAGATCTGGGGTCAAAAAGACCTCAGATCTCATATTTACACTAAAATGCAATTAAAAAAAAAAAAAAAGTAATTTAAAAAAATGACATTGAAAAAAATGTGCCTTTAAGACATATGGGTGGAAGTGACGTTTTGACGTCGCCTCCTCCCAGCAGTGTCATGGAGACGAGTGGGTGCCATCTTAGCCTCACTCATCTCCAGGCACAGCACTGAGAAGGACACGATCGCCTCTGCCGCTACCGACGGCTCTGGTAAGCGGCGGAGGGCACCGGATTGCGGCGGGAGGGGGGGGGGCCCTCTTCCGCCACTGATAAAAGTGATCTTGCGGCGAATCTGCCGCAGAGACCACTTTTATCTGAAAGCTGACCGCCGCACGAAAACGGGGATACCGGGGTTATGGCAGCAGCTAAGGATGAGCTCCGGCGTGTTCGCATGGCGCACGTGCCGAGCCCGCCAGGAAGTCGGCACGGCGCAGCGCTAATCACAGGCAGGGAGACATTTCCCGATCTCTGCAGCCGCACATCGGGAAATGTCTCACTGCTTGTGATTAGCGCTGCCCCGTGCCGACTTCCTGGCGGGCTCGGCACGTGCGCCATGCGAACACGCCGGAGCTCATCCCTACCAGCAGCTACAACGATATCCGCCGGCAAACTTTGGACGTACATCGGCGTGCGGCGGTCAGCAAGTGGTTAAAGATTTATCCTCACTTCCTGTCCAGTGTAATGTTAGCAGGACAAGAAGTGAGGTGAAATCTCTCTAATGGAGCCCTGGGAGCAATAAAAACCTGACAGGGGTTCTAATCCTTCCCCACTCAATCAAAAAAAAAAAAGAACAACAAGTTTGGGCTGAAAATACACATACACAAGAGGTGTAAAAATGATAACCTGAACTAAAACATATTTTGTGTGTCTCTTTACATGTACATTTTCAGCCAGTTCAACCCCTGATGAATTGCGAGAGAAGCTGGTGAACAAGATAAAGATGGTGCTGAGCTCAGGCTCAGATGAAGAGTGTTCTATATGTTTGGAGTCTCTGAACATGCCAGTTATAACCCGCTGTGCACATGTCTTTTGTAAAGAGTGCATTTGTCAGGTTATTCACAGAAATAAGGTAAGTGTTTTCTTTTTCCTTTTTACTATTAAATAATGATCTACTAAAAATTTTCAGTCTTCAATCTGCATTTTTCCCTACAGCCAAATGCAAAGTGTCCTATGTGCAGAGGTGAACTGTACATGGAGCATTTGCTGGAATGTCCAGAGGACGAGTGCAACCTGAGTGACAGCCAAAATAATGATCAGAAATGGATGTCCAGTTCCAAAGTAAGACATGCAATACATCTTTACATTTAAAACCTTTTTTTTAAATAGGGAAGGTTTTTTGCTGCCTATGTTTTACTGGGGAGATTTATTTTCACTTGCTGTCATAGAGACACAACAGGAGATCTTTAAATACCGGTAGTTGTCACAGGAACAGGTCTCCCCTCTAGAGGATTTTCCCTCGCCTCTTGCTCTGATGACAACTCAAAATTATTTGGATTTCTCCTCACTTTGTCTTTGTGACCAGGACTAAATTACACAAAAAATAAGCACAAACATCACTATAAACATAAAGTTAAATTATTCCAAAGTGTTGTGAAAATAAATACATATAAAAAAGTGAGTCTCTGCAAACAGAAGTAAATCGGGAATTCCAGCCTTCCACCAGCAGAATGCATGATTCTTGAAACACACACATGTTCCTTGTGTCATTCACCACCTGAATGAGCCTCTTACCAAATTATGTTGATCCCCAATCACAGAGATAAACAAGGCATGTTAACATTTAGACGATTCCAGGCTTCCAACAGCAAACCACCAGCATAAACACCATTCATGGACTTCCTAGGTGCCTCCAGTATTAATCGGCTCAGCCAGATAACCACATGCAGCATGTTATGCAAAGGAACAAAGGCCATACATAGTGTAACTCCGTATTACACATTTATTTTAAAGATAAAAAAAATATACAGACGGGTACTCACAATTTAAAAGGTAAAAACAGCAGACAATGATAAAATGCTGCACCGGCTTGCACTTGGCGGCCATGATGACGTCAAGTTAAGCTCCTGCCTACGCTTTCACGTCCATAAGTGTCGTCAGGGGAACAGCCAGGACTAATAGAGGGGTGAATTTCCATTGCGGGGGACACGGACAGCAATAAAACCATAAAAGAAATAGAGAAAAGAGGGCACACCAGCCTTGTGCATTATCCTTTGATAGATTAATTAAAAAAAAATTATTAAAAATTACTCACAAGCATGTGAAAGAAACCGGCAATATAAAAGCTTATAACCGATAAGGCAATCAGCCCGATATCAACAGTCTCCAGGTATTGAAGGAGAGGACATGAGGACCACTGCTGACTGACGTGTTTTGAAACAATAAAATCATGGCAGAGGGGTTGATTTACTAAAGCTGAAAAGGGTAAAACATGGTGCAGCTGTGCATGATAGCCAATTCGCTTCTAACTTCAGCTTGTTCAATTAAGCTTTGACAATAAAACCTGAAAGCTGATTGGTTAGTATGCAGAGCTGCACCAGATTTTGCCCTCTCCATTTGTAGTAAATCAACCCTAAAGTGTCTAAAGCTTTCTTATGCCCCATACACACGATCAGAAATTCCGTCAGAAAAAACTTAGATGGTTTTTCCGACAGAATTCCGCTCAAGCTTGCCTTGCATACACACGGTCACACAAAAGTTCTGAACTTTCGACCGTCAAGAACGCGGGGACGTACAACACTACGACAAGCCGAGAAAATGAAATTCAATGCTTCTGAGCATGTGTGATTTTTTGCGCGTCCGAATTGCATACAGACAAACGCATTTTCGGATAGGAACTTTTTCCGACTGAAAAATAGAGAACCTGCTCTCAATCTTTTGCTGGCTGGAATTCTGCCAGCAAAAGTCCGATGTAGCATACACACGGCCGGAATTTCTGACCAAAAGCTCACATCCGACTTTTGCTGACAGAATTTCTGATCGTGTGTATGGGGCATAATTCTATTGTCAAAAAAAAAGCCCTTGCATACTTTTTAAGCCTAGTCTGAGACATAATGTATTGTTGTGGTCATACAAATGCCATTCATTTTTGCATTACAGATAAGTGCTTTAATGCATGCACTGACAGAACAGAAAAAGAAAGATCCGCATGTCAAAAGTGTCATTGTTTCACAGTTCACTGCATTCTTATCATTGATCCAAACAGCTCTCAGGTAAGAAACACTAAGAATATACCAGCATAGTGTTGATTTAAAGCTGTTCTTTGTATCCCAGTTGTTGTGTCCAAGTTGTTGTCTGTTATTCAATTTATGAGCCTTTTTGTTCTGGTGACCATTGAAGGGAACAACAATCTAAAAGTATAGCGCTGTCACTGGAACAGGTAGAAAGAGGTAATCTTCCATTGAGGAGACTTGTTCCTGGGACATCTGTCAAACATGCATTTCCGCTCACTTTGTGGCAAAAGTTATCTCACTTATTGTCTCCAAAATTTTTCACAGATGAAACGCATACAACAACAAAACTTGATTTAAGATTCTAACCCTTCCCCCACACTGTTCAAAACTAGAAATATGTTTCTTGTTCCCCTCTAATGCCCCGTACACACGGTCGGACGTTGTTCGGACATTCCGACAACAAAATCCTAGGATTTTTTCCGACGGATGTTGGCTCAAACTTGTCTTGCATACACACGGTCACACAAAGTTGTCGGAAAATCCGATCATTCTGAACGCGCTGACGTAAAACACGTAAGTTGGGACTATAAACGGGCAGTGGCCAATAGCTTTCATCTCTTTATTTATTCTGAGCATGCGTGGCACTTTGTCCGTCGGATTTGTGTACACACGATCGGAATTTCCGACAACGGATTTTATTGTCGGAAAATTTTATAGCCTGCTCTCAAACTTTGTGTGTCTGAAAATCCGATGGAAAATGTGTGATGGAGCCTACACACGGTCGGAATTTCCGACAACAAGGTCCTATCACACATTTTCCGTCGGAAAATCCGACTGTGTGTACGGGGCATTACTCTTCTCTTAAGTCATGCCAGCAGGAAGCAGACACACCCAGAAAGGCCACCTAAAATTGATATCTGTTTTGGGTTGATGCTGCCAGATACTCCTGGAATTTATAAAGACTGGGGCAGACAGATTTTGTGAAAGCAATTTCTATGCATTCTAAAAGTGGTGCAGTGTGCGTCTAATGCATGTCTTGTTTAGAACTTGTACTTGAATGTGATGTTATTAAAATGTACCTTTTCTTTTCAATCTGCAGCCAATGTAATTTTCTGTAACATTCAATGTAATATGGCAACCTGGAGGCCTTCTGTACACAATCTTGGGTCCAGCACTACCCAAGAAATGCCATTTCCTGCTTGTGTGATGGGCCCACTGGTTGTCTCAGAAGTCTGCACTAAGATACAAGTAACATTTTAGGCACCCCTTGCAATAGAAATTACTTCCAAAGGGATGCTGACACTGCAACTTTCCTCTATAGTACACTTCAAGTGCATCAGCTGATTAGATTGAACATAGACACTCCCATTCACAAACCAGATATCCAAAAACATAGTTGAACATACAGCTTTTTCTTAAAAACAGATACTGGTAGGGTTCTGCTACAAAGTTTGTTTAAAATATTTCTAATGTACATAGACCACCTAGAGGGGATTGTTTATCAACAAAAGTGGAGTTACCCTTTAAAGTATAAGTTTACCTTTGTTCGCCTTTTTTTTCTAAATTCCAGCTCCCCTATGTACCAATATAGCATTAATGTACTTCTTTTGCAAAAATAAAACCGCTTTCCATTTATTCTACACACGCTTACCTCCCTGTCTTCATAGCTGTTTAAAAATACTGCTTGATTACTTCTGCCTTACTTCCTGGACATACTTTAGGTCATTACACAGGAAGGAGTTAATTTAAAGCTGATCTCATTAGCACACACTCTGCATCATCTACCCTCAGCTGGTTAACTCCTTCCTGTGTCATGACCTAAAGTCTGTCCAGGAAGTAAAGCAGAAGTAATCGAGCAGTGTTTTCAAACAGCTATGAAGACAGAGAGGTAAGCGTGTGTAGAATAAACAGAAAGCTGTTTTATATATGCAAAGTTAGTACATTAATGCTATATTGGTACATAGGGGAGTTAGAATTTAGAGAAAAAAAAGGTGAATTTAGCCTTTAACCCCCTTCCGCCCAGCCTATTGTAAAATGATAGCCGAGCAGGAGTCCTGTTATCCTAGGAGGATATCCCATGACATCCTCCCAGGATCGCGCCTTGCTTCCGGTGCAATCTGTCACACGCTGCGTCCACCAGACATGGATGATGAGAGATCACTGTACTGGCCTGCTGCCGGTACCATGCGATCGCTGTGGCCAATCACAGCAAATCACTTGACAACTGTACACAATGAAAGGCATGCCTTTCTTTGTGTACTATTGTCATGAGCTCTGTGAATGGTCCCAGTGATCATATGGTACAGACAGGGCCAATCACAGCCCATCTGTACCATATGATTAGCTGTGGCCAATCACAGCTAATCACAATAGTAAATGCTGAATGAATAGTTTTCATAGTTAATAGTTTGTTTGAAAAATAATTATTTTTATTTTTTTTTCCAAAAAATTGTGACAAAAAAATTACAACTTCAAAAAAACTTGGCATGCCCCTTACTAAATACCTTCGACTGTCTGCTTTCCAAAAAGAGGTCATTTGGGGGTATTTCTACAGTCGTGGTATTTTCGGCCCTCAAGAAATACTATAGTTTGTCAGTACATCAGATCAATTTTCATATATATATATATATATATATATATATATATATATATATATATATATATATATAGTTAGTGGGGACATAAAGTATTCAGACCCCCTTAATTTTTTCACTCTTCCACAGCACCCCATATTGACAGAAAAACACAGAATTGTTGACATTTTTGCAGATTTATTAAAAAAGAAAAACTGAAATATCACATGGTCCTAAGTATTTAGACCCTTTGCTGTGACACTCATATATTTAACTTAGGTGCTGTCTATTTCTTCTGATCATCCTTGAGATGGTTCTACACCTTCATTTAAGTCCAGCTGTGTTTGATTATACTGATTGGACTTGATTAGGAAAGCCACATACCTGTCTATATAAGACCTTACAGCTCACAGTGCATGTCAGAGCAAATGAGAATCATGAGGTCAAAGGAACTGCCTGAAGAGCTCAGAGACAGAATTGTGGCAATGCACAGATATGGCCAAGGTTACAAAAAAATTTCTGCTGCACTTAAGGTTCCTAAGAGCACAGTGGCCTCCATAATCCTTAAATGGAAGATGTTTGGGATGACCAGAACCCTTCCTAGAGCTGGCCATCCGGCCACACTGAGCTATCGGGGGAGAAGAGCCTTGGTGAGTGAGGTAAAGAAGAACCCAAAGATCACTGTGGCTGAGCTCCAGAGATGCAGTCGGGAGATGGGAGAAAGTTGTAGAAAGTCAACCATCACTGCAGCCCTCCACCAGTCGGGGCTTTATGGCAGAGTGGCCCGACGGAAGCCTGTCCTCAGTGCAAGACACATGAAAGCCCGCATGGAGTTTGCTAAAAAAAAAACACCTGAAGGACTCCAAGATGGTGAGAAATAAGATTCTTTGGTCTGATGAGACCAAGATAGAACATTTTGGCCTTAATTCTAAGCGGTATGTGTGGAGAAAACCAGGCATTGCTCATCACCTGTCCAATACAGTCCCAACAGTGAAGCATGGTGGTGGCAACATCATGCTATGGGGGTGTTTTTCAGCTGCAGGGACAGGACGACTGGTTGTAATCGAGGGAAGGATTAATATGGCCAAGTATAGGGATATCCTGGACGAAAACCTTCTCCAGAGTGCTCAGGACCTCAGACTGGGCCGAAGGTTTATCTTCCAACAAGACAATGACCCTAAGCACACAGCTTAAATAACGAAGGAGTGGCTTCACAACAACTCCATGACTGTTCTTGAATGGCCCAGCCAGAGCCCTGATTTAAACCCAATTGAGCATCTCTGGAGAGACCTAAAAATGGCTGTCCACCAACCTTTACCATCCAACCTGACAGAACTGGAGAGGATCTGCAAGGAGGAATGGCAGAGGATCCCCAAATCCAGGTGTGAAAAACTTGTTGCATCTTTCCCAAAAAGACTCATGGCTGTATTAGATCAAAAGGGTGCTTCTACTAAATACTGAGCAAAGGATCTGAGTACTTAGGACCATGTGATATTTCAGTTTTTCTTTTTTAATAAATCTGCAAAAATGTCAACAATTCTGTGTTTTTCTGTCAATATGGGGTGCTGTGTGTACATTAATGAAGAAAAAAATGAACTTAAATGATTTTAGCAAATGGCTGCAATATAACAAAGATTGAAAAATGTAAGGGGTATGAATATATATATACACACCATAGTTTGTGGACTCTATAACTTTCCTACAGACTAAATAAAACACTGATTTGGGTTATTTTCACCAAAGAAACGTAGCAGAATACAGTTTGGCCTAAACTTATGAAGAGAGATTATTTATTTGCAAAATGTTATAACAGAAACCAAGAACAAATAAATGTTTTTTTTTTCAAAATGTTTAGTCTTTTTTTGCTTATTTAGCAAAAAATAAAAAAAACAGTGGTGAATAAATATGATCAAAAGAAAGCTCTATTTGTGTGGAAAAAAATATAAAAATGTAGTTTGGGTACAGTGTTACATGAACGCCTAATTGTCATTCAAAGTGTGACAGCACTGAAAGCTGAAAATTGGCCTGGGCAGGAAGAAGGTGGTAATGAAGTGGTGAAGGATACCTGTTGTTTCTCATTGATGCTGTGTGTATCAGTTTAAAACTGGAACAGCCCATGGCTGATACTAGTAATGGTTCTAGCCTGGGTTCCCCAAAAGACATCAGGGATTATCATAACTTTTCCAGTAAACTCCTTGCTTGCTCTAACAGGTTCTATATGGGAACTGAATAAATCCTGATCGGCTATTTTTTACTCCAAACTGTTTTGTGACCACTTTGACAAGGCATTTAATAGGAAATGAGCTGTCCCTACAGTGGATCTGTCTATCTCATACCTTAAAAAGGAACTTAACCCCCCAAGGTTTTTTTGCCCTCTTACCTGTGTTGCTGGATACTCCTAAAAACTCATACTCGCCTGTGCAGCGAATCCAGCACTGTCCCGCTGGAATCCGCTGAGGTGACATAGCCCGGTTTCTGCTATGCCATCTTGGTGCTCTTCTTGGCTCAAACACATACCAGAAGCTCAAGGGGACCAAGACATATTCATTTATCCAGTGTAAGTTCTTAAATGGGAAGTATAGCCAAAGCTCGTTTGGTTGTACTTCTCCTGTGGATCACAGAAATGCTGTTTTGTTCTGCACTCCTGTAACCCGTTTTCAGCAGAGGGCTGAATTACGCTGTCTGCTGTCATTACAGAGCCGGTCCAGGCTCAGGCAAGATCACGACAATAGAGTTGTGATCCTCCCACATGCCTGGACCACGCCCTGCTCAACCTCTCAGCGAGACGCCTGAGCCAGCCGCTCCTGCACCCTCCACAGCCCAGTTCTCCAGTCAGCGCTGGGGGCTCAGAGCAGACTGACAATCACCAGCTCTCTGCTCGGGAAGCTGTGAAAACCGAGGGACCTGAGGTTTTCGTTCGCTCGGTTCTCAGTCTTAGAGGTGGCGGGGGACAGATGCAGCATTGGTACGATTCTGAATCCACCTAGATAAGTATGATTATTAAATAAAATAAAAAAACCTACTTCTCTTTTAAGCTGATAACAAATAATTCTAATTTATCATGTCCTTTTTGAACAAACATTCACAGTGATGATGGGAAAAGTAAGTGAACCCATAGACTAATTACTAATTGGAGACATTAGTTTTCACACGTTTAATTAATGAAAGGAGTTTGGAGGTGTGGTTTAGAGCTCCTTTTTACGAGGCATGGTTCACATCAGCAACTTTGATAAAAGATACTCAAACATTTTAAGATTGCTTATCATAAGAAGCATTAGCATGTGAACCATGCCTCTCAAAAAGAAACTCTATGAAGATATATAATCAAGAGTAGTTGATCTGCATAAGGCTGGAAAAGGGATACAAGCAATCTCCGAGTGTTTAGGCATCCATTGGCCAAAAGTTAGACACAGGGAGGTCGATTTATTTAAGGCAAACATACTGTGCACTGCGAGTGCATTTGCTCTAGATCTGAGGAGCAGCTCTGCTTTTTTCTATCATCCAATCATGTCCAAACAAAAATGCTGTTTTTTATTTTCCTTGCATGTGATTGAGTATTTAGTCAGCCAATGGCAGAGAACGCTGATCGAAGTATTCTGGCGGGGGGTGTCCCCATGTCAAAACACAACAGCTCAGTGGGGGAGATTGCTGGACTAACCTCACATATGTAGTACAGCGGGGTTGCATGAAAAAAACAAACTGTAGTTTGTACCAGGCTTTAGAGTGCTGAATTTCACAGGCTGCCAATGAGGGGTAAAGGAGAGAATATCATGGAGATAAGATAATACTCTAGACTTATAAGTTTACTCTTGTGTATCTCCCTGGCAGCAGAGTTTGTCCTGTCACCTTTCCTGCTTTTCTTTTCTCCCTCCATAATCTGTGTTTCCTCCACACAGTCTGTGTCATTTCTGTTGCTTTCTTCCCCCTTTAGCAATAGTAAATCTTAAAGCAGAACTCTGGGAAAAAACTTTTTTCCATGTATTGTTGTTGATCTCCTACCTTTACCAACTATGCCATCCGTCATAGCCTTATGATTTTGCAGAACAGTCGTTAATCTCCAGTGACTTCCTGCTTGTAAGACCACTGGCTGCTATTCCTGCTGTACCCTCAGCCAGCGGTCCTGTCACAGCCCACTTGTAGTCCTATCTACAGCAAGCAGGGATGCACTTCCGTCCCTACTTGCTGTAGTGGGCAGGGGGGACCTCGGTCTGTACTGCCCATGGAGGTGGTGACTGCTGCCCGCCCGTCAATCACCTGTCGCTGCTGCACAGGGTTTGTTAGGAGACACCAGCTGGATGACAGAGCCGGGATCTCTGGCTATGACAGGTTTTGTATGTGAAAACACTGATCAGTGAAAGTCCCGCCTCCTGGACTTCCGGCGATCTGTGTTTTCACATACAAAACCTGTCACAGCCGAAGATCCCGGCTCTGTCATCCAGCTGGTGTCTCCTAACAATCTCTGCTGCACTTCTGATAAGATAAGCGGCACTTATGGGCACAGATAGGCGGCACCTATAGGCACATAAAGGCAGTACCTCTGGGCACAGATAAGCGGCACCTATGGGCACATGTAGGCAGCACTTCTGGGCACAAATAGGCATCTATGGGCACAGATAGGCTGCACTTATGGGCACAAATAGGCAGCACTTATGGGCAATGAGGCGGCACAAATGAGGCTGCACTTATGGACACTGATAAACTGCACTGATGGGAACCGATAAGCTGCACTGATAAACTGCACTGATGAGGCTGCACTTATGAGCATTGATAAGCTGCACTTATAAGGCGGCACTGATGGGCATTGAGGCGGCACTGATGAGGCTGCGCTTGTGGGCATAAGCTGCACTGATGGGCAATGATGAGGCTGCACTGATAAGCAGTGGACACCGTTCCACTGCCAAATATCTGTAGGAGGGGTTTCCACCATCCCTGCAGGTTCATTTTTTTTTTTTTTTTTATGTCTTATTTTTAGTTTGATGTGTATATGTGATGTTACATATCACAGAGACCGGTATTGTGGTAATATTGAAGTCTATTGAGATTTTCATACATTAGAGGTATTCCACTATTATTGTGGTATTGATTGGTAAGTTTGCGCTGCACTTTTTAGTTGTTTTTCTCATGCCGACGTTTACTTGTGCCACATGCTGATGACCATCTTTCTGCGGTGTGAATAGGGATGTGCTCACATACACCAATACAGGCATTGATTGCTGTTAGAAAGATCTCAAAGCTGTAGCAGGAGGATGAATATTTATAATACTTAATTACAGCAGAGTACAGTGTGTATAATATAAAATTGTGTACAGAACAACTCCAGGTAGCCATATTGCATTGCAAATAAATAAAGTGGTGAAGACATCCCTTTTACCCTACATCTTATGGACTTCCACTACTTGCTGTTCCATATTTCACTATAGACACTTTGATTAATTTTAGCAAGTCTCACTGCCGGCTTTTCACATTTGTATGTTGTCATACTCACTTTTTCACATGTGTACTTAGTACTTTATTTATTTTTCACATATATATCTAGTACATGCTAGATATTCTTAGCGCTGCACTTTATTTATTTGCATCTTTAGACCCCTTTCACACCAAGGCGTTTTTGCAGCGTTTTAGCGCTAAAAATAACGCTCATAAAACGCTCCCCATGCATCTCAATGGACCCTTTCACACTGAGGCGTTGCGCTGGGGGGGCGTTGAGAAAAGTCCTGCAAGTAGCATCTTTGGAGCAGCTTTGGGGCGTTGAAAAAAGTGCTTCAAAAACGCCCCTCTCCATTGAAATGAATTGAAAACGCTGTAAAAACGCCTGAAGAACGCCTATAATCCGCCCTGAGCTGTAGAAAAGTCACATGATCTCACAAAAAGGTAAACATGCAAGCAGAAATGAGAGCATCTACAACAACAGGACTGAAATTGTGGGAAGGTCAGAATGATTAAACCGACCATCAAAGGGATTTGGGACTAGTGGGAGCGGGATTAGGGTTCTGGTTTTGGGACTAGTGGAAGTGGGGTTAGGGTTAGGGATTTGGGACTAGTGGGAGCAGGGTTAGGGATTTGGGACTAGTAGGAGAGGGATTAGGGTTAGGGATTTGGGACTAGTGGGAGCAGGGTTAGGGATTTGAGACTAGTAGGAGAGGGATTAGGGTTAGGGATGTGGGATTAGGATATAGATACTTACGTTGCAATGCTCATCCAAGTATAATTTTTGAACTTGTCTGGGTGCACTCTCAAGTCCTCGTATAGCAATGCAAATTGTCCAATTGAGGTGTGCGCTTGGAGGATGGGATGAACCCAATAGTGACGGTGCTGCCTCTGTTGGTGGATATGCTCCCAATAGAGTAGCACAAATAACAAAAACAGCTCCATGAACTCCATCTTCTTTATTTACCCTCTTTCACCTCAACGAGATACCAGGAAGTACACAGGAAGTGATGTAGGGAGGTGGAGTTGTTCTTTGACGCCGATGCTTCAATACGCTTGAAAATGCTGTTAAAACACCTGCAGCGTTGCGTTAATTTTACCGCTAACGCCCCTAAAATGCTGTAAAAACGTGGTAATAACGCTATGGCGTTTTTAGGGCGTTTTTGAAGCGCCTTGGTGTGAAAGGGGTCTTAGGGGACTTGGTTTGTTTGTGTGTCAGCTGCTTTTGCTGTTTCTTATTTTGTTGGGTTTAGTGCAGCATTTTTTCGCAAGCCATATTGCATTGCATTTTCAGAAAATTACAGAGGTTACAGATTGAAAACGAAGGGTAATTTTTAATAACCTTTCATTAAAATATGACTTGTGTCGCAATTGTATACGCTATAATATTTTTTCTTTATTTGCTATTTCTTTTTTCCCCACAAGTTTATCCTTTAAACAGTATAGGTACTTATTTTTAATGTTTTATATAACTATGCCTGCAAAAGGGGCCAGCCTAAAGTCATATATCAGGATATCATTTTCTGACTGAAGTTCCACTTTAATAAAAAAAAAAAAAAAAAAAGCACAGTGTTTATTACAAATTGTGGCTCAGGAGTATAATATGGTTTCATGCATCCAGCCATGTTTCGCCTTTTGACCTCCCTCCTCTTCCCCCTTTAGCAGTTATGTAACCTAGATTTTATGTAAAGCAGTACAGGATTAATGCCAAGTCAGATGTGTTTTATCCATGCAGTGTCTGTTGTCGTGGAAACTGTACACTGTCCTAATTTTTGTTTGTAGAGAGTCCAGCTTCACATTTACACGCCTGGATGGATCTATGAACCAGAAAAAGCGAACAGAAGCAATTCAGTCATTCCAAAGCAGTCATAAAGATTCTCCAACCATTATGCTGCTGTCACTGAAAGCAGGAGGAGTCGGTCTGAATCTGACAGCAGCATCTCGTGTGTTCCTGATGGATCCTGTAAGTAGTTTAATAAAATGGTGGTCATTTTTGTTTAAATTGTATTACACTGATGGCACTATATGCTCAGACATATCCCAGAAATTGTGAAAATACTTTACTGGTACAGAAAAAAGCAAGTTTAGCTGTAAGTTCCATTTACCATGGCCACATTATCTAATTTCAGAATAGCTCTAGATTTCCCCAAGGCTCTAGATGTCAGGTACATAGAGATGAGCACACATTAAAGATGAGGCCCATCTATGCCTGCAAAAACTAAAAGCCAGCATCTACAAATACTGCAGCTGCTGACTTTTAATAATAGGACACTTACCTGTCCTGGAGTCCAGCGATGTCAGCACTGCAGCTGATGTTTCCATCAGCTGTCGGGTGCTGGTGCCACCATTGCTGGTAGGGGGACCAGGTAGCGAAGCATTACGGCTTAACACCGTGTCCCTACTGCGTATGCGTGAGGCACCGCTGCGCTCTCCTACTGGCACGGCGGAGGAGGGAGCTGAGCTGCTGACGTAATGCGCCGTGGCCTGGTCTATCGGAAGTGGGGATAGGGTACCTGTCAAAGACCGGTATCCGCTCCCCCCTCCCCCGAAACGGGATGAGACAAATGAGCGAAGTTTCACTTTTGGGTGGAACTCCACTTTAATACATTAGAAAGACTAAACTAACATAACACAATTTCTAGTCTTCAGCCTGCATAAGTTTGATCAAAGTGCCTGCCACAAACTCCACTGCAACAGTAATATAAGAAAAAACTGCGCTATTACCTAAAATTATCTAAGCTGCAACTCAAAATGTTATACAACACCAAACCGAAATAAAACGGGGGAGCTGCGCTAAATTAATCTATGAGGCAATATTCCATACCCTCACAATGTAAATGGATAGTATACCACAACAGGTGAAATTGTGATTAAAAATAAAATAAAAAATTCTCTTAGTATGGGTCAAAGCACCGATGTACCAATGGAAAACTTTCAGTGAAAAAGGACAGCAATATCTGAAGAATGTAGTAACAATATAAATGAAATGAATATTGACACCTAAATTATTGATGGCAGTGAAAAAATAATGGACTATATAAAAAACTAAACGGCTAATATGGCTGTCCTGTAAATGTAGCCGTTGGAGGGCTGAGACAATGATTTACCACTGGCAGGGGTGCTTACAGTGATCATCATTTATTTATGTAAAACCTTTATCTCAAAAAAAAAAAAAAAAATGTTGCTGTAACTGCTTATGAAGTGCTAGCTGGAGTTTGACTTCAATTTGTTAATGCATCTAAATATGCTAGTGTATTGTACACGCCCCTCCCCCAGACTGACAGTGCTGCTGTGCAAAGGTGTCTCTGTTCTCCTTCATCCAGAGGCGCAGGCACCCTAATACATGTTGCAAATTGTTCTTCCAGCTCTTTCATGTAAGTACCACTTACCTTGCCAGATTTTTGTTGCCCCAACTTTTTTGAGATGTGTTGCTGCCATCAGTTTCAAAATGACCTTATTTTTTGTTCTTAAAGTGGTGTTCCGGCTGAAATTATACTTTTAAAATAAAAATACCCCTATAATACACAAGCTTAATGTATTCTAGTAAAGTTAGTCTGTAAACTAAGGTCTGTTTTGTTAGTTTATAGCAGTAGTTTGTTATTTTATAAACTTATAGCAGGCCGTGGCCATCTTAAGTGTGGGCATCTGAAGCCAGACTGTATTTCTTCCTGGATCTCATCCTTGCAGATCTCGCACGTGCTCAGTGCAGTACAAGCAGTGTAATAGGTTTCAGGTCAGGTTTCCATAGCAACGGCAGTTTCAGAGGAAGTTGCCGCCCCTTCCCAGAAGGCATTGCAAACAGGAAATGATGCGATGGGCCGCGGCCAGGGTGGAGGAAGTGAAAAATGAATACAGCAGATATACAGTAGGTGCTGAGAAAAAAAATAAAAAAAAATATACAATTTGTTTACAGTGCACAGTTTAGTGAGGGATGCTGAAGAGTTGTAAAAGTGGGTGGAACTCCACTTTAAGATGGTACGTTTCCTCAGTTTTAAACGTTTTATATCTTTTCTAATGTGAATAAAATATGGGTTTATGAGATTTGCAAATCTTCCCATTCTGTTTTTATGTAGACTTTACACAGCATCCTAGTTTTTTGGGATTGTACTCTATTCTATCAAGCTACAGAATCATTCATATGATAAGAAAACTTTTCGCTTTCGAGAAAATGGGTGCTGTAATCACTCTCATGACTTTCTAATGGGCACAGCAGCCATAAAGAATTTGAAATATGTAGTCACACAGTATGAAATGTGTGCAGTTACATTACTTTGAACTGATATGAACCTTCTAGAAGTTCTCTGCATTTTGAATTAATATTAACCTCATTGAATGACTCAGAATTTTGTAGTGCTAATCTTGGAACAAAAATACATTTCATTTGTATTTCTGTCTTTTGAGTTGCACAACAGATTTTAAACTTTATAAAATTTTGTTATTGTGACACAAAGACTATTTAAACAAATAATCAGGCATTTATTGGTTTCATAATTATTAATCGATGCTTGCTTGGAAGTACCTTTTTGCATATTTTGCAGCTATAGGTAGGTGAGATGAAGACTGCTGACAAACAGTAGTTTAAAGTGGTTGTAAAGGCTAACTTTAAATAAAATAATAAGTATGTTATTCTTACCTGCTCAGGGCAATGGTATTGCACAGAGTGGCCCTGGACCTCCAATTTCTATGAGGGCACACCTGCAGGCTCATTCCTGAGCTGGGATGTGCTTTATTTGGTTTTACCCCACTTCAGTAAAACTATGGCTGTGGTATAGGATCATTGTCCTGCTAGAAGTTGAAGCTCTCTGCTCCAGGCTCATTTCTGTTTTAGAATGTCCATTGAGGGACACAGAAATTTAGGAAAAAGTTGAGCAAACCCTTGCATATAACCCACTAATCCACATGCCTCAGTGTTTTGGTAATGTGCTATTAGGTGGGATGCCTTTTCTTCAGCCCTGCTGAAACAACTCTTAAGTTTATTTTGCTAGCGATTTTCTTATTTGTTATATTACTCTATTTTTCTTCAGTCAGAATACTCTGTACACCATAGATATTTTTTCTGTTTGGTGATTGCAATCAAGGCGGTAACGCTGCTTGTCTTAGACTCTATACAGTAGCTATCCAAAATGGTGTATCTTCAGCAACAGCTTTGGAGACCATACCTGGACCCCACTGGACAGTAGTTGTGGGGCTAGAATGGAATGTGACCTTCAGGTGCTGGACTCTGCTTTGTGGCACTTTCCAAACCTGTGTGTACTGCATTTGCTGCAGAACACTTTCTGGGTCCAGAGCCCATGACACGGCCTCTGGTGTGATCCTGTCTCTAAGGTTTTTTATGAGTAAGACTGGTCAGGCTGAAGCACAGGGAGCTTAGCTACTTCACAGTTGGTACTATTTGGCACCATGTTAAATTTCCTGCCACCGCCAACTTATGGGTGTAAATGTTAAGGAACTGAGACGGTGTCTTTTTTAGGTGTTACATTTATTTAGGTGTTCATTAAAATAATATAGGGACACAGTGAATGTAGTCTTTTTCAGTTGCAGCCATGACCTCCCCTGTGGCCACAAAGCCCCTTATGTCCATTTCAGGCTTTCTGTTGGTTTGTGCACAATTTAATGCAACAAATTTGCTTACAGAGGCTTTAAAGCAGTATTATACCCAAAAGCAAACATTTATTATATTGCAGCTTACTAATTCTTAAATGTGATGGCTTAATTTGTTTACTTTTTTTAGGCTTTCTTTCATTAATTTCTCCTGGTGATGATCCTTTCAGAAAGTCTGTTTTGCAACAGAGCAGTCTTGCAGATATAGCACTTACACCAAAATTGCTGTAATTCCTTATAACATTAATAGATGTACTAGCAGATTTAGAGCCAAACCCCAGCTAACACTGTACTCCCCCCAGACTGTTAATGGTGCTGTCCAAAGGTGCCCCTGTGCTGCTTTATCCAGAGTGGGGGCACTCCAATACAGGATGTGTGTTACTAGCCAGATCACCAGGTGAAAACAGAGGGAATAAAAAAAAAGAAAACTAATGCACCCACCAAATCTTATAATTTGTAATCTGCAATATATTACATTTTGGTATTGGGTTTAATACTGCTTTAAGTGTGCTCCAGTACCATCCCTGGCAGAGTCTCACTCTGACTCTGCTAGACCTCTTTCTTTCTCGAACATCACGGGACACAGAGCCACAGTAATTACTGATGGGTTATATAGGTATCACTGGTGATTGGACACTGGCACACCCTATCAGGAAGTTCAACCCCCTATATAATCCCTCCCCCTTGCAGGGATACCTCAGTTTTTACGCCAGTGTCTTAGGTGATGGACGTGTAAAGATGTCCTGTGCTGAGCTCCAAAGGGAATATCCTAAGATCCTATACTGGGGCAAGCCAGGCGAACCGGATCCATTCAAAGTGTCTTTTCATGGCCGAATTGAATGGTACCCGGGCCTCGTGTCCGAAGAAACGAGGTTTTACCCGTAATGCTTCTCTTTTTAGAGAGCTGGACCCCGCAGATCAGAAAATGGCTTTAAACTTCCTAATTTCTGGCGAGGTGCTTTACGGTCCCAGAACTGTTGGATCCCCCTACTGATGGGGGCCCCAGTCTCTGACGATTTTTTCAAACGGAGCCCACCGTGAGAGGTGAAGATTGGGTCTGTGTAAACAGCACCCTGCGGCTGGATAAGGTAAGAGGAGATTCCACAGAATTTTTGAGTTCTAGTGGCTTTTCTCCTTTAAGGTAAATGCATGCTATGCCTATTGTGACCACCGGGGGCTGCCAAGAGCACAAACCTACACATGCTGACTGACTGTCTCAGGTGTTCAGTGCTGATTATGTCCCAGCATCTCAAAGCAGGCTGCAAGCAGGTAAGGTGGAAAGGGGGATTTCTCATGTTTGAATGTTCCCCCCAGGCTAGAGAGGGGCCACAGGGGTCTAGAAAGTGGTTATACCACCCGGGCTCTGCAGCCTAATGGCCACCATCTCTGAAGATAGCTGTTCAGGCAGATCTTGTTACCAGTCTCCCTCCTTCCCCCCCCCCATCCCCAGCCTTTTCTCCAGAAGCATGACAGGAGAGTCGGCAGTGCGGGAAGCGCTCATTTTTTTCAAAACTCGAGGGGGGGGGCGGTAGAGGAGGGGGCGGGATGTCAGCACAGAGTGTTTAGACTCCCACTCAGGCCAGCTGCAGGCTATTAAAGGCACTCTGTACAGGTGCACTCAGCCTTCTGAGAGACACAGAGCTGACGGTCGCATGTAAGGTGGGACACAGGCATTCTCCTAGGCAGCATTTACTGAAGTAACACCAGACTGAGCATTGGGTAGCAAGGCTTTTAGCCAGACTACATCGCTCAGCGGGCAGTGTTCATTTGTATACCTCACACCTTGTTGCTTTGCACTATGGGTAGAAGAGGTTCAAGCACCCCAGGAACCAGAGACACTAGGGGATCTCGTTCAGGTTCTGAGGGCCCCCTGTCGGCAGCATCCTCCCCCCCCTAAAGATGGGCCAGGGACGGCTAGCCGGGGAGAGCCATCGGGGTCAGGGGCTACACCTGCCTCTGGCACTTCAGCCCCTGTATATATTACACAAGAGGTTTTTTCCTCAACCATTAATGGTCTAGAGGAAAGATTAATGGCCGTGATTACGTCTTCACTCAGTGGAAGAAAACGCACTAGGCTTTCCTCTGTTCCCCAAGACCCTCAGACAGAGGAGCTCTGGGATAAAGGAGATGAATCCCTTTCAGAGGATCGGGATGGGACGGATGATTCCTCTTCGGGGGAATCAGGTGGAGAGGGACCCTCTGCGACTTCCCAAGAGGAGAAAGTCTTAGTGCAGATCCTCACTGGATTGGTCCGCTCCACATTTAAGTTGCCCATACCTGAAACTGCTAAGGAATACTCTTCTGCTTTGGGGTCACTGAAACCTTTCCAAGCAGCACATGCTTTTCCTGTTCATACTTTACTTGAAAAGCTCATTTATTCTGAGTGGGATCACCCAGACAAACGTTTTTTTCCGCCGAGAAAGTTTTCAACACTTTATCCGATGGAAGAAAAGTTTATTAAAATGTGGGGAATACCGGCTATTGATGCCGCCATTTCCTCCGTAAATAATAGCCTGACTTGTCCTGTAGACAATGCTCAGATGCTCAGGGATCCTGTAGATAAGAGGATGGAATCCCTATTGAAGGATGTTTTCTCCTTGGCAGGATCAGTGGCCCAACCTGCAGTAGCAGCGATTGAAGTCTGTCAATACTTAAGAGACCATGTTAAGCAGGTCATCAAAGTATTACCTGAACAGCAGGCCCAGGGGTTTGCTAACCTTCCAGCGGCCTTATGCTTTGTGGTTGACGCCATTAGAGATTCTATCGTGCAAACCTCCCGTCTTTCACTGGGGTTGGTGCATATACGTAGAATCCTATGGTTGAAAAATTGGTCAGCCGAAGCACCATGTAAGAAGCTACTGGCTGGGTTTCCATTTCGTGGTGCAAGGTTATTTGGAGAGGACTTGGATAACTATATCAAGAGAATCTCTTGTGGGAAAAGCACTCTCTTACCTGTCAAGAAGAAGAGTAAGCGTCCCTCTTTCAAACGGACTCTTTCCCCAGCGCCGGGGGCTTCAGCCTCCAGGCAGTCTCGACGGCCGCCTCCATCGGGGTCCAGAGACAAGAGTCAACCCCAGGGACAAAAGAAGTCCTGGGGAAAGAAGCCTACTAGGCAAAACACTAAGACCTCTGCATGAGGGGGCGCCCCCGCTCACTCGAGTGGGGGGAAGACTGCGACAGTTCTCAGAGCTCTGGCACGAGGACTTCCAGGACAGATGGGTAGTCTCCACGGTAACCTTAGGGTACAAGCTGGAGTTTCAGGAATTCCCTTCTCCTTGGTTCCTCAGATCAAATGTTCCCAGAGACCCAGAGAAGAAGCAGTCGCTCCTTCTAGCGTTAGAGCGACTTTTGTCGCAGGAGGTCATTATGATAGTTCCCGCAAAGGACAAGGGATTGGGCTTCTATTCCAACCTTTTTACGGTCCAAAAGCCAAATGGGGATGTCAGGCCCATTTTGGACTTAAGGGATCTGAACCGATTCCTAAGGATTCAATCCTTCCGCATGGAATCAATTCGAACAGTAGTTCCCACCCTGCAGGGAGGAGAATTTCTGGCATCAATAGACATCAGAGATGCATATCTGCATGTGCCCATTTTTCCTGCTCATCAGAAGTTTCTGCGCTTCGAGGTAGGAGGGCGCCATTTCCAGTTTGTGGCTCTGCCTTTCGGGATAGCCACTGCACCTCGAGTGTTCACAAAGATCTTGGCTCCTCCTCTGGCCAGATTAAGGACTCAGGGTATAGCTGTCATAGCATACCTAGACGACCTGCTCTTGATAGACCGGTCGGTAGCCTCTTTGAATGGAAACTTGAGGACCACGGTCAGGTATCTAGAACACCTGGGTTGGATCCTCAACTTAGAAAAGTCTTTCCTAAAACCAGTAAGAAGACTGGAGTATTTAGGTCTGATTATAGATACAAGCCAGGAGAAAATATTTCTACCCCAGGCAAAGATCACTGCTTTGAGAGAGCTGATTCTGACAGTAAGGACCAAGAAGGGTCCCTCAGTTCGCCTTTGTATGAGGCTACTAGGGAAGATGGTGTCTTCATTCGAAGCAGTTCCCTATGCTCAGTTTCACTCAAGAATGCTGCAACACAGTATTCTGTCGACCTGGAACAAGAAGGTTCAGGCATTAGACTTTCCGATGCACCTGTCGCATACGGTGCGTCAGAGCCTCAATTGGTGGCTCATACCCGAAAACCTGCAGAAGGGGAAATCCTTTCTACCGGTTACCTGGACGGTGGTAACAACAGATGCCAGTCTGTCAGGTTGGGGAGCAGTTCTGGAACAGGCTGCGGTCCAAGGGGTATGGTCCAAGACAGAGAGGACCTTACCCATCAACATTCTGGAGATCCGGGCGATACATCTAGCTCTAAAAGCCTGGACTATCAGGCTACAGGGTTGTCCGGTCAGGATCCAGTCCGACAATGCCACAGCAGTGGCTTATGTCCATCATCAGGGAGGCACCCGGAGCCGAGCTGCTCAAAAAGAGGTGAACCAGATCTTAGTCTGGGCAGAGATGCATGTGCCATGCATATCGGCAGTTTTCATCCCGGGAATAGAGAATTGGCAGGCGGACTATCTAAGTCGCCAGCAGTTACTTCCAGGGGAATGGTCTCTGCATCCCGACGTCTTTTGGGCCATATGCCAAAGATGGGGGGTTCCAGATGTAGATCTCTTTGCATCCCGATTCAACAAAAAGATAGACAGACTTGTGGCAAGGACAAAAGATCCTCTTGCATGCGGGACGGATGCGTTGGTGATTCCGTGGCATCGGTTCTCACTGATTTACGCATTCCCGCCTATTCTGCTACTGCCACGACTCCTTTGCAGGATCAGGAAGGAAAGGAAGTCGGTACTTCTGGTGGCCCCCGCTTGGCCCAGAAGGACTTGGTATGCAGAAATAGTAAGGATGACGGTGGGTTCCCCGTGGACCCTACCGGTACGCCCAGACCTGTTATCTCAAGGTCCAGTGTTCCATCCTGCCTTACAAACGCTAAATTTGACGGTTTGGCTATTGAGACCCACGTTCTGAAGAGTCGTGGGCTCTCAGGTCCTGTCATATCTACCTTGATTAATGCAAGGAAGCCAGCTTCCAGGATGATTTATCATAGAGTCTGGAAGGCTTATATAACCTGGTGTGAATCCAGAGGTTGGCATCCCAGGAAATATGTCATAGGTAGAATCCTTGTTTTTCTACAGATGGGATTAGAGATGAAGCTGGCCTTGAGTACCATCAAGGGCCAGGTCTCTGCTTTATCAGTATTATTTCAGCGGCCACTTGCTTCGCATTCTTTGGTCCGAAACTTTATGCAGGGGGTGATGCGTCTTAATCCTCCGGTTAAAGCGCCCCTAAACCCCTGGGACTTGAATTTGGTCCTGGCTGTGTTACAGAAACAGCCTTTTGAACCAATAAGTCAGATTCCTTTGGTCTTGTTGACAAGGAAATTAATTTTTCTGGTGGCCATCTCTTCTGCTAGAAGAGTATCAGAATTAGCAGCTCTTTCCTGTAAGGAGCCTTATTTGATTATACACAAGGATAGAGTGGTACTACGCCCTCATTGTAGTTTTTTACCGAAGGTGGTTTCTGATTTTCATTTAAACCAAGACATTGTTCTACCTTCCTTTTTTCCAGATCCCTGTTCTCCGGAAGAGAGATCTCTACATTCGTTGGATGTAGTAAGAGCAGTTAAGGCCTATCTAGGGGCAACTACTCAGATCCGCAAGACGGATGTTTTGTTTGTGCTGCCAGAGGGTCCCAATAGAGGACAGGCAGCGTCAAAAGCTACCATTTCTAAATGGATTCGACAGTTGATCATTCAAGCTTACGGTTTGAAACAGAAGATTCCTCCGTTTCAGATCAGGGCACATTCCACAAGGGCTATTGGTGCTTCTTGGGCAGTGCACCACCGGGCCTCTATGGCTCAAATCTGCAAGGCCGCAACCTGGTCTTCAGTTCATACATTCACCAGATTCTATCAGGTGGATGTGAGAAGGCATGAGGATATCGCCTTTGGGCGTAGTGTTCTGCAGGCAGCGGTACAGGGTCCTCAGGTCTGATTGCACCCTACTTGGTCGTGGTTCCCCCCCCCCCTCAGGTAGCATTGCTCTGGGACATCCCATCAGTAATTACTGTGGCTCTGTGTCCCGTGATGTTCGAGAAAGAAAATAGGATTTTTTAAAACAGCTTACCTGTAAAATCCTTTTCTTTCGAAGGACATCACGGGACACAGAGGTCCCACCCCTCTTCTAATACACTATATTGCTTGGCTACAAAACTGAGGTATCCCTGCAAGGGGGAGGGATTATATAGGGGGTTGAACTTCCTGATAGGGTGTGCCAGTGTCCAATCACCAGTGATACCTATATAACCCATCAGTAATTACTGTGGCTCTGTGTCCCGTGATGTCCTTCGAAAGAAAAGGATTTTACAGGTAAGCTGTTTTAAAAAATCCTATTATCTCTGAGTCCCCTATTACCATCTTCTTTTCAGACTCAGTGGTCTCACAGTCTGCTCTTAGACCCCTTTCACACTTTCAGGCGCTTTGCAGGTGCTATTTTTAGCCCAAAAGCGCCTGAAAAACGCCTCAAACACCTCCCCTGCAGTCTTAGTGTGAAAGCCAGAGGGCTTTCACACTGAGGCGATGCACTGGCAGGACATTAAAAAAACTCCTGCAAGCAGCATCTTTGGAGTGGTGAAGGAGCAGTGTATACACCGCTCCTGCCCATTGAAATGAATGGGCAGCACCGCCGGCAAGGTCGTTTTAACCCTTTTTTGGCCGCTAGCGGAGGTTAAAAGCGCCCCGCTAGCGGCCGAAAACCCCCACAAAAAAACTATGGTAAAGCGCCGCTAAAAATAGCGGCACTTTACCGCCGACGCCCCAGTGTGAAAGAAGCCTTTGACAGAATGTTTTTGACTCTCTAGACCAGGGATGGCGAACCTTGGTACCCCAGATGTTTTGGAACTACATTTTCCATGATGCTCATGCACTCTGCAGTGTAGATAAGCATCATGGGAAATGTAGTTCCAAAACATCTGGGATGCCAAGGTTCGCCATCCCTGGTCTAGACTATAGACCAGGGTTATGCAATTAGCGGACCTCCAGCTGTTGCAAAACTACATGTCCCATCATGCCTCTGCTTCTGGGTGTCATGCTTGTGGCTGTCAGAGTCTTGCTATGCCTCATGGGACTTTTAGTTCTGCAACAGCTGGAGGTCCGCCAATTGCATATCCCTGCTATAGACCTTTCAGTAATTCTCATCCAGATTCCCTTCCTTATTACCTACACAAATCATCTAACTTATGTGACTTTGAAAGCAATTAGATGCACCAGAGATAATGGAAGGGTTTCATGAATTCCAATTTTACTTATTGTTTGGTTCACTGTATTTAAGGCATGGAATCCAGCTGCTGAGGAGCAATGCTTTGATCGATGTCATAGACTGGGACAGACCAAAGAAGTTATTGTTACTAAGGTAACGTATAAAAAATAATGGTATAATAAGTAAATAATAATAAGTAGTTTTCATATTTGCAGATGAGGGATGCTGAGAAGATGCTGGTGTATAGTCTTCACCTGACATAAAACCTGTTCCCTATAGATAAGGAGTCAACCAGCTCTGTTCATTCAATGCGCTGCCAGTGCCAGCAGGGAATTTGATACATTTTTACAAACTGAGTTTTGGCCGCTGCAGCAAGTGTTTTTTTTTTTCTGCAAATATTCCCTGCTAGTGCCTTCATGAATGTTGTAGAGCAATCTTTTTATCTAGTCAGCCTGCAACAGCTGCAGCTGGGGTGTCAAAGAAGTGTGTGCCTCCCTAGGCCACAATTCTCAGCTCCACTGGGATGAGCGTTGTGTAGGGGATGTTTGCGAAGGCGTTGTCTGACATCAAAATATTTAGACCTCTGATATTGTACCTTTAGAAAGTCTAGGAAGAGATAATTTGGAGCTTGCAAGCTCCAGATCCTCATGTTGCCTGCCTTTTTGCAGGATAATATGTCTATCTTTAAAGTGGGGCACCTGGTGGTGGGGTATGAAGGGATCCCTGTGAGCTTGCTCTACACAAAAGAGAAGTGTGACCCTTTCAGCCCCAAAGGTATTTTTCAGCCAGCACTCTGTGAACTCAACTTGTGACCTTCCTTCTACACATTCTGGAAGACCAATGACCTGAACATTATTTTTCAATGACCTGAACAGATTTTCAATGTCCTCAATTCTGTTAGCATGTTAGGATATCTTCTGACAGGTGACTCTGGTGTCCTGCTGTATAGGGGTCAACATATCCTCCAGAGCATTCCAAAGCATTTGTGTGATCTCGAATGTTCTGAATGCCGTGCCAAATAAGCATTTTTTGGGTGATACCAGACAGAGAGGTTATGCATAAGTCAGGATTAGTAGAAGTGGGCTGCTTGAGGATGTGGCTCAGTATCAGGCGAGTTAGTAGTACTTACTGAGGCCCCCAGAATGGTTTTGAGGCCCTCATGTTCACGGGAGTTCACCAGGGTTTCCTCCTTCTGTTCCTACTGCACCTCTGTTGATCAAGGAAGGTAGATTTGGAGAGTGGGTCCTTCTCAGGGATTCTGGCAAATTGTGCAAAATGTAGTGCAGTGTCTCTGATATGGACTGATATGGTTTTTTTCTCTGGCCGATGCCGATATTTAGAATCCGAGGAGGCCGATATATGATGCCGATTTTTGCGGCCGATATTTTAGGCCGATTTTTGGATGGGCATGCATTGTGGAGGGGGATGGATGGTGCTGGCCGTGGGTGGGGGATGCATTGTGGGGGGGGATGGATGGTGCTGGCCATGGGTGGGGGGTGTGTTGTGGAGGGGGATGGATGGATGGTGCTGGCCGTGGGTGGGGGATGCATTGTGGGTGGGGATGGATGGATGGATGGATGGTGCTGGCCGTGGGTGGGGGATGCATTGTGGAAGTGGGATGGATGGCGCTGGTCGTGGGTGGGGGATACATTATGGGGGATGGATGGTGCTGGCCGTGGGTGGGGATGCGTTGTTGAGGGGATGGATGGATGGTGCTGGCCGTGGGTGGGGGGGTGCGTTGTGGAGGGGGATGGATGGTGCTGGCTGTGGGTGCGTTGTGGAGGGGGATCGATGGATGGTGCTTGCTGTGGGTGGGGATGCGTTTTGGAGGGGGATGAATGGTGCTGGCCATGGGTGGGGATGCATTGTGGAGGGGGATGGATGGTTTTGAGGCCCTCATGTTCACGGGAGTTCACCAGGGTTTCTTCCTTCTGTTCCTACTGCACCTCTGTTGATCAAGGAAGGTAGATTTGGAGAGTGGGTCCTTCTCAGGGATTCTGGCAAATTGTGCAAAATGTGGTGCAGTGTCACTTAGAGGTGGACTGATATGGGTTTTTCTCTGACCGATGGCGATATTTAGAAATCGGGGAGGCCGATATATGATGCCGATTTTTGCGGCCGATATTTTAGGCCGATTTTTGCATGGGGATGGATGGTGCTGGGCGTGGGTGGGGATGCGTTGTGGTGGGGGATGGATGGATGGTGCTGGGCGTGGAATGCGTTGTGGAGGGGGATGCATGGATGGTGCTGGGCGTGTCAGGTGGATGTGTTGTGGAGGGGGATGGATGGTGCTGGGCGTGCGTGGGGGATGCATTATGGGGGATGGGTGTTGGACGTTGTGGAGGGGGATGGATGGTGCTGGCCATGGGTGGGGATGCGTGATGGATGGATGGATAGTGCTGGCCGTGGGTGGGGGGTGTGTTGTGGAGGGGGATGGATGGTGCTGGCCGTGGGTGGGGGATGCGTTGTGGAGGGGGATGGATGGATGGTGCTGGCCGTGGTTGGGGGATGCGTTGTGGAGGGGGATGGATGGTGCTGGCCGTGGTTGGGGGATGCATTGTGGAGGGGGGATGGATGGTGCTGGTCATGGGTGGGGGATACATTATGGAGGGGGATGGATGGTGCTGGCCGTGGGTGGGGATGCGTTGTTGAGGGGGGATGGATAGTGCTGGTCGTGGGTGGGGGATACATTATGGAGGGGGATGGATGGTGCTGGTCGTGGGTGGGGATGTGTTGTTGAGGGGGATGGATGGATGGTGCTGGCCGTGGGTGGGGGGTGCATTGTGGAGGGGGATGGATGGATGGTGCTGGCTGTGGTGCGTTTTGGAGGGGGATCGATGAATGGTGCTGGCCGTGGGTGGGGGATACATTATGGAGAGGGATGGATGGTGCTGGCTGTGGGTGCGTTGTGGAGGGGGATCGATGGATGGTGCTGGCCGTGGGTGGGGGATGCATTATGGAGGGGTTGGATGGTGCTGGTTGTGGGTGGGGGATACATTATGGAGGGGGATGAATGGTGCTGGCCGTGGGTGGGGATGTGTTGTTGAGGGGGATGGATGGATGGTGCTGGCCGTGGGTGGGGGGTGCGTTGTGGAGGGGGATCGATGGATGGTTCTGGTCGTGGATGGGGGATGCATTATGCTGGCCGTGGGTGGGGGGTGCGTTGTGGAGGGGGATCGATGGATGGTGCTGGCTGTGGGTGGGGGTTGCGTTGTGGAGGGGGGATGGATGGATGGTGCTGGCCGTGGGTGGGGGATGCATTGTGGAGGGGGGATGGTGGGACTGGTCGTGGGTGGGGGATACATTATGGAGGGGGGATGGATGGTGCTGGCCGTGGGTGTGGATGCGTTGTTGAGGGGGGATGGATGGTGCTGGTCATGGGTGGGGGATACAATATGGAGGGGGATGGATGGTGCTGGCCGTGGGTGGGGATGTGTTGTTGAGGGGGATGGATGGATGGTGCTGGCCGTGGGTGGGGGGTGCGTTGTGGAGGGGGAAGGATGGATGGTGCTGGCTGTGGGTGCGTTGTGGAGGGGGATCGATGGATGGTTCTGGTTGTGGATGGGGGATGCATTATGCTGGCCGTGGGTGGGGGGTGCGTTGTGGAGGGGGATCGATGGATGGTGCTGGCTGTGGGTGGGGGTTGCGTTGTGGAGGGGGGATGGATGGATGGTGCTGGCCGTGGGTGGGGGATGCATTGTGGAGGGGGGATGGATGGTGCTGGCCGTGGGTGGGGTTGCGTTGTTGAGGGGGGATGGATGGTGCTGGCCGTGGGTGGGGATGCGTTGTTGAGGGGGGATGGATGGTGCTGGTCATGGGTGGGGGATACAATATGGAGGGGGATGGATGGTGCTGGCCGTGGGTGGGGATGCGTTGTTGAGGGGGGATGGATGGTGCTGGTAGTGGGTGGAGGATACATTATGGAGGGGGATGGATGGTGCTGGCGGTGGGTGGGGATGCGTTGTTGAGGGGGATGGATGTTACTGGTCATAGGTGGAGGATACATTATGGAGGGGGGTGGATGGTGCTGGCCGTGGGTGGGGGGTCCGTTGTGGAGGGGGATGGATGAATGGTGCTGGCTGTGGGTGCATTGTGGAGGGGGATCGATGAATGGTGCTGGCCGTGGGTGGGGGATGCATTATGGAGGGGGATGTATGGTGCTGGCTGTGGGTGGGGATGCGTTGTGGAGGGGGATGCGTTGTGGATGGGGGAAAGATGGTGCTGGTCGTGGGTGGGTATGCGTTGTTGAGCGGGGATGGATGGTGCTGGTAGTGGGTGGAGGATACATTATGGAGGGGGATGGATGGTGCTGGCCGTGGGTGGGGATGCGTTGTTGAGGGGGATGGATGGTGCTGGCCGTGGGTGGGGGGTGCGTTGTGAAGGGGGATGGATGGTGCTGGCTGTGGGTGCATTGTGGATGGGGATCGATGGATGGTGCTGGTCGTGGGTGGGGGATACATTATGGAGGGGGATGGATGGTGCTGGCCGTGGGTGGGGATGCGTTGTTGAGGGGGGATGGATGGTGCTGGTCGTGGGTGGGGAGTACATTATGGAGGGGGATGAATGGTGCTGGGCGTGTCAGGGGGATGCATTGTGGAGGGGGATGGATGGTGCTGGCCATGGGTGGGGGATGCGTTGTGGAGGGGGATAGATGGTGCTGGCCGTGGATGGGGGATGCATGATGGATGGTGCTGGCCATGGGTGGGGATGCGAGGTGGATGGGGATGGATGGTGCTGGCCGTGGGTGGGGGATGCATTATGGAGGGGGATGGATGGTGCTGGCTGTGGGTGGGGATGCGTTGCGGAGGGGGATGGATAGATGGTGCTGGCCGTGGGTGGGGGATGCGTTGTGGAGGGGGGATGGATGGTGCTGGTCGTGGGTGGGGGATACATTATGGAGGGGGATGGATGGTGCTGGATGTGGGTGGGGATGCGTTGTTGAGGGGGGATGGATGGTGCTGGTAGTGGGTGGGGGATGGATGGTGCTGGCCATGGGTGGGGATGCGTTGTTGAGGATGGATGGTGCTGGTAGTGGGTGGAGGATACATTATGGAGGGGGATGGATGGTGCTGGCCATGGGTGGGGATGCGTTGTTGAGGGGGATGGATAGTGCTGGCCGTGGGTGGGGGGTGCGTTGTGAAGGGGGATGGATGGATGGATGGTGCTGGCCTTGGGTGGGGGATGCATTATCGAAGGGGATGGATGGTGCTGGCCGTGGGTGGGGATGCGTTGTTTTCTTTTCTCTGCTCTTTTTAAAGTACAATCTTTATCTAGAGAACCCGCCTGGATAGGTGGGCATTTTTCAATCTTGTTTTAGGCCTTTTCTGCTATGCTGGGAAGATGGCGGGCCAGTGAAACGTCTTAGAGTCCGACATGGCAAGCTCCCGGCTTATGTTGCCCCGTGTCTGAAAATACTTCGGCAGTGGCAGGTGACAGTGGAGGATATCAAGTCCCTCCCCAGGAAGCTTCTGGAGAAGAGGATTTTGAGCTCTGCTTTCAGTGTGTCACTGGCCTTAAGGGATTGCCCAGGCTCTGTAATAAGGGAGGGGTTGCGTTTAACCGCTTCAGCTCCGGAAGATTTTACCCCCTTCCTGACCAGAGCACTTTTTGCAATTCGGCACTGCGTCGCTTTAACTGACAATTGCGCGGTCGTGCGACGTGGCTCTCAAACAAAATTTACGTCCTTTTTTTCCCACAAATAGAGCTTTCTTTTGGTGGTATTTGATCACCTCTGTGATTTTTATTTTTTGTGTTATAAACAAAATAAGAGTGACAATTTTGAAAAAAACGCATTTTTTTTTACATTTTGCTATAATAAATATCCCCCAAAAATATATAAAAAAAACATTTTTTTTCCTCAGTTTAGGCCGATCGTATTCTTCTACATATTTTTGGTTAAAAAAAATCGCAATAAGCGTTTATTGATTGGTTTGCGCAAAAGTTATAGCGTTTACAAAATAGGGGCTAGTTTTTTGGCATTTTTATTAATAATTTTTTTTTTTTTACTAGTAATGGCGGCAATCAGCGATTTTTATTG
Source organism: Aquarana catesbeiana (assembly GCF_042186555.1). Taxonomy (NCBI): domain Eukaryota; kingdom Metazoa; phylum Chordata; class Amphibia; order Anura; family Ranidae; genus Aquarana; species Aquarana catesbeiana. The sequence continues at coordinate 165,560,597 of NC_133327.1, read as the reverse complement.
TGACTGCGACGTTATGGCAGACATATCGGACATTTTTGACACATTTTTGGGACCATTGTCATTTATACAGCGTTCAGTGCGATTAAAAATGCACTGATTACTGTGTAAATGACACTGGCAGTGAAAGGGTTAACCACTAGGGGGCTGGGAGGGGTTAAGTATGTCCTAGGGGAGTGATTCTAACTGTAGGGGGGATGGGCTGTGTGTGTCACTACGCTGATCACTGCTCCCGATGACGGAGCTGTGATCAGTGACACTTGTCACTAGGCAGAACAGGGAGATGCTGTTTACATCAGCATCACCCCGTTCGTCCTCTCCGTGAGGCGATCGCGGGTATCCCCGCGGCGTTCGAGTCCGCGGGACCCGCGACCCGACTCACAGAGCTCCTGGCCGGCGCGCGCCGGCGGCGGCGCACACGCAATGGCACGGCGGGGAATTCAAATGGACGTACCTGTAAGTCCATTTGCCCAGCCGTGCCATTCTGCCGACGTACATCGGCATGCACCGGTCGGGAAGTGGTTAATCAATTTAGAAAGAATCCCCTTGAAGTTTAGGGATCAAGCCTGGCTCGCTTTCTATAAAGGCTCTATGTGAGAGGGAACTTGAAGCATCGCCCTGTGGATGATCGGGACTGTCGTAGAGCGGAGTGTGTTGGTAAAGTGGAGTTTATGGACCACTTTTTGCTGCAGTGTCCCTTTAACATAGAGGTGTATTAAAGGGTGGGGAGGGCTCTAGGCATCCCCTTTTTCTATCGCATGAGTTATGCAGAGTGGGTGTACGGGGCATTCCAGACTCGCTGGGATTTTGATTTTGATGCACTGTTTTTAGTTAGTATAGTTGTCCGTTACTTCACATGGAATGCACGGTGCCAGATTACCCTGTGGAAGAAAGTCCTCTCTGTTGAGGTGGTGGTGCACGATATTCTGGGTGAGGTTGGGAAAATTTGGGTTCTTGAGAAGGGCAGGGAGCCTCAGGCGGTCTGAAAAAGGGCGTGGAGGAATATCAGACCTGCCTTTGGTGAACTGCCCATCTCTGGGTGAGGAGCTATTTTCTTTTCCTGTTTCTTTCACTCCCTTAGCTTTTGTTGGTTAGTATCTTCTTTTTGAAGAAGGGCTGCATGCGTAATGGGTGCGGATTTGTTTCTTGACCTCACAGTTTTGATGTCTGGTGTAGTGGTGTGAGTTGTAGTAAGATTTTCCCCAATAATCACATGTTCATGATGAGTTTTGTTTTTGCTGTAAAATCATTTTTTGTTTGAGAGCAGATTTGCTATATTTATTTTCATTTATGTAAATATGTATATATTTATGTATATTATATATGGTGATTTTATGCTTATTGATTGCAAGACTTTTAATAAAGAAAAATTGGATGGTGCTGGGTGGGGGATACATTATGGAAGGGGATGGATGGTGCTGGCCGTGGGTGGGGATGCGTTGTTGAGGGGGGATGGATGGTGCTGGTCGTGGGTGGGGGACACATTATGGAAGGGGATGGATGGTGCTGGCCGTGGGTGGGGATGCGTTGTTGAGGGGGGATGGATGGTGCTGGTCGTGGGTGGGGGATACATTATGGAGGGGGATGGATGGTGCTGGCCATGGGTGGGGATGCGTTGTTGAGGGGGATGGATGGATGGTGCTGGCCGTGGGTGGGGGGGTCCGTTGTGGAGGGGGATGGATGGATAGTGCTGGCTGTGGGTGCGTTGTGGAGGGGGATGGGATGGATGGTGCTGGCCGTGGGTGGGGGATGCAGATGGAGGGGGATGGATGGTGCTGGCTGTGGGTGGGGATGTGTTGTGGAGGGGGATGGATGGATGCTGCTGGCCGTGGGTGGGGATGCGTTGTTGAGGGGGATGGATGGATGGTGCTGGCCGTGGGTGGGGGGTGCGTTGTGGAGGGGGATGGATGGATGGTGCTGACTGTGGGTGGGGGGTGCGTTGTGGAGGGGGATCAATGGATGTGCTGGCCGTGGGTGGGGGATGCATTATGGAGGGGGATGGATGGTGCTGGCCGTGGGTGAGGATGCGTTGTTGAGGGGGATGGATGGTGCTGGCCGTGGGTGGGGGGGTGCGTTGTGGAGGGGGATGGATGGATGGTGCTGGCCATGGGTGGGGGTTGCGTTGTGGAGGGGGATGGATGGATGGTGCTGGCCGTGGGTGGGGGATGCGTTGTGGAGGGGGATGGATGGTGCTGGGTGGAGATGAAGATGATTGAGTTGCATTGTGAAAATGGATGAGAGTTACGTTGTGAAGAGGCTCTCCACAATGTAACTCTCAGATCCACCCAGATTCATCCTCATCCATTTTCACAATGCAACTCAATGCCAGCTTGTCAGCCTCAGCCAGGTGTCCCATCAAAGGAGATTAAATAAAGTCTGCAGGGGGCACAGCAGCACATATTACATTTTTGTGACTTACCCTCCATCCATGCTGCTTTCTGGTATCTATCTGCATGCACCTGATAGGGCTAGGTGCATACAGATAGATGCTGATGAGCTGACCGGCAAATCACATAACAAGCAAAATAGAAGCAGCTAGCAGGCTCCGCCTCAGCAGGGAAGGAAGAGGAGCTAGCTAGTGCTGGCCACAATCACATGCTGGGGGGGAGGTACTAGTCAGACAGGCGGAGGATCGGGCTTGTGACATGCTGATAATGATGCTTTCTTCCTCTGCTACAGCCCGCCGATGTAGGGGGGCGGTGCAGTGCAAGTGAAACTTTCTTTTCTCTATAGGTGCCGGCCGCTGCGCATGCTATCTGCAGCGCGGGTGAATGATCAATTACACATGCTGCTGTAGGGGGAGCGGGCCACTGGTCAGTACTACTGGCGGCCCTGCGGGCCTGGTTTAGTGTAGCAGCCGCGAATCGGCCTAATTTTCACAATAATCAGCCGATGCCGATTTCTTAAACTGCCAAATATCAGCCAATATAGCGGTCGACCTCTAGTGTCTCTGCCTCTGTCCTTCACGGCTCTAGAAGGAATTGCACTAGCACCTTCTGAGGAGTCTGTGTCTACAATAGGGTTTTCCTCCTTGTTGCTCTTGGTCATGTCAGCAAAATGAAGACATCATCAAACAGGGTAGGTACTGCTGAGGCTTACTGTGATGCAGCAATGCTACGACTAAAGAATGAGATGGATGGGATGGTTTTTAAGAGAAACCGCACACATCTGGTCACTTTGGGGTCATAGCCACACACACTGTAGAGTCTTTGAATGCGTATCCTAAAGAACTGAAATTTAGTTCTTTAGCTTGAGGTTTCTTAAATGTAATACTGAGCAATCACCCAATCTATGCAGATGTGCATTATACAATTGTCTGCAGATCAAACAAAAAAGCTTGTGTGGATTCAGAACAATCAAGAAAATCTCGTGCAAACATCAAAAGGAACAATTTGATAAAGGGTGCAAATCTCGGACGAAAGCTGGGTGTACCGTATACTATTTTCTATATTGTCAATTAAGAGGTTCAGAAAATCTATTACAGACAGGTTATACTGCTGCCTACAGTAGGTTGGGACACTGGCAAACTAACCCCTACATAACCCTTCCTCTATCCAGTGTGCATCCATCTTTTGCTAATGTCTTAGGATACTGCTAAGTCCTGCTTTACTCTTTACATAGCAGCTATATGGATCGGCAGCTTCTCAGCCCTAGCTTCAGAGGCCGTACATGGGCCCTTCCAGACTGGACATTGTAGGGCTATACTCAAATGTGCTCTTCAGACACTGGGTTCTGCAGCTGGCCTTTTCCAGGCCTGAGTGTACTGGCCAAGTTAGCTATGAAGCCTTTTCTGGGTTCAAAGTCATGTTGGGTGCTATTTTTCCATTTCCTGCCACCGTCAATTTTCCGCAGTAAGGACTAAAGCTGAAGGATTGAGCGCTGATGTTATGCACTCTCAATGCTCTCATTATTCAACCTAAAGGAAGCACCAACCGCTTCTGTTGCTGAAGCATCATGTAGATCTCCAGTCTAGTGCCACTGCCGCCTACAATGACTTGGTCACCACTAGCTCCCTGAAACTCTCATCGGCACCAGCTGCCTGGGTTTGTGAGTGTTGAGGCCTTTTCTCACATTGGGCCTAGTTGCTTACTGCTAGTATAATCTAGAACCTGAGGCACCTGTCCTTGTAGGGTCATCATTGGAGTCTCCTACAGCTCCATCAACCAGGGCTGAGGCCTCCCTCATATCCACTGGCACCTTGTCCACTGTAGACTTCCCACCTGTTTGTACCCAGATGCTGGAGTAATCAGCCCACTGAAGCTCTAAGCGTGCCCAAGCTCCATCTTCCACAGAGTCTGCTTCTGATCCCCTGAGCCCTTAATTCAGACCGAGGGCCCGGACTCTAGCTCTGTTTCAGCCCCATCAGTCCTTCATGGAGGCTGATATTGAGCCACCTGCTGATAACTCAGATATACAAGGGGTTGTCTCAAACCTGATTGATGCAGTGTGTTCTACCCTGCATTTGGAGGATACTTTTCCAGGCCTAGGGTCTTTTCGAACTCCTGCACCTGCTTAGACTTTCCCACTACACTCAGCGTTTGGGTCATATCTCTATGAGGTCTGAAGACACCCTCAGGGATCCATTGCCCCTCCTGACAGTGTAATGTAACAAAAATGGAATTTGAAGCACCGCACCACTGTTAAGAGGTCCAGATACAACTTTATTCAAATTTGTCCTTCTGTTTTTTTTCTAGTACTGATGAAGAGGGTGGTTTTGGAGCCCAAAACATAATAAATACTTTTGGGTTGTCCCCCCTGACTTTTATTGGAATAAAGTTGTATCTGGACCTCTTAGAAGTGGTGTGGCACAATTTTTACTTTTGTTACAATATACTATAAGCTCTGTAGTGAGAGATTGTGGAACCGCTGAGTGTGCTTGTTTAAGCAGCTATATGTCTGGTGAGTGCATACAGTGGAGATAATAATTATTTGATCCCCTGCAGATTTTGTAAGTTTGCCCACTTACAAAGAAATGAAGGGCCTATTTTTTTTTTTTTACTATAATTTTTTATCATAAGTGTATTTTAAATGATAAAAAGACAGAATATCAACCAAAAATCCGGGAAAAAAAAACACAGGATTAAGGTCTGGAGACTGGTTAGGCCACTCCATGACCTTATTGTGCTTCTTCTTGAGCCACTCCTTTGTTGCCTTGGTGGTATGTTTTGGGTCATTGTCATGCTGGAAGACCCATCCACTACCCATCTTCAGTGTTCTGGCTGAGGGAAGAAGGTTTTCATCCAGGATTTTACAATACATGGCCTCATCCATTGGCCCCTCAATGCGGCAAAGTCGGTCTGTACCTTTAGCAGAGAAACAGCCCCAAAGCATAATGTTTCCACCTCTGTGCTTGATTGTAGGAATGGTGTTCTTAGGGTCATAGTCAGCATTTTTCTTCCTCCAAACACAGCGAGTCCCCCTCAAGGACGCATATGTATAGTCATGCCAATGAACATCTAAATGATTAAGAGAAGGATTGTGAGAAAGTGCTGTGGTCAGATGAGACCAAAATTGAGCTCTTTGGCATTAACTCGACTCGCTGTGTTTGGAGGAAGAAAAATGCTGACTGTGACTCTCTTAAGAACACCATCCCTACATTGAGGGGCCAATGGATGGGGCCATGTATTGTAAAATTTTGAATGAAAACCTTCTTCCCTCAACCAGAACATTGAAGATGGGTTGTGGATGGGTCTTCAAGCATGACAATGACCCAAAACCTACCGCCAAGGCTATAAAGGAGTGGCTCAAAAAGAAGCACATTAAGGTCATGAAGTGACCTAGTCAGTCTCCAGACCTTAATCCTACAGAAAATTTATGGAGGGAGCTAAAACTTTGAGTTGCCAAGAAGCCTTAAGGATTTAGAGAAGATCTGTAAAGAAGAGTGGACCAAAATCTCTTCTGAGATGTGTGAAAACCTGGTCACCAACTAAAAGAAACATCTTACCTCTGTCCTTGCCGACAAGGGTTTCTCCACCAAGTACTAAGTCATGTTTTGCTTGGGGATCAAATACTTCTTTTACTCACTGAACTGCAACTTAATTTATAGCATTTGTTTTATGTGTTTTTTTTAAATGGATTTTTGGTTGATAATTCTGTCTCTATCATTTAAAATACACCTATGATGAAAATTCTAGACCCTTCGTTTATTTGTAAGTCGGCAAACTTACGAAATCTGCAGGGGATCAAATAATAAGTTTCCCCACTGTAGATAGTGGAGGTTGAGTGCCACTTATCTTCATATCGGCACGGTGGATTGTCATTGGAATTTGACTTAAGACGATATAATACCATTAAGTTGTACATTACAGATTTTGGACTATTACACATTACTGCAGTTATTTATTTTGCACATTGTCTATCAGTATACTAATATTTTGTTTGATCTAGACTTACCACCTTTTCATTTGAGTGTTTTTGAGACACTGCACATTTTTATTTATTTATTTATTTTTAAGGTTTGTATATTCACTTTGCTGCCAGCTGCCTTTACCTCCAAGCCCGCTGACTTGTTTAGTTATTACATAGACATACTTGACACACATGGCAGTTATTTATTTTGCACATTGTCTATCAGTATATTAATATTTTGTTTGATATAGACTTACCATCCTTTCATTTGAGTGTTTTTGAGACACTGCACATATTTATTTATTTTTAAGGTTTGTATAGCCTTGGCCTCTTCCAAACAGACACATGCCCCCATATTAAATCCTGCTTCTCATTCATTGGCTTTAACTAACTCTTTGGGGTAACTAAACGCAAAATTTTTTTCATCTTGGATAAAAAGTGAGGGTTATAACCCCTGTCATTTTTTTTTTTTTACATCTGTCCCATAGCCAAAACAGAAAGTGAGAGGAAATCCCTTCAAAGTGAGGAAAACTTCAGGCTGTCACCATTGGAAGATTTCCCCTCTTACTGTTCTGATGTCAACCCAAAACTTGTGATGTTTCTTTTACTTTCATTTTTTAAGATAACGATAAGCAGGACAGATAGAGAGGATGAATCTACCTAACGGGCACATATAGTAATAAAAACTTTTCTAATCCTTCTCCACTCTATTCAAACCTAAAAAAATTCAAAAGTTGAAAGGTTGCTGGCTATTATAGGGATGTTTCTAAACTGACAATTCCCTCTTATAAAAAGCCTTTTCTTGTTTTGCACAGGGTCAGGTTCGTCTCTCCTTTACACCTCAATAAGAATATTGTCCTCTTCTCTTCGTCTTGCTCCAATACCAAGGAACTTTTTCCTACACTACTTGGATGTTGTCAAGGACTACCTGACAGCCACACTTCTGTTTGCAAATACTTTCAGGTCCTTGTAAAGGACATCCTGCCTCCCACTCCACCATTGCCAGGAGGATCAGACTTATTTCTAGGGCCTATGCCCTTAACCCGTTGACGCTGGCCACACGCATATATGCGGCCGCTTGGAGGGTGGGCCTTAATGCTGAGCAGCCACATTTATGTGACCCTGTTAAAATGCTGAGATCCTGCTCTCAGCGAGGTGGCCGGCGGGTACTGGAAATCTCCCAGTACATACTAGAGATCAGGAGCTTTCCGATCATCTGACCACTGTGACAGCCAATACTGGAAATCTCCCGGTACATACTAGAGATCAGGAGCTTTCCGATCATCTGACCACTGTGACAGCCAATCACGGTGTTCACATGATCTGAAACCCCTTAAATGGCCTGGAGGTGCTGGCGCCAAGGGGATAAGGAAAGCATTCTTCCTTTCTCTATCAGAGCTCATTCCACCAGGTCTGTTGGTGTTTCTTGGGCTTTCCAACATCAAGCATCTGTAGCCCAGATTTGCAAGGCTGCCACCTGGTCCTCTGTTCCCAAGGTTCTATCAGGTGAATGTTCCAGCCTCAGCTTATGCAAACTTGGGTCACAAGGTGATTCAAGCTGTTGAGTGTTTTAACACTAGTCTTTTGTGGGTAAATTGGCCGTTCTGTTTGCTATTTGTTGCCTACATCTAAGTTTATTGCTTGGGGGGACATCCCATGGTCTGTGATTAGTTCTGTAGTGTACGATTCATATAATGGTAATTTTGATTCACCTGTAAATTCCTTATCTTGGAATACAGTACAGGACACAGGCCCCTTCCCTCTGTCTTATGTGGTCATTCCTTATTGCTTGCTTAAAAGCTGGAGTCTCACAGAGTGGGTGGAGTTTTTTTTTTTTTTTTCTAGTGTCCAGTCATCTGAAAGTAGCCTGCATATAAATTATGATCTATGAAGTTCTCTACTGTACTCCATGATAAGGCGTTTAATGGTAAATCAAAATTGCCATTTTTTTTTTTTTTTTTTTTGGACCATGATATTACTCGCAGTGCATGGGTGCACTAAGTCTAAGACGGTGCCATTCGTTTTCCACAAAAGGTGTTTTTCTTTCTCGCCCATTGTGGGACAGAGGAAATCTATATCCTTTGGGTTATACTGCTGCCTAAAGCAGGACTGGACACTGACAAACAAAAAAAACTAAAGATCAGTTTGGGGTATACCTCCCACTTTTTTTTTATGTCCTAGGGGGGTGGTCGTGTTTTCTTTAGAGACCTGATTCTTCAATCAGGCTTCCTTTTACTCTACTGTTGTCAAAGGGCACCAACTGATAAGTGGTTGGAACCCTTTTCCAGAGCTCTGTTCTCTCATATGGGTCCTGCCCGGTACCCAATTCTGGCTGTGACTTTATTTTGTGAATGTATGCCTGACAGGCCAAACCCTTTTACTACCACTGATGTATACCATATGTCCCCTGGAACTGGTGCCCTATTACACACACACCCCCGCCCCCTCCCTCCCCCCCCTCCCCCCCCCCCTGTGTTGTTGTTGTCACTCACTGACAGGGTGTTTTTTCAAGCTAAATACATTTCTGTCAGAATCAACTGACAAAAGCAATGGAAAACATGCATGTATTGCATAGATTTTATGTGTTGTATTTTGCTCAGACATCTGCTTTAATTCAGTGTTTCTCAACTCCAGTCCTCAAGGTGTCCCAACAGGTCATGTTTTCAGGATTTCCCTCAGATGAAAAGGCTGTGGTAATTATTAAGGCAGTGAAAATGATCAAATCACCTGTGCAAAATAATGAAAAGCATGACCTGTTGGGGCGCCTTGAGGACTGAAGTTGAGAAACACTGCTTTAACTTCATATATCTACACTGAACAGTTACAAGAGTTTCTTTTAGGTAGAAATTGCCATGATTTTATATATCCTTAAGTATACTTAATAATAAATCTAATAAACAGAATTTTCAAAAAAAAAAAAAAAAGTATACTTAATAACCCAGTACATCTCTATTCAGTTTGTTGTTAAAGATTCAGTGGAAGAAAATATGCTAAAAATTCAGGACAAGAAGAGAGAACTGGCTTCAGGGGCATTTGGGGGAAATAAGCCAACATCCAGTGAAATGAAACAAGCCCGCATTAATGAAATCCGGACCCTGGTAGATTTGTAAATGCATACCTTCTTCCAGACATTTCAACAGAGATATAAAAACATTTTTGTTACTGCGATTTGTATTAACAGTGTTCCATTATAGAGAAATCTGTATTTTTCAATTGCAAAAATACCTGGGTGTAGTATTGGAAAACATGTAAACCAATCTAAATAAAGCACTTTATTTGTCTATGGTGTATTTATTTATTTTTCTCCTTTTTACTGTGGTGGTACATAAACACAATGGCATACATTGGAAATATAACTGATAGACTGCATCTCCTGCCAGGGCCACACAGCGCAGATCATTATCCCGATAGGATAGGATTACGTTTTATGGTTGGTGTCAAGACACATAAGCCATCTGTAACCAAGGTCCCAGGTTTGCCCATTTGATAAATCACAAGGAGATCTTTTAGTTTCAATTCTAAGAAGAAAAAAAAAAAAGTCACCTGGAGCAATTAGTCCCATTCAATGGAGTCTTAAGTTAAAGTGTTTGTTACCCCAACACTTTGTATTCCTGATATGTGCCTGTTGTACCATGTACTTGTAGGAAAAAGTATCCTGTTCGCTTTGTTTTCCTTCTTTTATGTGACGTCCCTGGTGTTCCTGCTAGCCCCTCTGCTTTCCTATTAGCAACTGACCACACTAAGCAGGAGAGCACACCCGTGGTCAGTTCTCTAGCTATGCTGGGAACATAGCCTGCTCTCCAATGATCAGACCTCCCCTGCACAGCCATACACTGGGAAGCTCAGTGTACTGTTGCTGCTCCACCCCAGCAGCGCTATTGTGTTCTGCCAGCAGGAGGCCTTCCCCCACCGGCAGAATGATCACTGCTGGTGGTTATAGCTACAGGCAGTGATTGGGTGAAATAAACGCGGCAGGTAACCCTGAAAATGCTCAGTTTTCAATCATTTTCTATGGTGAGCATTTTCTCTCTTGCTCACATCTGAGCAGCCCATGTGTCTATAGAGTCGTGTGTGTGTGTGTGTGTGTGTGTAAAAGTAGCGCTAATAAAAGCTGTGTGAAACAGCTACATAATCTGAAAAAGGTAATAATAAAAAACATGTGGGTAAACATGTAAGAAATCTGAACACGTGAACCTAATAAGGTGGCAAAGCACAAGTGTAATAAAAAGGAAGGGTGATGACAATAAATGGTCCTTCAAATGATGGACAACTCAGTGTAAAAAAGGACAAAAAAGTGAATGTCTTGACAATTAATGTCCCAAAAAAAAGGAGGTTTGTGGAGAAACCAAGGAGTCCGTCAGATAATAAACATCTTCATGTGGGCAATCGGAGACATCGAATAAACTGTTGCCAGCAGATATCACCAAGAAGGAATAAAATGGATACTCTTACCAGAACGTGCAGATCTGGATGTCAGCGACACCAGATCAAACAAGCATGGATTGAAGCAGCACAAGATATCCTAGGATAGTCGTCAGGAAAACTGGAACAGATTCAGGTATCCTCAGAAGATGACATCTATCTGATAAGCTTGTCACAGATGGAACAATCCTTGGGCCAATGATGGCCGGATCAGTAGAATAGACGAGTTCATGATGTAAAATACGTGAAAAGAAAAGGGGGCTCCAGATAGTGCAGATCAAAAGCAACTCTGGTTTTATTTGCATAAAAGCAGCATACAGCAACTAAAAATGTGATCACAATAAAAACAAAGCAATGTGGGGAGCAAAGAAGCAAAGCCCTACGCGTTTCGTCCTAATCGGACTTCTACAGGGGCATCAAACAGCTCCCCCACATTGCAACATATATATATATATATAAGTACTAAAAAACTTAAAACAAGTAACGACCAATCAAGAAGTGAGTTAGCTGATTGATTGGAATAGGCTAACCAATGGGGGCGGTGGATAGATAAGCCTCCAACGGGTAAGCCTATCACATGTGGGAATGTTATAACATATGGTGCAGCATAGTAGCACAAAACCACGAGGGCTAAAAAGCCCGCAAAATTCGGCTAAAACAGGCACCCAATCGGGGTCAAATAGCCGCAATGTGGCTGTATCCCAAAAGCCAATCAAGCATCGAGTTTCAGCTGAAATGGCGGAAGTGTGTTGTCACTAATCCCTATACTCGCACCGAAACCGAGTCACTCCCGGGCCGGAAGGGGAGGGACGTTTTGGCCACCTCAGAACGAGGCTTGAACGAGGGCCAATGGCATGAATAGCCCTCCGCTCGGAATCGGGAAGTGTCCACCTCGGAACGAGGCTAGGACCGCAAGTCACGTGTGTGACATTCACCACGTGACTCGCTGGCGTGGCACGTAACAGTATACGTGCGGCCAACAACAAAACATCCTGCGTCACTCAGTTGAACCAGAGGGACAGGTGTCAGCAATGATGTATATTCATTAATAGAAAAAACTAGCATCGCCACCAGAACGAAAATGAAATAAGATATGCAGACCAATCTAACGTATGGGGAAAATTCCTATCCACAATGGTATTAGGAATTCAACAACAGCCAAAAAAGCATGGAATGTAAAGTGACCCCTCATAATACCTATGCAATAATAGAAGGCGGGCAGCACAGTGGTGTAGTGGGTAGCACTCTCGCCTAGCAGTAAGAAGGGTCGCTGGTTCGAATCCCAACCATGACACTACCTGCCTGGAGTTTGCATGTTCTCCCTGTGCCTGCGTGGGTTTCCTCCGGGTACTCCGGTTTCCTCCCACACTCCAAAGACATGCTGGTAGGTTAGTTGGATCCTGTCTAAATTGTCCCTAGTATGTATGAATGTGAGTTAGGGACCTTAGATTGTAAGCTCCTTGAGGGTAGGGACTGATGTGAATGTACAATGTATATGTAAAGCGCTGTGTAAATTGACGGCGCTATATAAGTACCTGAAATAAATAAATAAATAAAAATAAGGGTGATAAGTTTATAATTGTGATAGTCAAATCAAATGTGTGGAAACAAAATATAAAAATAAAAATAATAAAAATGAAATGAAAATAAGAAATAAATACATTAAAAAAAAAAGGGAATGGTATGTGTGTAAATAAAATAAATGTGTGAATGAATGAATTAATGGAATATCTAAGCCTTATTGATAAATGAGTTAATATCCCACTCAACGTTAAGCCCAAACGCACAAAACTTCCAATAGGTCTCAAGTCGGGATACCCCACGGGTGCGAGATTCGCCCCTCCGATGGGGGACAAACTTATCGATGACAAATTTCGGCCCCGTGGGGGTCACAATCAGGGTGATCAAGATAATGGCGTGAAACAGTGTGATTTTACCATTCTTTATATTGGTCAAATGTTCATTCATACGAACTGTAAATGATCGTGTAGTGCGTCCAATGTATTGTTTGTTCCAAGGACAGGTAAGTAGATAAACTACAAATTTAGTGGCACACGTGGTGAAATGTTCCATGGGGTAAGTACATAGAGTGACCGAAGATGGAAAAGTCACTCTTACATCTGCCACAAACGTGTAGGCAGGCGTTGCATCTACGGCACGGATAATATCCCTTGCATTGTTAGAAGAAAGGGGTATGCTTAGGAGGATTGATCACATTGGGTGCGATCTGTCCTTGGATGGAACTAATTCCTCTAAATATAACACCAGCATTATCGGGAATCACAGGGCCTAACAGTTTGTCACACTGAAGAATTGGAAAATGTTTTTGAATGATTTGCTTAATTTGTCTGGATTGAACTGAATAAGTAGTGATGAAAGACCATCTAAACCTATCATCCGTGTCGTTTCTAGGAGAGGACTTCAATAAGGAGTTCCTGTCTATTTTGGAAACTCTTTCTATTTTGAGATCTAAAGTATTAGGTAGATAACCCTTTTCAACAAACCTATTTTTCAAAATAGTGGACTGGTTGAAGAAGTCCTCTAGCCGGGTGCAATTTCTCCTCAATCGAAGAAATTGGCTACGAGGAACAGACTTCAGCCATTGTGGATGGTGACAGCTGTCAACCGGAATTCGGTTTAAAGTGGGTTATAAACTCAAAATGGCTGTCAACAATTTTGATCTCCAGATCAAGAAATTGAATAGAAGTAAGACTGGCCTCATAGTTAAGACGTATACCTCTATTATTTGAATGAAGAAAAGTAATGAATTCGTTGAGCGATTCATGATCGCCATTCCACAGGAGGATGTCGTCTATGTATCTAGCCCAAAGAACCAATTCAGGTCTATTGAGGGCATAGACGACACCCTCCTCCCATTTGGCCATGAATAAATTGGCCAGACTGGGGGCAAACTTTGCCCCCATAGCCACTCCCCTAGTCTGCAAAAACTTGTCCTGAAACCAAAAATAATTATGCTGTGTGGCAAATCTAAGAAGTTCCATAATAAAATTCAGTTGAATCAAGGACAGAGTGGTATTGTGCCTTAAATAGTGCTCTACTGCATCGAAACCTAAATCATGTGGAATACAAGTGTACAGAGAGGCCACGTCCGCCGTAACAAGGAACATGCCCTCTCTGTACTCGGTGGACTCCAGTAGTCGGATGGTGGCACCAGTGTCTTTCAAATAAGAGGGCATTGAGCCTCGGTTGGAGGTGGAAGTCCACATATTTCCCAATTTGGGAAGTCACCGAGTCGCCCAGGGGGATTGACCGGATCCTTATGTACCTTTGGAAGGTAGTATATAGTAGGGATCCGAGGTACGAGTGGTATAAGAAAACTCCATTCTTTTTTTTATCAAAGATACCAAGGGAATATCCTTCACTAACGGAGTAAGGGGCCATTTGTATTTGGCAGTTGGGTCAGAGTGAATGAGACTATAGGTACTCGAGTCTCCCAGAATCTCATTCATCCTGGAGATATAGTCATCTTTATTCAAAATTACTATTGCTCCACCCTTGTCAGCGGGGCATATAATCAAATTTTTCTGTTCGCAAAGTGATTTCAATCCTTTCTTAATATTAGGATCTAAAAAGGTTTTTTGTTGGGTAAGCTCTCCAGTTTTCCTGTTCTAGTTTTCCTGCCGACTATCCTAGGATATCTTGTGCTGCTTCAATCCATGCTTGTTTGATCTGGTGTCGCTGACATCCAGATCCACACATTCCGGTAAGAGTACCCATTTTATTCCTTCTTGGTGATATCTGCTGACAACAGTTTATTTGATGTCTCAGATTGCCCACATGAAGAGGTTTCTTATCTGACGGACTCCTTGGTTTCTCCACAAACCTCCTTTTTTTGGGACATTAGTTGTCAAGACATTCACTTTTTTGTCCTTTTTTACACCAAGTTGTCCATCATTTGAAGGACCATTTATTGTCATCACCATTACTTTTCATCCGAGATTCACCCTTCCTTTTTATTACACTTGTGCTTTGCCACCTTATTAGGTTCACGTGTTCAGATTTCTTACATGTTTACCCACATGTTTTTTATTATTACCTTTTTCAGATTATGTAGCTGTTTCACACAGCTTTTATTAGCGCTACATTCACATTCACCTTGAGTTCACAAATTTTAGTCACATTTATATGTAACTGCTCTAGTTTTTCTAATTTCTTCCCAAATAGCGCAGTTGTGTGTGTGTGTGTGTGTGTGTGTGTGTGTGTGTGTGTGTGTGTGTGTGTGTGTGTGTGTGTGTGTGTGTGTGTGTAAACACTGGTAAATGACAGCCCACTCCCTCCCTCCTCCATGCCCAATAACCACAATAGAGGTTGGATATTGTATGTAAATTAATGGTGGTTTCACCTCGCTGTTATTCTAAGACACAGGCTGTGTGGGAAAAAAAATTGCAACACCCACCATTTTAATCTGTAGGACTTTTGCTTAAAAAAAAGTTTGTCAGTTTTCTGCAACTTGTGGCAAAATATAAAATACCCAATGGATGCAACATGCCTCTCAGCAAATAGCTTCTTGGTGTCTACTTTCCAAAACGGGGTTATTGGGGGGGCGGGGGTTTGTGCTATCTTGGCATTTTATGGCCTTCAAAACTGTGATAGGTTAGTGAGGAGTAAAATCAAAAATTTACACCCTTAAAAAGCCTTAAGGCGGTGCTTGGTTTTCGGTGTCCTGTATGTGGCTAGGCTCCCAAAAAGTCTCACACGTGGTATCCCCATACTCAGGAGAAGCAGAAGAATGTATTTTGGGGTGTAATGTCACATATAACCATGGCATGTGTGAGCAATAAACCATTTAGTGACAACTTTGTGTAATTTTAAAATTTTTGTCATTTTTTTAATCACATGACAAAAAATAAAATATTCAATGGGCTCAACATGCCTCTCAGCAATTTCTTTGGGGTGTCTACTCTCCAAAAGGGGGTCATTTGGAGGGGGGGTTGTACTGCCCTGCCATTTTTTTAGCACCTCAAGAAATTAGATAGGAAGTCATAAACTAAAAGCTGCGTAAATTCCAGAAAATGTACACTAGTTTGTAGACGCTATAACTTTTGCACAAAACAATAAATATACACTTATTGACATTTCTTTTTTTACTAAAGACATGTGGCTGAATACATTTTGGCCTAAATATGTGACTAAATGTGAGTTTATTGGATTTTATTTATAAAACAAAAAGTAGAAAATATCTTTTTTTTTTTTTTTAACATTTTCGGTCTTTTTCCATTTATGTCGCAAAAAAATAAAAATTGTAGAGGCAATCAAATACCATCAAAAGAAAGCTCTATTTGTGGAAAAAAAAGAACGCAATTTTCAATTGGGTACAACATTGCATGACCAATTACCAGTTAAAGCAGTGCAGTGCCAAATTGTAAAAAGTGGTTAAACCAGGGAAGGATCTAGAGTACTAGATTTGGGTGATTGGCGCTGTTCGACTGGGTCCACTATGATGTACACAAAAATATGAGTGTGAAATAAAAAATAAAAACTTATATGTATATAAGAATGGTAAAAGTTCTGAATGTGTAGACAAAATTTATGTGCATATATAAAAAAACCTGACCCCAATCTATAAAGTGCAGTGTGTAGCACCACATAGAATGCAAACACTGAAAAAATTAAGTGATAAAAATTAAATCATCCCAAAAAGGTGAAAATATAAATATGAAGAAAATAATATAAAAATTATTTGAAAAACCCTTATTGGTAAAATCCTTTGCTGATAAGTACACACAATAGTGCTAAAACACATTAGTAAAACTCCTTTGCTCATATGTACACACAATAGTGCTTAAAACATAAGTAGTGAGTGATCAGTTCATAAAACAAGTGTCCCCAAAAAGGAAATTCCATAAAAAGTTCTCCTTAAAGTGCAGTAATGTGTCTCTTTATTCACATGACAATATATATTCCTGGTGTGGAAAGTGCTCCCAGCCTTCCAAAGGACCCCCACTTGTGCCCTCACTCACCGGAAAGATTCACCCCTGCAGGGGTATCAAGCCTGTAAACTGTATCCAGCAGTAATGGTCCGTGGTGACAATCCTCCGTTCTCAGGATCTGCTTGAGCCAGGCTCATATAGGCCAATCTCACTCTTGCAGACAGTCATACAAATCTTGGCGAAGGTGCTGGCCCTAAGCCTTAAAGTGGATGTAAACCTGAATTTTTTTTTTTTTTTTTATGTCATAATGTAGAGTATTAGATTTCCTATCATTTGAACCCAGTCTTGCCACAAAGAGTTAATCCAGCTCTGAGCAATCCTCTTTTATTGTTCAGTGAGATAAAACTTGACAGAGAAAAACTGTCAATTCCTCCCCCTTGCTGTGAGTGACAGGTGATTTACATATCTCGTGCACTAGCCTAAGACATGCATTATTTTTTAATTCCCACCCCCACTCCTTTCTTCAGCAGCTCTGCAAGGATTGGCTGTTCCACAAGTCATGCGGTTACTTTCCTGTCTTTTCACTGGAAGTTAGAGATCATAGCAGAAGTTCAGTGTAAGAAATACACAGGAGAAAATGCATATTGACAAGGGGAGTGTAGAGGTGGGTGGGGAGTCTACTGACATCACGACTCCACCCACTGAGTTCCAGACAACAGACCCACCCACAGAATCTGCAGTTTTTCGGGTCTCATAACAGACAGATGGGAAACATTTGACAGGTAAAGGTACATGCAGGAGGCATGTATATCCTTATAGATAACCCCTATGGCAGTAGTTTAGAAAGGATGACATTGGGTTTACATCCATTTAAATAAGGTAATCTCTTCCATTATACACCCGGATCAATCAGGCTTCATACCAGAAAGATCCATGGCCATTAATTTACGCCAACTATTTCCTAATCTACAGTCCCAGGCTGACAACTCGGGAGATAGGGCATTGCTATCTTTAGATGCCCACAAGGCATTCGATAGCATCGAGTGGCAATATCTTTGGACTACACTGAGCAAGTTTGGGTTTGGACCTGTATTTCTTGGGTACAACTACTTTATAGCTCCCCATCAACGGTAATTAGAGAAGCAGGTCATGTATCCGCACCTTTTGCACTACATAGTGGGACTTGACAGGGTTGCCCTCTGTCCCCTTTACTCTTCGTCATAGCCATAGAACCCATGGACACCCTGATTTGCTCTAACCCTTTAATAACTGGCTTTAAATACGGCCAGATACATGAAAAAAAAAAAATCATGCTTTACGCTAATGATACTATGTTACTACTGGGAGACACATCAGGGTCCCCAGGGGAAGCCATGTCGGTTATCAATTGATTTGGATCATTTTTGGGACTAGCGATCAATTGCAGTAAATCCTCGATTATGATGTTAGAGTCTGTCCCTGTGCAGGGGCCTACACTCCATGACATCTCAGTGTCACCCAAATTTAAATATTTGGGAGTCTATGTCATTCCACAGCCATGCGATTATGTATCCCTTAATCTTTCCCCATTACTAGGCCGCATTAGGGACAAAACTAAAATTAAGTAATTGGTACAATAAATATTATTCGAAGGTGGTTACGGATTTCCTCTATTTACTGCATATATGTATTAACTTGTCTATTCCCC
Source organism: Aquarana catesbeiana (assembly GCF_042186555.1). NCBI lineage: Eukaryota > Metazoa > Chordata > Amphibia > Anura > Ranidae > Aquarana > Aquarana catesbeiana. Next base: position 165,542,252 of record NC_133327.1, on the reverse strand, counting down.
TAGTTAGCTAGTCTATTAAAACTCTGATAAGCACAATGATACAAAGTTAGCTATGAAACCAAGCACACGGCTTAATAAAACAAAGTTATTTATTTCTCAAGAAAATAGGAAAACGCTAACATGAAAATACTATAGAGAATTATACAGAGTATATGACAAAAGAACATCAAAGATACTTATCACAATGCTTTCCTCAAGATATTGTTTAGTTAGCTGGGCTCAGTATGGCAAAAGAGAGCCATCAGACTCAGGCACGAGCCAAGAGCGAAAAGGGGCGAATTCCCTCCTGTGTGCCCTTTTTACACATTCATTCAGACCCATTTGTAACCACCCCCACTAGCCTCCTGTCCAATGAGATATTGCCAAGAGGTAGTCCTTTTAATATATTATATTACTGTCCGTCCTGCAGTATTGGCCTCTAGGGGCAGCATTGTCCATATATCATCTCTAGGTTCCTGTTGATCCTTTGATCTTTGTCACCCACAGTCATCAATCATCCTGGCAGCCATGGTCTCTTTCAACAGCGTTATAACAGACAGTCCGAAGCCGAGTTGTCCAGCCTTGATGGAAGCCTGATCTCTTCTTTCAGATATGCTACAAAGCTTTGATGTGCAACCTGTTACATTCCAGACCGCCCCCAAAAAAGTAATGGCTTGGTTGTATCAACCAGAAAGAAACTCCAGAAATATGATATTAAATCATGTTGCTTTCCAACAGAAAATATGGTCCAAATTAAAAATGTCATTGGTAGGTAGAGTAAATCTCACCAAGATGATTTTCATGCCACAATTTTTGTACATTCTGCATAATACCCCTATGGTGGTCCCGCTTATCTAGCTTAATAAACCCCCAAGGATTAGGTTGGAGCAACTGGACCTTCCCAATACAGGGGGGGGGGGGGATCATGAAGATCCCTTTTACAGCATGTTACGGGTTTGTACAGTGTGGCTATGGGGCTGGAAGCTTTATCCTTTGCCAAATCTAATAAACTTTTTCCCACATATGTCCTGATGCAAAAAAGTGTGGAATAAAGTTCAACAGTTACAGGATATTAATGGCTTTACTGGGTATAGCCATATATGGAACAATAAGTACTATGGGGAATTGTTATCCCTGACATGTGCAGAGCAGTGGAGGTCTCATGCTGTTACACATCTGATTCATATTTTTTCTAATGGTAGGCTACTCCTTTGCAGACTTGCAGGTAAAATTTGGGTTGCCCCAATCATTGTACTTCCTTTATTTGCAGCTGCGACATGCAATTAAGACACAAACAGGTAGTAATCTGTGGACACAGTACCCAGCCCCTATCTTTCATTATATGACTGAGGTGTCTCATTTCAAGAGTTTAAAATTCAGGACATACTCCATGTTGCTATCATATTCTTAACTAGCTTTCCCACCAAAGTGATAGCTCACTGGGAGAGGGGTGTGGGTGCTTTCGAACAGGACCAATGGGAGGAGGTTTTGCAGGCAATACAGGTGTGCTCGCTTAATACGGCACAACGACTGTCCCAGCTATACATTGTGCTGAGGGTCCACCTCACGCCTGCAAGGCTGCATAGGATGGGCATAGGTGACGGCTCTGATTGTACAAGGTGTTCTAGAGACCATAGGGACCTCATCCATCTATTATGGCGTTGACCAAAGCTACACCTATACTGGACGGGGTCCTCACAACCATCAACAAAGTATTCCAGGTCAATGTCCAACAAGACCCCAAACCGTGTATACTGGGTATTCTTGATGACCTACCAATTGAAGACAACCCTAAAAAGGCAATTGGTAGAGCTCTTTTCCAAGCCTGTAAGCTTATTCTTCAACACTGGAAGCCTTCTACTCTACAGGAATGGATAGCCCAAATGGGAGCTACCCCGAGATTGGAGAAATAAATATTTTAAAACCGGGGCCGACCAGGCAAGTTTGATTTGATGTGGGCCTCCTGGTTGAACACCCCAGGATTATCTCCTGTGGATCTCATTCTAAATAGACTGAAGGTCCATTCACACTTTTTTTTTCAGTGCAAAACAAACTAGTACAGCAGGGATATGCAATTAGTGGACCTCCAGCTGTTGCAAAACTACAAGTTCCATTAAGCCTCTGCCTCTGGGTGTCATGCTTGTGGCTGTCACAGTCTTGCTATGCCTCATAGTTGTGCAACAGCTGGAGGTCTGCTAATTGCATATCCTGGTAGTACAGTCAAGTGTAATGCACCAAGACTTAAAACTCTACAAAGCATGACGTGTTGGGGTGCAAAGTATTTAAAAACAATTGGGGTTCATTGACACTCCATACAAAGTGAACAAGCTGCTGTAATGCAAATTAACGTGTTGTAATACATAACAACGCCAGCGTGAATCTAGCCTAAGGGTCTTTGGCCAAGAAGCAATAATACAGTGGATATAGAAAAGAATCACCCCCCTTTGAAATAATCACATTTTGTTACTTTGCAGCCTGAAATTAAGACAGGCACAGTTTGTTTTATCCAGCTGTATTTACTCAACTTATAACATCCAAGTGAAACACCAACATGTCGGAAAAAACAAAAACAGAATTACCGAATTGGAAAAAGGATCACCCCCTCCTAAAAATGACTTGTAAACTCAATCAGGTGTAGCTAATCACCTCAATGGTACACAAAGCCATTTGACTTTCAACTGTGATCAGCTGTGGTCATTTTGATTAGCTCATCATGAAAAGAGCTTTCCTGGATCATGTCAGTCCCTGATAGTGCAATTGAAGCAATCAACTATGGGTGGCATTGCACTTTCAAAAGATCTCTAGGGTAAAGTTGTGGACAGGCACAAGTCAGGAGATGGATTAAAAAGAAATTCAAGGTTTTATCAATGCATAGAAGCAGAATGAAGTCTATTATTAAAGTGTTACTAAACCCACAACAGTAAAATCAATCTGTATATGCAGTAAAACATGCTTGTTAAATACAACTGGATAAAATGAAAACTCTGTCTGCCTTCATTTCAGGCTGCAAAGCAGCGAACTGATTATTTTATATACCCACTGTATATTATACAAAAAGCCTCATTCTTAAGATGGTGGGAGAAGCTCAATAATTTCAAGGCTGTATAATTCAACTTTTCTGTAAGTGATATCGCTCCAATGGAGCCAATATGCAGCTTTAGTCAGACTAGTATCCTTCCACCTGAGGCACTGGTTATTCTGGTTTGTGACCAGACTCACAAATTAATGCTGGTATTTAAGCTACTTTCACACTGAGGGGCTATACAGGCGCTACAGCGCCAAAAATAGCACCTGCATAGTGCCTGTAAAGAGCCTCTCCTGTCTCTCCAGTGTGAAAGCCTGAGTGCTATCACGCTGGAGCGGTGCACTTGCAGGACGGTAAAAAAAAGTCCTGCAAGCAGCATCTTAGCAGTGCTGTATACACCGCTCCTAAAGCGCCCCTGCCCATTGAAATCAATGAGGCAGCGGCGCTTTGCAAGCTGTTTTAACCCTTCTTTGGCCGCCAGCCCCGCTAGCAGCCGAATAGTGCCGCTAAAAATAGCGGCGCTTTACCACTGACTTCCCCAATGCCCCAGTGTGAAAGTAGCCTTAAGGAAAAAAAAAAAAAAGACAGAATCGTTTTGTGAGTACCTGAGTGTTGTGGGTACCTGAGTGCTGTGAGTGCCCGAGTACTGTGAGTACCTGTGTATTGTCATGTTGAGTATTAGTATCAGGAAGCTAGTTGTTAGTTAATTGGACTGAGCATAATTCCCAATCCCCAGTAAATTAGTGGGTACGATGCCCGGCGGGTGTGGAGATGCGACTCGGTGTACATCTTGCGGCATATATGCGTTCCTTGATCATCTGATCGAGGGCGAATTATATTGTGCAAAATGTAAGCACGTTGATTCCCTGAAAGCCCAGGTTCTGAATCTAGGGAAACAACTGTCAACACTGAAAAGAATCTCCATCCCAAAGGAAAGCTGGGAACGTACCCGGCAGGGGCCAGCACAGAGGCGGGTGGAGACTAAGTTGTGCAGGCACCAGAGAGGAGTAGATGGGTGACAGTCAGGAAGGGTAGAAGGGAAAGCGTCAGGGAGGCCAATCCTGACCTGGAACATCCCAATAAGTACGCCCCGTTGCCTGACGGTGAAATCAGTCAGGGACCGGCATTGCTGGAGTGATGCCCCTAGCTGCCAGGGGAATAACTCCTCCGGTAAGAGTGGGGAGAAGCCAAGGGGAAGGAAAGGAATATTTTGGGGGTAGGGGACTCAATTCTCAGAAGGACAGAGAGGGAAATTTGTCACAAGGACCTGAAGTGTCGAACTGTATGTTGTCTACCGGCCGCTCAGGTTTGGCACATCACGGATCTGATGGACAGATTATTGAGGGGGGCTGGGGAAGACCCGGCTGTTATGGTGCACATTGGCACCAATGACAAAGTCAGAGGAAGATGGAGTGTCCTAAACAACGGTTTTAGGGATTTAAGAGCTAAAATGAGGAATAGGACCTCCAAGGTAGTATTTTCAGAAATACTACCGGTACCTCGAGCCACACCAGAAAGGCAGTAGGAGATTAGGGCAGTAAACCAGTGGCGGAGGAGCTGGTGTAGAAAGGAGGGGTTTGGGTTCTTGGAGAGCTGGGCCGACTTTTCAGTCAGTTACCAGCTCTATAGAAGGGACGGATTGCACCTAAATGAGGAGGGTGGGAGTTGAAGATGGCAAAAAAGTTAGAGGGGCTTTTAAACTAGGTGATGGGGGGGGAGTCCAGACATAGATAACCAGTGTGGAATATATTTCAGGGGGTAGTATTGGGGGCATTAGTGGTAGGTAGACAAAAACACCTAAACCCGTGGTAAGTATAGTAACAAGTCCTACTTGCAACCTCAGAACACCCAATAAGGAGACAGTATGCATCCGGACAAAACTACGAGGCATGTTCACTAATGTCTCAAAGAAAATATAAATAACACTGCGCTAACCCAATATGAAAAGCAGCTACATAAAATATGACCAATATTGTAAACAGAAGTAAAAGTGAAATGCAGCGCTAAAAATGATAACCAGTGGTAAAATGCACATCAGACATGGTGACCAGTACCAATATATACATAGCTGAAACACATGAAGCATAATACCAAAAAATTGAATATTAGACGGATATAGTAAAGTCCCAATATATGGCTATGAATCTGATACAAGAGAGTCCCAAACATAGGCTAAATATGAATGTTGGACTGATGTAGAAATCTTCTCTTGTATATCATGAGTTGTACGATCATGGGAAGTGAATAGATGGAATACGCTTAGAGGATAAAATCAGAAACCAACTTGAAAAACGTAACATAAATAAGTCACCGGGACCAGATGGCTTGCACCCGAGGGTCCTTAAGGAACTCAGTCAAGTAATTGCCAGACCATTGTTCCTAATTTTTATGAACAGTCTACTGACTGGCATGCTACCAGCTGATTGGAGAAAAGCCAATGTAGCACCAATCTTTAAAAAAGGACCAAGATATATCCCTGGGAACTACAGACCAGTTAGCCTAACATCAATAGTATGCAAGCTCTTGGAAGGGATGATAAGGGACTATATACAAGATTTTTGTAATGAGAATGGTATCGTTAGCAGTAATCAGCATGGATTCATGAAAGATTGTTCTTACCAAACAAATCTATTAACCTTCTATGAGGAGGTGAGTTGCCATCTAGATTAAGGAATGCCCATAGACATAGTGTATCTGGATTTTGCAAAGGCATTTAATACAATTCCCTACAAATGTTTACTATACAAGCTAAAGTCTGTCAGCATGGACCAAAGGGTGAGTACCTGGATTGAAAACTGGCTACATGGGTGAATTCAGAGGGTAGTGATAAATTGGGAGTGCTTGGAAGGGTCCAATGTGGAAAGTGGTGTCCCTCAGGGTTCTGTCCAGCAGCCAATCCTATTTAATGTATTTATAAATGACCTGGAGGATGGGATAAACAGCACAATCTCTGTATTTGTGGACGATACTAAGCTAGGCAGGGCAATAGCTTCTCCGCAGGATGTGGAAATCCTGCAAGAAGATCTGAACAAATGAATGGGGTGGGCAACTACATGGCAAATGAGTTCACCACTTCTGCCCCAGAAGATTTTACCCCCTTCCTGACCAGAGCACTTTTTGCGATTCGGCACTGCGTCGCTTTAACTGACAATTGCGCAGTCGTACGACGTGGCTCTCAAACAAAGTTGACGTCCTTTTTTTCCCACAAATAGAGCTTTCTTTTGGTGGTATTTGATCACCTCTGCGATTTTTATTTTTTGCGCTATAAACAAAATAAGCGACAATTTTGAAAAAAAACGAATTATTTTTTACATTTTGCTATAATAAATATCCCCCCAAAATATATTAAAAAAAAAATTTTCCCTCAGTTTAGGTCGATACGTATTCTTCTACATATTTTTGGTAAAAAAAAAAAATCGCAATAAGCGTTTATTGATTGGTTTGCGCAAAAGTTATAGCGTTTACAAAATAGGGGATCGTTTTATGGCATTTTTATTTACATTTTTTTTTTTTTACTAGTAATGGCGGCGATCAGCGATTTTTATTGTGACTGCAGCGTTATGGTGGACATGTCGGATATTTTTTACGCATTTTTGGACCATTGTCATTTATACAGCGATCAGTGCGATTAAAAATGCACTGATTACTGTGTAAATGACACTGGCAGTGAAGGGGTTAACCACTAGGGGGCGGGGAGGGGTTAAGTATGTCCTAGGGGAGTGATTCTATTTGTAGGGGGGATGGGCTGTGTGTGTCACTACGCTGATCACTTCTCCCGATGACAGGGAGCTGTGATCAGTGACACTTGTCACTAGGCAGAACGGGGAGATGCGGTTTACATCAGCATCTCCCTGTTCGTCCTCTCCGTGAGGCGATCGCGGGTATCCCAACGGCGATAGAGTCCGCGGGACCCGCGACCCAACTCACGGAGATCCCGGCCGGCGTGCGCACGCCGCCGCGCACACAATGGTATGGCGGGGAATTCAAATGGACGTACCTGTAGGTCCATTTGCCCAGCCGTGCCATTCTGCCGACCTACATCGGCGTGCGCCGGTCGGGAAGTGGTTAATGTAGAAAATATAAAATAATGCATTTAGATGGCAAAAACATGAATGCAAGCTACTCACTAGGGGAAGAACCTCTGGGGGAATCTAGGATGGAAAAGGACCTGGGGGTTCTAGTAGATGACAGGCTCGGCAATGGCATGCAATGCCAAGCTGCTGCAAGCAAAGCCAATAGAATATTGGCATGCATTAAAAAGGGAATTAACTCCATAGATAAAATATGTCTCCCATTCTACAAGACTCTGGTCTGGCCGCACCTGGAGTAAGCCGTCCAGTTCTGGGCACCAGTCCTCAGGAAAGATGTGCTGGAAATGTAGAGTACAGAGAAGGGCAACAAAACTAATAAAGGGACTGGAGAATCTTAGTTATTATGAGGAAAGATTACTAGCACTGAACTTATTCTCTCTGGAGAAGAGACGCTTGAGAGGGGATATGATTTCAATGTACAAATACTGTACTGGTGACCCCACAATAGGGATAAAACTTTTCTGCGAAAGGGCATTTAAAAAGACTTGCGCCCATTCACTAAAATTAGAGGAAAAGCGATTTAACCGGAAACTGTGTAGAGAGTTCTTTATGGTAAGCGGTAAGAATGTGGAATTCTCTTCCACAAGCAGTGGTTTCAGCAGGGAGCATAGATAATTTCAAAAAACAATTAGATAGGCACCTAAACGACCACAACATACAGGGTTATACAATGTAATATTGACATAAAAGTGCGCGCTCGCACACACACAGGTTAGACTTGAGTCTTTTTTCAACCTTACCAACTATGTAACTATGTCTCAAAGCAATAATTCACCCAAATGTTTATGCTGGAATTCATACAGGTAAAAATTAGGCAGGCTTGTGACAGTAACTAAAAATTAGTTTAATCTGCCCAATTTTAGACTGAGCCAAGTGTCAACCAACATTCCCAAGATGCCACATTGGTTCACCATCTCCATTATAGACAGACACTAGTGGACCAACATGTGTAGTGGCTTATATCTGAGGAATCTGGAGGATAGAACCTCTTCTTCCATAGTAATTTCATCTCCTGTAGCAGGGGCTTAATAGTAAAGTCTGCATAAATGTTGAAAGTGGAACAAGCAGTAAGATCTTGAGCATTCCTGTGCCAGGTTTGAACTATTTAGCTCACTCTCATCTGCCCAAAACTAAAACATCACATCTAGATTTCATGAGGGGTGGATGGATTGTCTAATGCCTGATATGACCTTTAACCCCTTCCTGCTGTCCCCTTCCAGCCCTTTAAGAGCTTCTAAATACCAGGAGGTGGACATTTGGGTCATGTGACTGCTGTGATTGGCTGTCACATGATTGGAAAGCTGATTGCAAGTATGCATCAGGAGCTTTCTGGTCACTGCTGGTGACTGTGCTGGGAACATGCTCTCAGCACAGAAAAGCGTTAAAGCCCACCCGCCGAGAGGCCGCATATATGTGTGCCATCGGTGGGAAGAGGTTAAAGCTAAACTACAGGAAACCCCAAAATCCTTCCTTGCAGTGGTGATGTACCCACACTGCAAAGGTTAACTGCTCATTTATGTCCAGGAAAGAAAAGCTGTTTTACTTACCTGACCTTCTGCTCCCCCGCCCCAACGCTCTGGAGGTGGACTGAGTCCATACATCCAACACAGGGCTATGGTCCCTGCATCAGTCTTGATGAAGGCAAAGAACCTAAAGCCACCGAAGCATTGGGGAGAAGAGGTACTCTGGTTAAAAATAAATAAAATAAAATACACCACACACACAACTCCATTCAAATATGTATTTACTCTAAAACAGTACCTTTTATTTGCTCTCTGCCACCTCCAAATGCCTTTTTTTATTGCTGTGATATGACTTCCTAGTAAAGGCTGGCTATGTTCATTCTCTGTGGACCCACTGCAAGAACGTAGCCAACCCTCTCTTGCCGACTCCCAAGATGGAATAAGAACTATTGGATGTGCAGTGTACATAGAGCCCAAACGGAAGTGGGGGGGGGGGTTGGGAGATTCAGGTGCTCACATAGAATGTTACAAGGATGAAGAAAACGCAGTAAGAAACTAATAAAAACATAAAATACAGGGCCATTAAAGCAGTGGATGTGTGTCTTTTTGGATCAGCCATTGTACTACAGAACTCTATAGCAGCTGTCGCCAACCAGTGGTCTTCGGACCATGAGAAAATTGTTGGTCCCCAGGGGTTCTGCCACAAATCAACATTGTGGTGGATGTATACTGCCAAGTGTTCTCATTGCGTGCTGATAGACAATACTGTCAGCGCTCATTGATACCCGATGCCTCCTCCGTAGTTCCGGCTCCTGTGAACCCAGAGGGAGGCTCCGGGAGTAGTGCAGAGAGTGGGAGGTGAAGAAAGGGACTTCCAATAGTAGCACTGATCACAGCCTGTGGGAGGGAGCACAGAGCTCGAGCACATGGCTGGATAAGGAGGTGAGACCCAATGATGAGTTTATGTAAGGCAGCAGTGTGATGCAGAGTGCAGTGGGAGGGGGGTAGGCAGAGAGCCGGAACATTGTGTGTATAAGGCATGTTAAATTCATGTTAATGGTCCGCAGGCTTCAAAATTGTCAGTTTAGTGGTCCATGAGGTCCAAAAGGTTGGCAACCACTGGACTAAATCATTGTACACACAGGCTTCAGCTTGTATAAGCAATGTGTACAGCCATTGTGCAGTCTTATTGAAGCTTTCAACCATTCCCATATCAACCAGAACTTTCCATTTAAATTTGGTTTAACAAAACATCTTTCAAAAGTCTTTTTCCTTGCCAGAATTGGCTCCTTGCTCTGGGTGGAAGCAGGACCTCCTTAGAGATGTCTGACTATGGAGCCAAAGCCAGGATCTCTCCAATCCACAGTTAGCACTAGCTTAGCTCATTGCAGAGCTATAATGATTCAGTAAGGCTCAGTTCAGACTGCTGAGACACCAAAGTCATGTGACTTCAGCAAATCATAACAATACAGAGTGACACATATTGAAATTCTAAAAAAAAAAAAAAAGCCTCAGAAGTTTCAGCCAAAATTGCAATAAGGCAAAGAAATGAATTCCTTGCAGCTTTTGTGATTGTTACCATTGCAGTCTATAGCACTCGTGTCACAAGGAAGACACCTGAAGAAGTAGTGCAGGCACTTCGTCACTGACTGGAGTTGCAGCAATTAAGACAACACCCATTGAAATTAATGTGTTTCGACTTGTCATGTAACAGTGTTGCATGTCGCAGAATTGTGAACCAGGGCTTCGCCACAGAGCAAGGTTCTAATTCTATATCTGCTGGCAGGAGACAGGCTTTTCTACTTAAAGTGGATGTAAACCCGATTCATGAAAGTTGAGCTGGGCACATACATCTGCAGTGTTTTGTTATCTCTCTTCAAAGCACTATGTCCCATATCTGTCTTCTGCTCCATTCTTCCATTGGATGAATGATAACTCCTGACAAGTTCTCCGTTATATATGATAAAAGCAGCCTGAGTTGTGTTGGGGAGGATGCTATAGATTAGCAGAGCTTTGAACTATTCAACAATCAGCTCTGAATGTCTCTACCCATGAGGAGAGGGTGTGTGTGCGCCCTTCCACCAATCAGTTGTCTTGGCTGTAGTCCCAGGCTTCACTGCAGTGCTAACGAGGAAGAGAAAATCTCCTAACACAATCTGAACTTTCTAAACAGTATATGAAAGATGAAGAGCACAAATATACATGTAAAACATATGTAGGGAGATTTGTTTAATCTCTGTGTATCATCTGAGGCTGTTCACTGGGTATATGTGAATGTTTACATCCACTTTAACCACTTCAGCCCCCAAAGATTTGGCTGCTCAATGACCAGTCCATTTTTTGCGATACGGCACTGCATTGCTTTAACTGACAATTGTGCAGTCGTGCAGATGTTGTACCCAAACAAAATTGACAGCCTTTTTTTTCCCCACAAATAGAACTTTCTTTTGGTGGTATTTGATCACCTTTGCGCTATAAACAAAAGAGCGACAATTTTGAAAAAAAAAAAAAAAAAAAAAAAAACACATTTTTTCCTCAGTTTAGGGCGATATGTATTCTTCTACATATTTTTGGTTAAAAAAAAAAAAAAAAATTACAATAAGCGTATTGATTGGTTTGCGCAAAAGTTATAGCGTCTACAAAATAGGGGATATATTTATGGCATTTTCTTTTTTTTTTTTTTTTTCTAGTAATGGTGGTGATTTGCAATTTTTAATCGGGACTGCGATATTGCACTGGACAAATTATACAATTGACACATTTTTTGAGACCTTTGACAATTATACAGCGATCAGTGCTATAAAAATGCACTGATTACTGTATAAATGTCACTGAAGGGAAGGGGTTAACACTAGGGGGCGATCAAGGGGTTTCCCTAGGTGTGTTCTAACTGTTGGGGGGAATGGGACTGACTAAGGGAGGAGACAGATCGTGTTAATACTTAGTATGAACATGCAATCCGTCTCCTCTCCCCTGAGAGAACCGGGATTTGTGTGTTTACACACACACACAGATCCCAGTTCTCACTCTATCACAAGCAATCGCGGGTGCCCAGCAGTCATCGCATCGGCTCCTGGCACGCACCTCCTACAGCATCTTAAAGGGCCAACGTAGTTACAGCAGCTCGCCCAAGGGAGCCAACCTGCCACAGTAAAACTGTGGCATCTGGTCAGGAACCGGTTAAGTTACAGTAAAAGCTTGTGCACACTAGTGCCTGCCGTGAAAGAAGTGGTGACAATGTGTTGTACATTTAGCATTGCACCCCGTTTTTAACTCAATTGAAATGGCATAGTGGAGGAGATTTACTAAAAGTGGTGCACAGAGGATCAGGAGCAGCTGTGCATAGTAACCAACCAGCTTCCAAGCTTAAAGTGATTGTAAACGATCACCTTGTAAAACAACCCAGTTTAAAATAGAACTGAAAGGCACAATATTTTGTATAAAAAAAAAAAAAAAAATACCTCTTTTTATAAATGATCACATTCCCTCTGTTCTCAACTGCAGAAGAGCTGGGAAAGGGGAGGAGAAACAGCAGCACACTGAGCTTGCCAGTGAATGGCTGTGTGGGGGTGCGTCAGGACAAGTCTGATCATTGGAGGAGAGTACACTGAGTTCCCAGCACAGCTAGAGAACTGACCTTGATGTATTCTCCTGCTTAGCGTGGTCAGTTAATAGAAAAGCAATGTGAATAGCAGGAACAGGGATTTCACATAAAGGAAACAATGCAAAGAACAGGATATTTTCTCATACAAGTACATTGTACAGCAGGCACATATCAGGAATATGAAATGTTGGGGTAATATATGCTTTAACTGAACAAGCTGCAGTTAGAAGCGGATTGGTTACTATACACAGCTGCACCAGATTCTCTGTGCACCAGTTTTAGTAAACCTCCAATGACAGTCCCTTCATCTTTGTTCACCCCAGTAGGTTGTGAGGCAATGTACTGTGCTTCAACACACTGAAGGTTTTATATATAAATTTTTTTTTTCGGGGGGGTGGGGGTGGGTTACAGCACATCTCACTTTTTCAAACTGCCTCATCTCTGCCTTATACGAAGCTGCCCATTGAACACCTTTTGTTTTGCTAAAAGGTGGATTTTTAACTGAAGTTTGATTTGGGCTTTAATAGACATCTTAAAAATTGGAGTGCTCACTCACATTTAGATTTATAAAAGGAATACAATAAAATTCATTCCCCCCCCCCCCCCCCCCCAAACACAAAATCTGCAGATTTGCTTTTAGGAAAGCTATAAAAAAATAGCTTTAACAGTTTATTATCCAAAGGCCATATATATATGGCTTGGGCTTAAAAGCAGGTATACCAGGATCATGTACAGTGGTGTTCAAAAATAATAGCAGTCCAACATCACTAACCAGATCAATGACTCTTTTTGGTATAAATTAAATTTCTACATGGCAAATGATTTACTAGTAGGTGTAGTAGAAAACCAACAGTCATGACATGCATGCTGCAGATTCTGTGTGATTGAAAGGGGCGTGTTCAAAATAGCAATGTGGAGTTCAACTAGTAAGGTCGTTCAGTCTGATTAAAAAAAAAAAGGGGGGGGGGGGCTTATTTAACCAGTTCCAGACTGATTGGACACAGCTGGAGCCAGAGGGTCTGGCAGCCGCCAATCATTCACTGGAGAGACGGATCAGCCATCTGTAAACAAGGCAAATGGCAGATGTCAGGAAGGGAAAGAGATCTTGTGATATAGCCAAGCTGAAGCACAGATCTCTCTTTTCCTTCAGCGTGACACTGCCCCACACAGTTAGAAAGCACCCCCCTAGGGAACAATTATATATATATATATATATATATATATATATATATATGTAAGGAACATTTAACCATTTGATCGCACCTGGTGTAAATCAGTGCATTTTTATAGCACTGTTCCCCAAAAAGTCACGCAGTGTCAGATTTGTCCACCGCAATGTCACAGTCCCGCAAAAAAAAAAAAAGTTTGCAGATCACCGCTATTACTAGTAAAAACAAACACTATCACAAAAAATGACCTGGTCAGGAAGTGGGTAAAACCTTCCAGAGCTGAAAGTGGTTAAGGACAAAGACAGCACATGTACATGCTGGGTATAGTGCATTTCTCTCTAAAAAACTGAGTAAAATAGGTCTTTCCAGACATTGTTCAGAACAGCATACTTTGATTAAAAAGTTGGAGGGGGAAAACATTCGGAAATGCAGAAACTGATAAGCTGCTCAAAACAGAAAACAAAGTTAGAAGAATAGCCAAAATGGTAGACTCAGCCAATGATCAGCTTCAGGGTGATGAAAGAAGGTCTAAAAGTTACCTGTGAGTACTGTAACAATTAGAAGACGGCAAGCTACAAACTAGTAGCAAGAAGCCCCTGCAAGGTCACATTGTTGGAAAAAAAAAAAAAAAAAAAAAAAAAACATGAAGAGGTTACAATTTGCCAGAGAACACATTGACGGGCCTAAAGAGAAATGGCACAACATTTTGCAGACTGATGAAAGCATTGTTCTTTTTGGGTCTAGGGGCTGCTAACAGTTTGTCAGATGACCCCCCCAAACACTGAATTCAAGCCACAGTAAACTGTGAAGCATGGTGGTGCAAGCATATGGAGATGTTTCTCATACTATGGTGTTGGGCTTATTCATCACCTACCAGGGATCATGCATCACTTTGAATAAATCAAAATACTTGGAGGTCATGTTGTCTTATGCCGAAGAAGAGACGTCCTTGAAATGGGTGGACATAAAAAAAAAAAAAAAAAAAAAAAAAAGCCGTTTGAGGTAAAACCAAGAAACGCAGAGGAATTGTGGAATGTAGTGTAATCATCCTGGGCTAGAATGCCTGTTCACATCTGTGTTGCCCAACTTCTGGCACCTGTGAAGCAGTTCCCAGAAAAACCAAGTTAGACTTACCGGTAACTTGTTTTCCAGAAGTCTTTCAGGACAGCACCTGAGAGAGAGATAGTGACTCCTCCCACCGGAACAAAGGAGACACCTTCTTCCTCCAGACTTTAAAGGGAGGCACCTCCCTACCATACCTCAGTTGTAGTAGAGAAACCTCCGGCCCCGGCTGGAACACAAACACATACGTTAGTCACAGCATAGTATATTAAATGTAAATAGGGCGGGATGTTGCTGTCCTGAAAGACTTCTGGAAAACAAGTTACCGGTAAGTCTAACTTGGTTTTTCCCAAGGCGTCTTTCAGGACAGCACCTGAGAGGATAACAGAGACTTACCCCCTTAGGGCGGGACAACAGCTTGCAGGACCTTTCTGCCAAACGCCTGATCATTAGCAGGTGCGAGGTCCAGCCTGTAATGTTTCACGAATGTGTGAAAACTTAACCATGTTGCCGCCTTGCAAATTTGTTCAGGGGTGGCACCAGCTCTCTCTGCCCAAGTGGCTGCTAGTGCTCTTGTTGAGTGTGCACAAATTCCTGCTAGTGGAGACACACCTGCATGCGAATAAGCCTCTGAAATGGATAGTTTCAGCCACCTTGCTAAAAAAAACCTTAGAAGCCTGGCAACCTTTCCTGTTTCCCGAGAATAGCACAAACAGTGAATCTGAACGTCTAAAGAACTTTGTCCTTTCCAAATAGCATAACAAAGTCCTTCTGACATCCAACATGTGGAAACAAGTCTCCTTCTCCCCTGCTGGGTTGGGGCAGAAGGTTGGAAGTATAATGTCCTGAACACGATTCTGTACTGAAGCTACCTTTGATAAGAATTTCTGATCTGTCCTAAGTATAACCCTATCTGGAAAGATAGAAAAATAGGGTTCCTTAATTGATAAAGCGTTAAGCTTACTGATCCTGCGTGCAGAGACCATGGCAATCAGAAACAGACTTAAAAGTGAGATATCTGAGTGGCGCTTCTTCTAAAGGTTCAAAGGGACTCTTTGTTAGAGACTGAAGGACTATTGACAGATCCCATTTAGGAAAAAACTTAAGCGGTGCTGGTCTGGATCTCGTAGAGATCTAAAGAATCTGGTTACCAACAGATTCGAGGCCACAGATCTTTCCAAGAACACTGCTAGCACAGCAACCTGCACCTTCAAGGTACTAACTGCTAGTCCCTTGTCAGCTCCAACCTGTAAAAGTTCTAGAATGGTAACAAGACTCCCTGGGTCCTGGGCAGATGAATTACACGATGTATTATAAACCCTCCAGACTTTGGAATAAATGTCCCTAGTCACCTTTTTCCTACTTGATAAAAGTGTTGAAATTAACCGGTTGGAAAAACCCTTGCTTTTCAGGAGCTGCTTTTCAGATACCAGGCTGTGGCTACCTCTGGATGATTTATTGGACCTTGAAATAAATCGTGCCTGAGGGGCAGATGCCAATAAGGCTTGACCGCCATTCTCAGAACGGTTGAAAACCAGGCCCTTCTTGGCCAAAAGGGAATGATTAGGATGTATGGTACCATTTCCTTCTGAATTTTCCTTAATATTAAGGGAATTAACTGGAATGGGGGGAGAGCGTAGCAAAGATGGAATTTCCATGGATACGCCAAAGCATCTGTCCCTAGTGACCCATCGTGACTGTTTAGGGAAAAAAATTGTGGAACCAGGGCATTCTCCTTTGAGGCGAACAGGTCCACCTCTGGCAGCCCCCATTTTTCAGCAATCATAGCGAAAACCTCTGGGTTCAGAGACCATTCTGCTTCCTGAATTGGGTTTGTGCTCAGGAAATCCACCACTCTGTTCAGGGACCCCTTTAGGTGGACTGCTGATAGAGACAGCAAGTGTCCTCCTGCCCACCGAAGAATGTCCATGGCTAGTACTTGCAGCGATTTGCTCCTTGTACCTCCCTGCCTGTTTATATAAGCCACGGCCGTTAGTATTTGAACATGCTGAGCCTGAAGACCCTGAGCGAATGACTTCAGAGCCAAGTCAATCGCCTTGAGCTCTCTCCAGTTTGAGAACTTTGTCGCTTCTTTCCTGGACCAGTTTCCCTGAGTGAAACCCTTTTCTAGGTGGGCCCCCACCCCCAGGAACTGGCATCGGTTGTCAGCCTTCTTCCGATCGGAAAGGCCCAGACTAACCCCTCCGATAGGATATCCTGCCTCTTCCTCCACCATAGTGACCTCTTCACCTGGGTTGGAATTTTTTTTTCCTCTGATTCTAGAGATTCCAAATTGTGATTCCCAGATCTCAGAAGAAATTCCTGCAGATGTCTGAAGTGTAATCTTGCCCACTGAACAGCTGGCATTGACGATGTTAGAACAGAACAGAGCTGACATGACCCGGCTTACCATCAGCTGCTGGTTGGTCTGCAATAAAGACACTGTATCCTGGATCCTTTCCTTCTCTGAAGGAAGAAAGATCCTTTGATTTACAGAATTTATTATATACCCTAGAAACCGAATCTCCTGAGATGGGTTCAGGGAAGATTTTTGGAGATTTAGAATCCATCCGAGAGACTCCAGATGGCTGCATGCTCTGCCTAAATTTCTCTGTAATTCCTCTCGAGGGGCAAAAAATAGCAGATGGTCTAAATAAGGAATTACTGCAATTCCTCGAAGCGGAGCTAGGGCCTCTGCCATCACCTTGGTGAAAATTCGGGGTGCAGAAGATAGTCCAAAGGGTAAGGCTCTGAATTGTAGATGCTGAATTCTGCCCTCCATTCTTACCGCCAACCTGAGATACCTCTGGGAGTGGGACGAGATTGGAATATGCAGGTATGCATCTTTTAAATCCACTGACGCCATGAAGCAACCTGGAGTCATTAGATTTATGACAGTGAAAATTGAGTCCATCTTGAACTTTCTGTATCTGATGGCTACGTTTAGCGGCTTTAGATTGAGAATTAATCGAAATCTTCCTGTTGGTGTTTTTTTTTTTTTTTTTTTTACCAGGAAGACATGCGAATAGAACCCCTTCCGCTGTTCTTTTGGTGGCACTGGGATTACTACACCCTGCTGCATCAGTTCCTCGAGAGAGTACTTAATGGCCAGGGCTCTTATTGGATCTCAAGGGGTATTTGTTAACAGAAACCTTCTTGGGGGGGCTTCTGGAAAACTTGAGAGTATAGCCCTGCAAGAGAGTGGTCAGAATAAACTGATTTGAAGTTATCCCTGACCACTGCAGAAGAAACGCTCCTAATCTTCCGCCAACCCACAGGGACGAGTCATTGCGATTTCTCAGCCTGGGAGAGAGGACGGAAGAGAATTCAGCCTTTAACCTTCGTTTTTTGTGCAGACCAATTTTTCCTCCTCTCCTGAAACTTATTGTCCTGCTCTTGAGCTTTTTGAGGTCGAAAAAGACGTTTGAGCCTGCTTTTTCTTTTTGACCGGGAAGGACTTTTCAATCGGCAGTTCTGTCTAGGATATTATCTAGATCAGGGCCAAAAGGGTCACCTGAAAAAGGAATGCCACAAACTTTGCTCTTTGAAGCTGTATCCCCTGGCCAGGTTTTTAGCCATAAAGCTCTTCTTGCAGCATTTGTCAAAGCTGCAGACCTAGCTGACATTTTGATTGCTTCAGCCGAAGCATCTGCAATATAAGCCACTGCAGAGATCAGGGTAGGAAAGGAATCCAAGATCTCCCGTTTGGGGGAATCTGTCACTATATGTGATCTAAGCTGGTTCACCCTGTATTCCACACATGAGGCCATTGCTGGCTTCTAATTGCTCGTGATTGATTGCCATGATCTTTTGAGCAAAAGATCCATGTGTTTGTCCATTGGATCCTTCAGAACCCCCATGTCTTCAAAAGACAGGTCTGTGGACCTTGAGACCTGGGAAAATGCAGCATCCAACCTGGGCACTTTATTCCACACTGAAGAAGGGTCCTCCTCAAAAGGGAAGCGCCATTTGTGGGCTCTGGGGAAAAGGGAAAAAAAAAAAAAAAAAAAAAAAAAAAAAAAGGGGTTTTCTCTCTTGATCTTGCCATTCTTTAGCAATGGCGTCAGAAATGACTAAAAATGTGCAGCCCTTAGGTTCATTTAATCCTGCATTCGTGCGGTCATAAAGAGATAAATTCCCCCCCCCCCTCACTTAAGCCAAGCGTAACATAGCTTTAAGGAGCCAGTCTACCTCCTCTAGGGATAGCTTAAATTTGGAAGGGGCCACCTCACCCTCCTCTTCCAAATCTTTAACAGAAGGAGCAGGGGACTGCTCTTCCCTGGTTGAGGGGTCTTCAGGTAAAGCTTCCACCACCGGGATAGAAAGGGAACCCTGGGAAGCCTCGAAAGTGGATGGCTGACTAGCAGCTGGGTTAACTAAAGAGTCACAAAAAGTTTGAATCGTGGCATATAGTTCGTTCTTTACAGAGGCAACCAGGTCATCACAAACCAAAGCGGATTCCTCCCTCACTAAAGAAGTGATGCATGTACTGCACTGGGCTTTTTTTCAATTTTCTCCCATTTTGGCCCTGCAAGAAGAACATCTTTTTGGGTCAGAGCTTTTAGCCTGTGAGAGAAAAAACAAAAAGGGGGGGGGGGGGGGAAAGGGAATAGACCAAACCCAGGTAAAGGAAGAAAAAGCAGACTTCAACCGCTGCTCCTACCTGAGCTTTGCTGGTGCCTGTCCCCACCGCTGCAGATGCTGAGTCCTCCATCTCTGGTGTGCAGCTTTCCACTCGTGG
Organism: Aquarana catesbeiana; assembly: GCF_042186555.1. NCBI lineage: Eukaryota > Metazoa > Chordata > Amphibia > Anura > Ranidae > Aquarana > Aquarana catesbeiana. Next base: position 165,523,118 of record NC_133327.1, on the reverse strand, counting down.
CTTCATATGCCGCTTCCAGACTCCCATAGTGCATCTGCACTGGACCGGAAGCGGAAATAGGCAGCAGCTCCTGTCCTCCCTCCTCCCTCCTCCCCCCTTGCGTCCACGCTGGAAATGACGTTCGCTGACCCAGTGACCCGCTTTGTCATTTCTGGTGCGACTGCCGGCAAAATGGCGGTGGCGGACGCGCACCGCCGCTTCCTACGACCGCACAGGCCACCGGATCTTCGGCTCTCACCCAGCACTAGGAGGGGGAAGAGGAGCCCCCTGGCTACCGCTGCGGATGCTTGGGTAGGCCGGGAGGACAGCAGGTCTCCTGGAGGGGAAAAAAAAAAAAAAAAAATAATAAAAAAAAGGGAAGCCCCGTCTCCCAGGAGCACCTGAGACATTGACTCCCCTCCAAAAAGATGTTCCCTCTGGGCCGGAGGAAACACAAAAACTGTGGTATGGTAGGGAGGTGCCTCCCTTTAAAGTCTGGATGAAGAAGGTGTTTCCTGTGTTCCGGTGGGAGGAGTCACCATCTCTCAGGTGCTGTCCTGAAAGACACCTTGGGAAACAGTGGTTCTACAACTAAATTAGTCCAGTGATCCACAGGGAACTAAATCTTCAAGCACTCTTCAGTTTATTAGGGTGAATGTTTGTGACCAATATTCCTATTTCTTCACTTTCTGTAAAAGAACAAATTTAAAACAATTTTCTTCATTTTTTTTGGAATAGATTGTGCAATCTTCCCAATGCATTTACATGTATGGAAATTAAAAAGAGTAAAGCTCAAAATCCTGTTAACACACTGCTATTATAAACACAACTTTATATGTAAAAGGTAGCCAACACCTCAAACAGCCCAGCACCAAGCTATCCTTATAACCAGCAGAGTTGGGAGTTTCTTGCACCTTTTAGTGGATGAACACTGACTTTGTACAAGAGCCATACATCAAACATTTATTTTATTTACATGGATACTAAAGCCCAGTACACATTAAGAAAATCAGGCGAATGATCATCCAGTTTACCCCTTGATGTTTCACAGCACGTTAAAACAAATGGTACTAATTGTACCAAAATTCTCATACAACAAAGGCCGTTTCTTCTGTAGTAAAAAAGGTCAAGAGGAAAGTATTGAACGTGCTTTTAGACAGGGTGTTATGTGGGATCGATATCTGTGCAGTGGCGCTGTTCCTATGAATTTATCATGTCTGTCAGTCTGCCTAGGCTGTAACAGTCATAGCCCAATTGTGTGTAGGCAGAGGAGTAAGTTTCCAGTAAGGATGGGTTTGAACTGTTTTGACAGAGGTGGCCAGATATATGTGATATTTGATCATAGAGATGGCCAGTAGCAGAATAAAGATGATAGATGTTAAGGTGGCAAGGCTGCAATACAAATACCTAAACATTTCCCTAATGCATCAATATAATAAGGATTAGGCTTTAGCACCACTTTAAAATACCATCATTCTTGGTGACTTGGAGAGAAAAATTATAGGGCAAGCCAGGCAGAGAAGTCATCATGGAACAGCAATAACTGTCCAGGAGGCCATCAGATCTTGCAATCTTTACAGAAATTGGGGAATCCCAACAATTACAGTGAATCTCAAAAAAAAAAAAAAAAAAAAAAAAAAAGGAGGCGACAGAATTGAAGGTGCTCAGTGGGTATAGAAGCAAAACTGGGTCTAGGCAAGTCCAGGGGATGCCACCATGGGAAAGGCAATGTCTCTTGGAGACAGGTTTAGCAACAACGAGTAGGATAAGGGAACAGTCAGACAGTGCACAGGTTTTTTGTGAAGGGGGGGTGAGATTGAACTGAGTGGCTTACTACATTGCCAGAGGAGGGAGGGTGCCATGTGTGAAGATGGCAGTGAGATATTGGGGGGGCCTTGATTAGGGGCACTATCTCCAGGGAGTGAAGGAGGGTACAGAAGAGCAGGATGGCAGCAGATTTATGCCTATACCTCACTGTCCTAGAGTTTAGGTTAGCACGTGGGTCAAGTATATGAGTTGCATGCAGTGACAGGGCAGGAATGAGGGTGAAAAGTAATCTCTGGGGTGAGGAAAGGAGGAAGAGGGGTTAAAGAAACATTTGAGAATGGTGTGAAGTAGAATGAGTATTAAAGTGTACAGAGGAGGAATCCAACTTGGTAAAATGCTTTACAAAGGGGTTTTGCTTGTAGTCTGCCCAGAGCTCATTTATCTGCTGTAGTTAAACTGCTTAATACATTACAACACACACACACAACCCCATAAAGCTGATCTAAAATTTAGAGGGAGATGAGGCAAGCATTTGTCAATTGATCCAATTATAACACATCAAATACAGTGCATCTGGAAGGTATACACAGCACTTAAGCTTCCACATTGTTACAGCCTTATTCCAGAATCGATTAAATTAGTTTTACTCAAAATTCTACAAAATACCCCATAACACGAAAGATGGTTTGAAATCTTTGCAATTGTGTAAAAACCCACATGTACATAATGCCATGACAGGTGCATCCTATTTCCACTAATCATCCTTGAGATGTTTCTACAACTTTGAGTCCACCTGTGGTTAAAATTCAGTTGATGGAACAGGATTTGAAAAAGGCACATACCTGTCTATACAAGGTCCCACAGTTAGCATGTTAAAGCACAAACCAAGCCATGGAATTGTCTGTAGACATCTGAGACAAGACTATTGAGGCACACATCCAGGGAAGGGTATAGAAAAATTTCTGCAGCATTGAAGGTCTCAATGAGCACAGTGGCCTCCATCATCCATAAAGGGAAGAAGTTTGGTACCACCAGGACTATTCCTAGAAAAGGCTGCCTGGCCAAATTGAGTGATCAGGGCAAAGGGCCTTAGTTAGGGAAGTGACCAAGAATCTGATGTCACTGACAGAGCTCCAGCATGCCTGTGGAGATATAAAAAACCTTTGAGAACCATCATCTCTGTAGCACTCCACCAATCAGTCCTGGAGAGTGGCCAGATGCCAGTGGGGGGGGGGGGGGGGGCTCGACACAATAGCCTGCCTAGAGTTTGCCAAAAAAGACACCTGAAGGACTCAGACCATGAGAAACAAATCCTCTGGTCTGATGAAATAGGACTGAACACTTGAGGAATTCAGCCATCGCTCATCACCTGGCCAATACCAACCCTACAGTAAAGCATGGTGATGGCAGCATCATGGTATGGGGATGTTCTTAGTGGCAGGAGCTGGGAGACACTACATTAGGCAGGATCAAGGTGAATGCAGCAGAGACATCTGATGAAAACCTACTCCAGAGCGCTCTGGACCTCAGACTAGGGTGAAGGTTCATCCTCCAACAAGACAACTATATATACACACACGCTACAGGACAACTGAATGTTGAATGGCCCAGCCACAGCCCAGACTTGAACCTGATTGAACATTTGAAAATTAGCTGCACACACTCCCCATCCAACCTGATGGAGCTCGAGAGGTCCAGCAAAGAGTGCGAGAAACTGCCCAAAAAAGGTGTGCCAAGCTAGTAACATATGCATAAAGACTGAGACTGTAATTGGTGCAACAAAGTATTGAGCAAAGGCTGTGACTTCTGTACATGTGATTTTTTTTATTTAATAAATTTGCAGAAATTTATAAACAAACTTTTCATGTGGTCATAATGGGGCATTGTTTGTAGAATTGAGGAAAATGAATTCAATTTTGGAATAAGGCTGTAACATAAGTTGGAAAAAAAAAAAAATTAAGTGCTATGAATACTTTCCAGATGCACTGTACCTTCTAGTGTCAAAGCTCAGCCTGGTTAGTATTAGGCCTCATGCACACTGGATGTTAAAACCACCAGTAGCTTTGCAGTGTCCAACTCTTTTGCAATAGCATTTAGCGTCCTTCCACGTTAGCTTTTTTGAAAACTTTTTTTGGATCAAATACACTGGGGAGCCATGTTTGAGCGTTTTACAGCTGAAAACTCCTAGTTTTTTTTTTTTGCTTTAATAAAAACACACCCCAGCCAAAAACTGCTGATAACAGCCTTTGTGTGCATGGAGACATAGGCTACATGATGGGGACTTTGTAGGGGGGGCAAAAAAAAAAGTGTCTGAAGCCAAAAACTGCCGCTGTAAAAAAGTCCAAAAATGTCTAGTGTGCTCTATGAGTCCTTTCTCTTAAAAGGTTACTTATGCTGAAATATGGCCTCAACCCACATTACCAATTAGTTTGAGAACTTTGTACATTCCTGCTTTCAAGCTCTCCATCCCAATTTTGACCAACGTGCTTAATACAAGAACCTACCTGGCCATACATGGCTCTGAGCTGGTAGCTTACAGGCATACCTGGACAATATACTTTGCTTTTGGTAGACAGCCTTCGCAATAGTAATAAAAACTAACACACTGACCATAACCAGTTTATTTCTTTGAAGTGCCTTAATACAGTTGTTTGAAAAATGTATAACATTAGCCCTCTAGAGTACAGAACAAGCAGCATTTCAAGATGGTTACAGTGTTTGCATTGGTTCTATTGTACAATATTGCCACATTTCTCCAGTGTAGTGACAGTTCTTGTTCATAAACTGCAAATAGAGGGAAATAGGGACAATTTTGGACATCCTGCTGGAGAGGGAAACCGAAGAGCCTACACAGCTAGTCCAAGAAGAGCTGGAAACATTAGCAGTGAGAGAAAGGGCATCACTAGTTCTAGCAACAAACCACATCTTTTGGAAATAGGAAAACCTGATGTGTGTTACTTACAGGTTTTGTTCACTGGTTTAGGTGACAGTCACGTCGCTAGTCTAAAAATTGGTAGATGGCACAGAAATGGGTTTATAACAAAAAAGGATGCCCCCCCAATTCCAACTTACAAATGTGGATATATCCACCCGCTGAAGTTTAGTAAAGCTCCTAGCAGTTAAGTAAACATTGTGGTAGAAGACTGCTCCAAATTCAGAACAGGTTTTGAAAAGTCCTTTGAGGTTTTGTGCAGTACAGTAGAATTCTATTGTAGATAAGTGTCTAGCTTCTTCCTGATGTTTTCATATGAATCCGCTCCCATGTAGTCAACCTGACCCTGTTCCCATCTCTCTCTGCGTTCCTCTGAGGATATAGATGGTGGTGGTGGAGGAGGTGGAGTCATTATTGACATCTGCGACACTGCTTCTGTAACTTCCTCCTAAAAAGGAAACCACATTTTACTACAGGCTACAGAGCTCTTAACAGATAAGAGGAAATGAGGAAACTAATGGATAGCCTCCATGCAAAAGAAGCAGGCAAAGCAGAACCGAACACAGAAGTAGCAAGACCAAGTAAACGTAAAAAAAAAAAAACCCAAGTAAAAAGAAAACTGCAATGGAATCTGCAGATTGTACAGAGTAATTTGACAACACTAAGTTCATACCTCTCTACAGAAGCGACAAGAGAAAGCCAGTGAACAGACCAAGCCCGATAGCTGTGAATAGTTATAGAAAGTTAAAACAAAAAAGTGAAGAGGTTGAGGATTTGAGATCCTATATAGGAGGCCTCTGCTGAAAGAAAGGAAGAGTGCCCATGCAATACAATGCCCAAATCTTCATTTAGATAATCAAAATTCACATGCAAAAGCAGTTTTGTACATAGATTCATCTGTATCCAATTAAGGGCTAATGCTTCATGATAATGTCCTGGGACTTTTTGCAAAGCCTCCAAACAAAAGATTTATGGCCACCAAAAGTATGATACATTGCCGATCCCTGCCTCTTGAAAATACCAATATGCTGGCAGTCATCCTAATCTGTTTTTATACCTTAACATTCCTCCCACTTTTTCTGGGTCAAGTTCTTTAAGTCACCTTTCCATCTAGATACTTACCTCGTGTTAGGTAATGGACAGTGGAACAGCCTGAACAGCAACTAGCACTTTCTAAATGAAGCTGGCAATAAAAGACAGTTTCCTTTGACAGGTTTTTATTAAGCAAGCCTGAAGTGAAATACAGGTGTTGACATTCTGAAGATGCTTTCCCTAAAGATTTAACATGTTTTAAGCCAGCAAGTGACACAAAACAATCTAAAAATCCAAAAATGGAGAGATCTTATCCCCATGTTTCAGGTTGACTCCAGATGTACTAAAGGCATTGGGGTAGCCAGACATCTAGGCAGCAGGGAGATGTCAGCTATATTTCCTAATTGTCCTCGTTCTATTTCCTGATTAGAACGCTCTACCTTGTACCAAGTCATTGTTTCTAGTTGGTCAAAGGGTCAGATGTAAAGCATAATGCCAAGTTGAGGTTCATCTAGGGCAGTGATGGCAAACCTTGGCACCCCAGATGTTTTGGAACTACATTTCCCATGCACTCTGCAGTGTAGTTGAGCATCATGGCAAATTTAGTTCCAAGACATCTGGGGTGCCAGGGTTCACCATCACTGATCCAGGGCATGCAAAACGGCCATGTTAAAAGTGACGCGAATGGCATTACAGACATACAAGCCAGCATTTCCATGTAATTTCAGATGGTATATGCATTTGGAAAAGGCTTCTAGGAGAGATTGCAAAACTTCAGCGTGCTGGACTAAACCACACACACACCTCAAGCACTCATTTCATTGGGCAGAATTTATTCTGACCATTAAAATGAATTAACAGCACTAAATATAGCCTAACAAAGGGGTCAGCATCCCGTCGATTGTGGGCTACAGGTAGACTCTAAACAGGTCTGCACCACCGACCCCCGCCTTCTACTTTAGGTACAGGGAGGAGCTGGCCAAGTTAACCCGCAGGCGATTTGGTTGCTTAGGACCTAGCAACCAATCACCAGCTTGTTAATATGAAGTCACTTGGCCAGCTCCCACCCCTGTTTAGAACGGCTTTCTCCCAATCTCTGCTAACGGTGGGGGGGGTGGGGAGACACGGGAGGTGATGTGAAGGTGCAGTGTCCTCGACCACCCTTCACATCACCACCCTGCCCTCTGAGCAGAACGTACTTCTGACCCCCTGCACTCTTGTAAAACTTAAAATATCTTTTGTGCTCACAAAATACTGCTTTTGCGATCTACATTTGGGGTCAACAATGTATCATCACCTGCAGTAGATCACCAAGGCAGTGAGTTAACACATGGAACATGCCTTTCTGGCAGTGTATTCTGGTGCGAACTGGCCCCAACAGGACACTGTGCCTGATGATCTTTGACATCAAGTAAATCTCCATCTCTAAAGGTTGCCTACCCCTGGCCTAGCGTTACAAATAGAGGTCGACCGATATATCGGCCGATATTTGGATTTTTTTACTTAATCGGCCGATCACATTTGTATCTCTTCGGGTTCTTTTATCAATGGACTGAACTCCGTGTGTAGAAGTTCTCAGTTTAACCATTTAAAGACTAAATCTTTTTTGACATTTGTTGCTTACAAGTAAAAATTCTGTATTTTCTGCTAGAAAATCACTTGGAACCCCCAAACATTATATATATATTTTTTTAGCAGAGACCCTAGGGAATAAAATAGCGGTTGTTGCAATATTTTATGTCACGGTATTTGCGCAGCGGTCTTTCAAACGCAATTTTTTAAAATAAAATACACCAATAAAAAAAAAAAAAAAAAAAAAAAAAAAAAACAGTAAAGTTAGCCCATTTTTTTTCGTCCAAAAGTTTTGGTTGCCTGTTTTTGTGTATTTAATATTTAAGATAGTTTTTTTTTAATCTAAATTATACATACAAGTGAACTGATTGGAGGTTTGTTTTGTTCAATAAATGTTTAAATGTAAAAAATTTTCTGTATCACTTATTACTTAAGGTTGCTTCCACACTGGAGCAGGCAGGCGTTGATGGTAAAACGCTGTTAGTTTTAGCGGCGCTTTACCGTCATTTTAGCGGCGCTATTCGGCTGCTAGCGGGGCGCTTATAACCCAGCTAGTGGCCGAGGAAGGGGTTAAATGCGCCCCTGAAGTGCTGCTGCCGAAACGTTTTGCAGCCGCTTCGGCAGCGGTGCGCATTCATTTCAATGGGCAGGAGTGGTGGAGGAGCGGTATACACCGCTCCAAAGACATCCTGCCAGCACATCGCCTCAGTGTAAAAGCACTCGGGATATCACACTGAGACTGTAGGGAAGCTGTTTTACAGGCACTTTACAGGCGCTATTTTTAGCCCAAAAGCGCCTAAAAAACGCCCCAGTGTGAAAGGGGTCTAACTGTTAGATTTTATGAGATGAAGGGGGGAAAAAAAAAAAAAAAAAAAAAAAAAATTTGGCATCACATCGGCCACCGCGATTTCTAAATATCGGCATCGGCCAGAGAAAAACCCATATCGGTCGACCTCTAGTTACAAATTTAGAAAACGCTTGAAGCCTGTAATTGCGTCCGCTGCCCCTGGACACTGGCAGTGGGTTTGAGTAGTTTCTGCAACCAAAATGCCCACCTTTAAACACCTGTGTATTCATGGACAGTTTCTTTTCCGTCCAACTCAAAGGGCCCTTGCATGTTAGCCTAAGGCTCCCCAAGGTACAGTGTTAAAACATCTAGTGTGCATGAGGCCTAAAAAGGAGATGTATTGCAAAAGCCCTTTTGGCCATGCTTCTCCTGGAGTGCACTCAATTCTGCACTCCTGTAACCCAGATTCAGCCAACAGCAGGCTAAAGTTTGACTGACATCACAAAGTCAGTCCAGGCTTCGATAGGATCTTAACAAGGTCTGCATCCTATCAGACACCCGAGCGGCACCAGCCTTTAACTGAACCAGCCACTCCACCCACATCCCGGTGCTCCAGTAATTGCTAGAGGAGCAGAGCCAGTGGCTGACTGTCACCACTCTGTGGTGTCTTCAGTAAGCAGAGGCCATGCGATTGCTCAGTTCTTGGTGTAAGAGCCAGTGGGGGACAGCTGCAGCATCATACTGATGTTGCAACTACATAGGCTAGTATGAATGGATTTAAAATTCCCATACTTTCCTTTAAATCTGAAGTCAGCAAAAAAAAAAAAAAAAAAAATAATGCTTCTTGAACATTTCAGAGACTAAGGCCCCTTTCACACTGGGGCGGTTTGCAGGCGTTATTGCGCTAAAAATACCGCCTGCAAACCGCCCCTAAACAGCCTCCGCTGTTTGTTCAGTGTGAAAGCCCGAGGGCTTTCACACTGAAGCGGTGCACTGGCAGGAGGGTAAAAAAGTCCTGCAAGCTGCTTCTTTGGAGCGGTGAAGGAGCGGTGTATTCACCGCTCCTGCCCATTGAAATCAATGGGACAGCGCAGCTATACCGCAGCAATACCGCGGCTATAGCTGCGCTGTACGAGCAGTTTTAACCCTTTTTCGGCCGCCAGCGGGGGTTAAAACCGCACGCGGCCGAATACAGCCGCAAAGACGGTAAAAAACAGCGCTAAAAATAGAACTGTTTTACCGCCGACGCCCCCACCACCCCAGTGTGAAAGGGGCCTTAGCTATAGCAGCTCTGTGGAAAGCATTTTTTTTTTTTTTTAATTAAAATTCCCCTCATGTGCCTAAAGGTTACTAACCCCCATATTACAATGGGCCAAGGAAAGTAGGGTAAAAGGACTGTCTGCAGACTTGCACAAAAAAGTCAGCATTTGCATGATAGCTGTAATCAGATTCCCAGAGCATGCTAGAGCCCAAAGGATTTGCATCAGCACATTTTAAAGCCAGTTATTGTGCAACTATGCTGGTTTTCCCAACTGCTTAGACATCATGGGACACCCACTCTAGGATCAAGTTCTTTCCAGTATGCTTCTGACAAACGAGCATGCAGTAAAGCCAGCAGGCAATTGGCATCTGATCAGCTGACTGGTGTTCTGGCAGGGGTAGCAAATTCTGCCATTTTCATGGACCAGCAAGTATTAACACCTTACCAAGTAGTTCTAGTCTCCCAAGGTACAGACAGCTAGACTTATGTACAACTCTGCTTTGAGTCAACAAAGTCATGCCAAGGCTGGATCCTCTAGATTTCTACTCGAGCCCGTTACACTACGCATGGCAGGAACGAGTGTTCCTGCTCATGATTTTCAAAGTGCTATTCCACATGACTTGAATTGGCTGCCCCATGAGCATTTGTCACCCAAAAGAAACTTTAAACACATGTGAAGCTTGTCCCCTAAAGGCATGTATTGACGTGGGTCAATTGCAGCAAAATGCAGTTTGGTGTGCCATTTAAAGTGAATGGCACTTAAATGAGGGCCATGTGTTTGCAGCAAATGTCACAATTCTGCCCATGATTCCAGAGTGTGGCCTGAAGCCAAAATGGACAGTAGCAGTGCCACAAAGTGCAACATGGTTTGTGCATGCTACACCTTAGTGCAAAAACAGTACTGGTAGATAGGCTGATGGTAGTCTTTTATGTAAGTTTTAAGGCAGGCCTGCTCTATGTAAAATATGCATCAGTGGCCATCACCACAAGTATATAACATTGAATCAACAGTTGAGAACATGTGCTGGCCCGAGCAATGTATAGATGTTTTAATAAACCTGAACTTCAAAAAAGTAAAAAGGCAGCAAGTGGAAACTTTCACTTTTCCTACAGCAAGTTAAACCCTCTACCCTCAGGAACCTTCCCTATTGGTCATGTGCCTCTGCCCCTACTATATTAAAAGGGCTCACAGGAGACTTTGCAGAGGCAGCCAGACTATTTCACAGTTTCAGCTGTCCATCTTCAGTAAAATCAAAGACCTGGATGACCAGGATCTACAGGTCTAGGGTAAGGCTAGCACACTTAGGAGTGGAGGGGTGGGAGGGAGGAAAGTGAATGTATAGACTTTGCCTTTATAAAGTGGTTATAATGTCCAAATAAAAAATACCTAAAATGCATGTTGTCCCTTAAGGTAACAAAGCACCAACGCACCACCCTTCCCCCCCCCCCCCCCAAACCCATCATTATCCCAGACACTTACCTGGATGAGTAATAGATTCAGCGTTGTCCCCAGCTGCAGCAGCACTCTCCTCTTAGTCTCACAGGCAGCAGTGAGCCATAGGCTCCTGCTGCTGTCAGTCAAATCTGGTCAGGAAGCAGGGGCATGGCTGGGCCTTGCTATGCGAGAACATGGACAGCCAGCCTGGCTTGGGTGGGCACCTGCACAAGTGCCCCCTTAGCATGAGGCTTGCTGAGTGGGCACCTGCAGGAGGAGTGAACAGCACTGGCAGAGGACTCCAGAAGAGGAGGTGGTCCCCCACCAAGTCTGAAGTGGAAGTACACTTTAAACAAAAGTGAAAATCTTAAAAAAAAAAATAATTTGAATTAAAGCAGCTGGAAAAGTTGAATGGTTGATAACCGTTAGATTCTGGCTACTCCAGTTTTTGCCCTCCCAGAAGCTGTGCAGTCTAAAGCTGGCCATACATGGATTAAAGTTCAGCAAGAACTGCCCTTGACATGCCAGCCCCCCCCAACAAACAGTGTTGATGGGTGGGACTGGGGGAGAAGAAATCAAGCCAGTTTTCCTTCCATCTGCTGGAAGAAAAAAAAAAAAAAAAAAAAAAAAAAAAAAAAATTGTGGTAGCTGCCACAAGTATATAAAAAGATCCTAACTTTATAACAAGTTACAGTTCTAGATGCAGAAAACATGCAACAGAACAGGATCAGGGTTAAATGATACTGCTTTAAGCTCAACCTACCATCACTATCCTTAAAAACCTGTTACTTTCCAAGTCCCTCACTAATCCCCAGTTTAAAGTTTACAGATAAAACTACAATGTAACCCAATGGCAAACCTACCGCTTTTAAGCCAACTGACACATCTTTGACCACACCGTGTTCTGTAAGGAGGGGCAAAATCCTTGACGTGTACATGTCCCACCACAGCTGGAGAAATTCTGGATGAATGAGTGTTTGGTCATGCACATCCCCTTTCACAGTCTTTGTTTTACTGTCATATGTATAGTTCCATGGCTTCACTTTACCCAGGAAATGCACTACCTTGGCATTTGCTCCAAATCTTAAAAAAAAAAAAAAAAAAAAAAAAAAAGTTAGTTAGTTTCAAAAGCAAACAAGGGCAACACTCCCATTACAACTTTGTAAGCATGTGGTCAGACATCCCAAAACTGCCCTTCAGTTCCACCAGTCACAAAGTAAACAGTAAGCAGCTTGCATGATAGACCTGTACAAATTCCAAACAATTTAGTCATGCTTCCTGTGCACTTTAAAGCAGCATGGACCCCTGCTTAAGGTAGCTAGGTAATACCCATCTAAAAACAGCAAAGCAAGTGACAAGCCAAAACCTTGACTATTGCAATCTGGAAGGTGATGACCATAAATATGGGCAATCGGTACCTACAGCGAATACACACACACACAATAAATTTACACGCCACAGGACAAAGGATGTGAAATGATTTCATACAGTAATGTTAGATTAGTGTACTGTATGCGTTATGATTTTTTCAAAATTTTGAATTAGCCGCCGAGGGACGCACGCAGGGAACAGAGCCCGAGCCACACTTGGGCCTGCATTGTAGGATTCTGGTGCAGTGTACTTGCCTTATCCCCAGGATCCTGCGATGTCCCCCTGCTGTGTCTGCGGGCTGTGTCCTCCACCCGATGCCTCACATAGGGCAGAGGTCTGAGCCTGCAGACACAGCAGGGGAACAAGGCCAGTACACTACACCAGAATCCTACAATGCAGTCCTGAGTGTGGCTTGGGGTTACCACTAATGGCACTGAAATTTAACCCTGAGCCACACTCCAGAAACCGCCAGGGAGGTTAAGAATTGTTTAAGGTACTGTAATTCTTAAATTCATTTATCTTTTGCAAAAAAAAAAATTTAATCTAACTTTTACAGTAATCTGCATTTGGAGGCATTGCAAATGAGTAACATGAGACAGTTACCGCATGCAGTAAAGCTTAGTGAATTGACCCCATTGTGACCCAACTAAACCACTTATTTAAACCACAAATTTAAACAAATGAATTGTAAATATGGACTGGTAGAGTCATGAGATCCTTCCAACATCTGAAAACACTGACTGCACAATTCAGAAGGTTTAGCACAGATTGCACATTCATGCGAGAAATCTTCCCTCCACCCAAACTTGGATCATATCCCAGTTAGTCTGTAGAAATGATAGTAGCTGCCAGCAACCCCAGTACAAAATAAAGTGCTCATTCATTACTAGCTACAGGCACATTCCACAAAAACAAGGTTTCTCAGATACAGAAGCTCTAAAGTACACCAAATATTGTATATGACAAACATCTAGCCATCTAGAGAACAAGAGTAGAATTCATCTGAAAGTAAACACTAAACCTGGTTAAGAGGATTTTAAGACTGCAAAAATCCGGAGTTCTACTGGTATAGTTCAGGTGGTGGCCAACATGTTTTTCTAAAGTATCGTTGCAAAAAGCCATGCAGCACAACTCTATAGTACATGCGTATCTCCCCAGATTCTGAATATTTTCCCAAAATGATTAAAAACATCCTCTGCCAGAAATGCACACTGCTCCCAAGTCCTGCTGTGGGCTGACCAAATACAGGGGGTGCAGGAAATTCAATAAAGCCTTTTACACCACATTTCTGCTGGTAGCTTCCTTAAACTACCTGCAAATTCAAGCAAGGATCTGCACCAGTCTGATTGCTACCAACCTTGGTGGCAAAATAGGTAGTGTCAACTACAGCCACAGTAAATGCTTGAAGAACCAGTCACTGTGGTAGCAAAAGATTCCAGTTTATAGATTAAGAAACCAAATGGTAATCAAGACCAGCTCTGAGTTGGTGTACAGAACATGGCCAGGGATAGAGTCCTGTATGGGAAGCAGTCATTCATGACTGCTTCCTGGCAGTCAGCCAGGAGGAGATTCCTTTGGCAAAAAGGAAAGTGTAAAAAAAAAGGAGGGTGGATGGAGCATGACAGGGAACAAAGACTAGAACCCATCAGGTTCACTTACCTGTAATCACGCAAGGCATTCAACCGATTTCAAAGCTGCCATTGACGCGGGTGTCCTGATGGGCAACTAGTCTCCCGTCAGGTTTCACCCACTTTCTACTACACGCCTCAGCTGTGCATCTGTCAGTGTTGATTTATGTACCTCTGACAGGTACATGAATTGGCTGCAAGTATCACCACTTTGTTGCAGCCAATGGAATTCTAATGGGTGTGACATGCTTTATGAATATACCCCACAGTATCTGTAGTGATATCAGTTCTGCCCAGATAAGGACTTTGTTCAGTTTCCCATGGAGAGTAAATGGCCCTCAATCTGATTGTACACTGCTTTAGCTCTACCACCAACTATATATAGTGCAAGGACCTACATTTTTTGCTACAAAATTGATTGGTTTAGGTTTCCTTGTTAAAATGGCTGAAACACAGTTTTTTTTGTTTTTTTTTTTTTTTTTAAACAAAAAGGCTTTTCTAATACTGCATTGTACAAAGCCCATAAAAAAAAAAAAAAAAAAAAAATTTAAGAGTGCAGCGGGACTATAATGTACAATATGCACCATTTTATGCAACAGTCAAAAGTGCAGTTATCAGAGTTAGTGTTCCCCAATACTGGTGATCAGTGTCACTCAAACTCCCTTACCTTTTGGCAGTCAGTGCTTAGTGTGACCTTTACCCTGCCAGTTAGCACGTCCCCTTTCACTAGTAGCAATTGGTGGACAAGGGCATCCACAAGCATGGAGGGTGCATCTCAACTGCTTCCCCATAGGGCAGCTTGTCTCACCCATCTCCCCCTCATCACAGCACTGCCTTCTAATGCTTAGTTGTGGTTTGCCAGTGATCAGTATGAAGAGCCGTCAGGGATCGCTTTCCATGCTAAGCTGTGGCTTGACAGCTAGGAGTAGTCAGTCTCCAGCTCTAAGGCCCCTTTCACACAGTCTATCCGTTTTTCTTCTGTTGACTGACAATGCATTCCTAAGGGCAAATGGATGACCATCCATTAACCTTCAGATTAACATACGAGGCTACATCCAGATCTGTCAAAAATGGATATTAACTGACGTTAGACAATGTCCGATCAGTTAAGAACTGTTTTGAAGAAATACATTTTTTTGTATATCTGTGAACTCAACCTATGACCCAGGCAGTAGTTGGACAATAGGAAGTACATCCCCAGTTCATGCCCAAGGAGAAACATGGCAAGAGATGTCTCACATGAGGGGCTTCTAAACCTGGTGCACGAAAGGCCAGGCTTGTGGGACTCAACCTGTCGGGACCACAGCAACTATGGGATGAAATCTAAGCTTGTGACACCAAATTGGTCCACCATTACTCCCAAACAGTGTTAACAATGTGGTAAGTGTTATCCAATTGCAGCTTGCCCTTTTGTCAGTTTATATAATCATTAGATTATGGCTTGGTTGTAAATTTTTGAATGGTGTCAGGGTTATTTTTAGCATTTCAGCAAACTTTCAGTATTCTATGCCTCTATTATAAAAAAGTTGCAAACACTCAAACTTTTTTTAATGAAATGTTCAGCAGAGAGGGCATGGTTGACGCAAAGATTCGCATGCATTACTACAAATGTTAAATACATAGTGCCACATGGTTTGGCTCTGCTGCAGTGAGAGACTGACCAGTACATTACTCACGTTTCCACAATCTAATGGAAAAATCTTTACTCAAATTCTCTCAATATGTGTTTACAGGATTTGAAATTAACAGAAAGTGGCATTCTGAGACAGTTTTTGCAGAGATTTGCATGATGAGGCAGAGTGTGCAAGCGGTTCCGGAGCTACCACAAAGAAGAAAAAAAAAAAAAAAAAAAAAAAAAGTCTACTTTGAAATGTTGTCCTTCCTAAGGAAAGTCATGGATGTTAGACCGCAAGTTACGTTTGGATGTTCAATCTAGAAGTTGAAAAAAAGGGGTTTCCATATAGTAAAGTTTTGTGACCAAGTGTTCCTCCTTTTTATTGTAGTACATCAAATGTCTCAGTGTGAGAACACTGACAATGAGACAGAAGCAGTGCAGGGAGAGGAGCAAGCCACACAAGAGGGAGAAGGCCAGTCCCAGTCTGGATGAAACAGCACAACCAAGTTCTTAAAGATCCGTAAATATAAGCATACTATTGATTACTATAGTTTATCTGATGTACACCAAGGCATCATTGCATTTCTCAATCGGCATATTAATCTCTACAGGTTTGTCATGACAGGCCAACATCCAAAGATGGACAAGGCCATGAAGTCTCTCATGGACGAGATATATTTTTTTTTTTTTTTTTTTTAAGAAGGACAGGAGTAAAGATCCATTCTGTGATCCAAATAACTCAAATGCATCCTTCTTGAGGACAATTTATCACACTTCTAAAAGCACAAGCAGAGAGGCAGATGGAGATACATATGGGTAGTTTCAAATTAAACATCAGGGGATGTGGTTCAGTGGGTAGCACTTTCACCTAGCAGTAAGAAGGGTCGCTGGTTCGAATCCCAACCACGACACTACCTGCCTGGAGTTTGCATGTTCTCCCTCTGCCTGCGTGGGTTTCCTCCGAGTACTCCGGTTTCCTCCCACACTCTAAAGACATGCTGGTAGGTTAATTGGATCCTGTCTAAATTGTCCCTAGTATGTATGAATGTGAGTTAGGGACCTTAGATTGTAAGCTCCTTGAGGGTAGGGACTGATGTGAATGTACAATGTATATGTAAAGCGCTGCGTAAATTGATGGCGCTATATAAGTACCTGAAATAAATAAGAGCTGCTGAGTCAGGAATGCCATTGCCCACTATTAGCCAGTATGAACCCCCTCAGGTCATACTGTCAATAGTCCCCATGTCTTCCTGCCCAGCCATATCTACCACCCTGTCCAGACCCTTGTGCGTGCATACAGCTCAATGCACAATACCCAGAGGCCTTATGCTTCCTCTCCTGCTCATTCCTCAGGGAACATATCCTCAGTGTAAACACTAGCTCAAATTCTGCTGATGCTTCTCAAGCCAATAGCCAAACCAGCTATGGTTCTTCTTACCAATTCCCCACCCCCCACCTCTATCAGGATTTGTAACCTGGTTTTTATGTTAAACTACAAGTTTTGTAATATTTTATGCTTTGTTCATACAAAAAGAGTGAAAAAATTTTTTTTTAAAATGTTAAGCAGAACAAAAAACTAAAACAGTTTTGAACATAAAGTGCTTTTGTGTCTTTTATGCTATCAAAACACAATGAAATATTCAAATTTAAATTTGCACTGCATTAGATATATTGGAAAGTAGTCAGCAAATTGTTCATGCATGGCAATGTAATATCTCCCTGCACATACGGAGGGCAGGTCGAACTTAGTCTTCCTCAACGTGGATGCCCTCCTTCTGGACTTTATGCAGAATGCAGCAGGCCTTTATTACTAACTCAGCATTCTCAAGACTGAGTTGCAAGGGTGTTTGGAAAACATGCCATTTATTGGACAATATGCCAAATGTACATTCAATGAGGAGTCTTGCGTGGCTCAGCCGATAATTAAAGATCAACTTCTTGCCATCCAGATTACTTCTGGCATACAGCCTAAGATAGTGCGATGGCCTCATCTGCAACGAGCACGAAAGATAGGTCTGGTCCTGCAGTTCCAGGCAGAGGCTGTTCAAATGGTAAGTCGAATCGCCCTTCTCAGTCTTCCACCCATTACAGACTCACGGAACACTCTGGAATCAGAACTGCTGCCATATGCCCCAATGTCCACAGCGATAAATTTAGAATTACCATCACAGATAGCCATGAGGACCAATGAAAATTTTATAGTTATGAAATCTAGACCCGGAACGTGGAGGCTTTTGAATACAGATATGCTTTCCATCAAGAGCTCCGATACAATTTGGAAAGTTTGCTCGATTCCAAAATCCTTCGCCACATCTTTCCATCTGGTAATGGCATCACTGCTGACAGCTCTTCCCATATGGCTAGGCAAGTATCATGCACCATCTCCAAAATAGTAAAAATGCCCAGAAAAAAAAAAAAAAAAAAAATTTTTAGCTTTTTAAGTAAAACATTCTACTGGCACAAATGGATACAATTATTATCTATACATAATGTACACACACACACACACACACACACTAGACCAGGGGGTAGGCAACCTGACATGATAAATGAATGACTTCTTACCTCAAGGTCACTAGAAGTTCATCTGCAGGTACACATCCTCATGTTGGTATGTCTCCGCTACAGCTAGTCCAGTAAGTAGTCAAATGTGGTACGGTCATCCTGTTGAAGTTCAAAAACTTAGTGGGATACTGTCGGAGATGAGCGTAGTGCAAAGCCACAAAACCTTCAGCAGGCCGCTTCATTAGCATGGGGTGGGTCCAAAGTCTTAGCCACAAGCTTTTTCTTGCTCTCCATTCTCCTTATATTAGGCAAATATGACAATGTCACGCTGTCCCAAAAATTGTTGGAATCCATTGCACAATGCAGATAACACACACGGACAAAAAAAAAAAAAAAAAAGGACACAGCAAGGACAAGTCACTCACTGAAAACTGCAACACAGCATGAAAGGAGCAATGCTTTCTGGGTAATTTCCTTAAATGCACAGAAACTGCTGTAAACGGCCGAAAAAGGATATTAAACGGGACGGATAAAGACAGATGAACAGATAACTGATACGTTTTTAACGTGGCTAAACTGATGGTGCCCGTGTGAAAGGGGCCCAATACTGTACACATGATAGGCAGATGTTACTCCACAGGCTGCTTCAGTCCAAAATGCCAGCCCTACCAGGCAGAAACTTAACAACTTTAACGGTCAACAGGGAGTAGAAGTGATCATACTGAAGCAGCCCATTACTGGGCTGCAGCCCAGCAATTGAAACACTGATCTACACCATCTCTTCACTTGAAACAGCAGCATACTATGAGCCATCCAGTTTATGCAGTCAGGTTTTCCTTGTCAAAAGAAGTTTATGTATCTTTATAACATTGTATACTCAATAAAGTAAGCTCATTGTTTTACAGTAGGGTTTATATAGGTAAATATCATGAAATTTCAAATATTAAACATTGGGTTCACGTAAACCTAAATTAAAGATATATATCATTTCCTTAGTTACTTTTGTAGGTATTTAAATGATTTATACCTACTATACATATTGTTTACAAGTAGAGTGTATATAGGTCAAATCAATTCTGATAATGAGCTTTAATCGTAAGGTGGAGAAAAGGAAAGAGAAAGAAGAAAAAAGGTTGAAAGGTAGAGGTATGGTCCACAAGGTTGTCCCGCTCGTCAGTTTATTATTCTTTTTAGTTCTCTTTGAAGCCTTAGAATGGGTGTCTCTGTAAGTCATTTAATCTGTTACCATGGCAACAGGACAGAGTCATTGAAGTTTGACAGGAACTGTTTTATCCAAGGATGCCAAAGTTTTTCAAATTTTGGAATTTGATTTTGATCGATGGCTACCATCTTAGCATGGGACATTGTATTATTCATTCTGTGAATTGTTTCTGCTAGTACCAATGTAGGCGATTTCCATGCCTTGGCCACTGTTTGTTTTGCAGCCGTTATTAGTTGGATCATAAGTTTGAATGAGAGTGTTAACCATTCCGGTTTTAGATTAAGTTAAATATGGATCTGGTTGTATTATTTTTTAAAATATTTTAGATGCAATCACGAAGACTTCCTTCCAGAAGGTTTGGATTACTGGGCACGTCCACCATATGTGTAAATATGTGCCTATTTCTGGGCATCCTCGAAAACAAAGAGCTGAGGTATTAGGTGAATATTTTGCCACTCTAGCGGGTACAAGGTACCAGCGAGTTAGGACTTTATAATTTGTCTCCAGTGCTAAGATGTTGGGTGAAGATGACTTAGATGTGAACCATATGTTAGACCAGTCCGTGTCTTCTAAAGTTCGTCCCAGGTCCTCCTCCCACCTCTGAACGTAAGAGGGTCTATTAAGATTTGCTACTCCATATAATTGATTATAAAGTGATGAAATTGTACCTTTAGCAAATGGATCTTTTGTACAGATTGATTCAAAAATGGATAATGGTGTATAGAAATTTTTGATTTGGAGATATCTAAATATCTCAGAGTTTGGTAGATCATATTTTTCTCTAAGCGATGGGAATGAAAGGAATGATTTAGATGCTATGAAGTCATTTAGTGTCTGAATGCCTGATGGTGTCCAAGCTTTAAAAGAATTTGGGTAGATCCATGCCGGATAAAAGGCCGGATTTCTGATAAAAGAAAGGAGAGGGTTGTGTGGAGATTGTAACTGATATTTGGTTTTTAGTTTATCCCAGAGAGATAAGAAGTGTTTAGTTATGGGATTATGAATTTTAAAGCAGTCTTTAGAATCAAGCCATAATAAAATTTTATATTAATAGAGGGTCATTTTCTGAAGCCTCTATAAATACCCATAATGGGATTTCCTGTTTTGCATGGTATTTGGACAGACTGGCCAAATGTGCTGCTCTGTAGTAGATAGTAAAATTAGGGTATCCCAGGCCTCCTTTATTTTTGGGAAGATGTAGTGTGTATATATATATATATATATATATATATATATATATATATATATATATATATATATATATATATATATATATATATATATATATATATATATATATATATATATATATATATATATATATATATATATATATATATATATATATATATATATATATATGGTTTAGAAGAGCCCCATATAAACGAAGTTGCTCTTTTTTGTACTATTCTCAAAAAATAGGAAGGAATTGGAATAGGGAGGACTCTGAATAGATAAAGCAATTTGGGTAGAATAGTCATTTTGATTGCATTAATCTTCCCTATCCAGGATAAAGGAAGTTGCGACCATTGTTTTATTAGATTTGTGATCGTCTTAATACAGGAGGATAATTGGTTGAGAATAAGTCAGAATGAGATGCTGTTAAATGAATTCCAAGATATGGGATTGATTTTTCTGCCCATGTGAATGGGAGTGCAGCCCTAGCCGGGATCAATTCCATGTTTGTGAGTGAAATATTAAGCACTAGGCATTTTAGGATTAATCATAAGGCCGGATAGGGCTGCAAATCCATCAAGAGCTGGTATTAAGTTAGGACCAGAGACCTGTGGTGATGACAGAAAAAGTAATATATCGTCTGCAAATATACATAATTTGTGCGTAATACCTCCTACTTCAATGCCAGTTATAGTTTGGTTTGTTCTGATGTATTGGGCCATGGGTTCGAGTATAAGGGCAAATAATAAGGGAGGTAATGGGCAACCCTGTCGGGTACCTCTTTCGATATTAAAGGCTTCAGATTTGTATCCAGCATATTTTATATAGGCTTTGGGTTTATTATATAATGCTTTGATCCATGTTAAAAAGTGGGGTCCAAAACCCCATTTTTGTAATGAATATTGCATATATTGCCAGGATACTGTGTCAAATGCCCACTTAATATCGAGAGATAGAAAACAAAGGGATTTTCCGTTTAGCAATATGTGCCAATAACACTGCCCTGCGTATATTATCGCCTGCCTGTCTATTTGGCATGAAGCCTACTTGATCTCTATGTATTAATTTTCCTATAATGCTATTGAGGCGTTTTGCTATTATTTTTGCTAATAATTTAATATCGAGGTTTAACAGAGAGATAGGCCGATAATTCACACAGGAAGTATCATCAGAAAGGGGTTTTGGGATCATACAAACAATTGCCATTAGTGTTTCTTGCCGAAAAGAATGTCCATCTAGAAGTTTGTTAAAAGTTTCAGTGAGAATGGGAGAGAGTATTTCTGAGAATGTTTTATAGTATAAAGCCGAGTAGCCGTCTGGGCCTGGTCTTTTGTTAAGTTTTAGGTCTTTTATGGCGTTAGCAACTTCATCTATAGTTATAGGCTCATCCAAACTGCTTTTTTGATTCTGAGATAACTCAGGTAAGGTTATTTTTGAGAAGAAGGATTCAGCCTCTGTAGGATTAAATTCATTGTTTGTCTTGTATGAAGTTGCGAGATGTGAGTGAAATTTATGGACTATTTTAACTGGATTACAAGTGTAAACATTTTTTGATAATTTCAAACGTATTGGTTTGAAAGATTTGTTAGTTGAATTTAATGCCCGAGCCAAATATGTACCTGGTTTGTTTGTATTCATGTAGAAATTGTGTTTGGAGCGTTTGAGGGATTTATCAACTGACTCAGTGAGAAATAGATCGTATTCCAATCTAGATTTTTCCAGATGAGATTTTGTACTCAGATGGATTATCTTGAAATGATATGTAGGCTGCATTAAAATTGAGTTCTAGTTTTTTGCTAGATTTTTGCGTTCCCGTTTAAATAGTGCCATTTGTCTTTGTATTGTACCACGCAAGACAGGCTTATGAGCTTCCCACAGTGTTATTGGGGAGATGTCTGTTGTATTATCAATTGATATGTATTCCTTTAAAGCTTGTTCAATGGCCATCTGATGTAGTGGGTGTTTGAGCATTATGTCCGGTAAGTACCACGTTGGGTCATGCGCTTTTGGTATGGCTGAGGCTATAGTAGTGTATACTGCATTATGGTCAGACCACGGAATCAGAATTATATCTGATGCAATAATTTCTGGTATCATTCCTATTGTTAGAAAAATATGATCTATTCTGGTGAAGGTTTGATGAGGGTGCGAGAAATAAGTGAATTTCTTTTTCATTGGGTTACTTTCTCTCCACGAATCTACCAGATTGTATTTGGAAAGAAGTTGAGAAAAAGGTAGAGGTTATTTTGGATGGTGTAAAAGGTGATTTATCTAGAAATGGGAGGAGGACCTGGTTCGAATCCCCACACATTATCACTGTTCCTATTTTGTGTGTATTAATCACTTGTAATATTATATGTGAGAGGAATGGTGTAGGTTGTTTGTTAGGAGCGTAGTAGGAAATCACCGTGATTGCTGTATCCATTATATAACCCATGAGTATCAGGTATCTACCTTCTGGGTCTTTAATTTCTGATAAGGTGAATGGTGTGGATCGGTGAAATGCAATTAGAGTTCCCCTTTGCTTGGTACAGGCAGAAGCCGTGTAAATTTTTTGATAAAAGGAGAAATATATTTTGGAGTAGAATCTTTGGTGAAGCGTGTTTCTTGGAGGCATACTATGTGAGCCTTTTTGTTATGGAAAGTACGGAAGGCTTTGGTCCTTTGAGGGACATTTATTCCCTAAACATTCAGGGAAAGTATATTCAGTGGTGCCATGGCAATAGATCAAATAGTTTTGGACTTACTTTTTGTTATGCAGAGCTGACTGCGCAGATCAACCTGTGTGGACTGAAGAGATGAATAGATAGAAAAGAAACCAGTGAATTCTGGAGTAAAGAGTAAACAAAAAACATATGAGATTAGATGATACATTGTATAAATTATTTTTTGCGCAGTCAGGTTTTCAATCCAAATCTACCAAGATTGCCCACTATGTATGACCAGCATAAGGATGCCAATTTGAAGTCTACCCAAGTTTCCAGAAATGTTCAAAAAAAGTGCAAAAATTGCAGGAGCCTGAGAGCACCTGCAGTCTGCTGATCCCAGTTGCTCGGTCTCTTGCCGTTTCAATATAGCAGTCTACAGTGCCTTGCAAAAGTATTCACCCCCTTGACATATTTTGTGTTGCCTCACAACCTGGAACATGGATTGTTTGAGGATTTGCATCATTTAAAATTAAAAGAACATGCCCACAACTGAAGATTTTTTTTATTGTGAAGGAAATAGGATAACACAGGAAAAGCCAATGTGCATAAATATTCACCCCCCTAAAGTCAATACTTTGTAGAGCCACCTTTTGCAGCCATCACAGCTTCAAGTCGCTTTGGATAAGTATGAGCTTGCCACATCTTATCACTGGGATTTTTGCCTATTTCTGCTTGTAAAACTGCTCCAGCTCCTTCAAGTTGGATGTTTGCGCTTATGAACAGCAATCTTTAAGTCTGACAACAGATTTTCTATTGGATTGAGCTCTGGGCTTTGACTAGGCCATTCCAACACATTTACAGATTTCCCCTTAAACCACTCAAGTGTGGCTTAAGCAGTGTTTGGGGCCATTGTCCTGCTGGAAGGTGAACCTCCGTCCTAGCCTCAAATCACACAGTGGTACAGGTTTTGCCCAAGAATATCCCTGTATTTGGCATCATCCATCTTTCCCTCAACTCTAAACAGTTTCCCAGTACAGACTGCTGAAAAACATCCCCACAGCATGATGCTGCCACCACCATGTTTCACTGTGGGGATGGTGTTCTTTGATGTGATAGGTTTGTGCCAGGCATAGAATTTTCTTTGATGACCATAAAGTTCAATTTTAGTCTCAGACCAGAGCACCTTCCTCCATACATTTTGGGAGTCTCCCACATGAGTTTTCACAAACTCCACAAAAAACAAAATGGCACGTTTTGAAAGTAATGGCTTTCTTCTGGCCACTGTGCCATAAAGCCCAACTCTATGGAGCATATGGCTTGTTGCCCTACAGATACCCCAGTCTCTGCTGTGGAACTCTGCAGCTCCTCCAGGCTCCTTTGGTCTCTATACTGCCTCTGATTAATGCTCTCCTTGCCCGGTCTGTGACCTGATGTGCGGCCGTCTCTTGGCAGGTTTGCTGTTGTGCCATGTTCTTTTCATTTGGTTATGATAGATTTGATGGTGCTCCTAGGGATCAATAAATATTTGGATTTTTTTTTTTAATCACCCAACTTGCATTTAACATTGTCCCTTACTTGTTTGTAGAGTTCCTTGGTCTTCATGGCAGCGTTTGGTTAGTGGTGCCTCTTGCTTAAGTGTTGCAGCCTCTGGGGCCTTTCAAAAAGATGTGTATATGTAATGACAGATCATGTGGACACTTAGATTGCACACAGGTGGACATTTCACTAATTATGCGACTTCTGAAGGCAACTGGTTGCAGCAGAGATTATGGGCTTCATAACAAAGGGGCGAATACATACGCACATGCCAATTATCAGTTTATTTCTGAAATAGTTATGTATGTTTTTCTAATTTTACTTCGACTAGACTATTGTGTTCTGATCCACCACAAAAAATAGCGAACTAAAAGGCTGTAATGTAACAAACTAGGTAAAAAGCCAAGGAGGTGAATACATTTGCAAGGCACTGTACCTGTACTTCTGATGCCTGCAGGCAGTTATTGAAGTCCAGGAAGATCAGTGGCCCAAGAGCATGCTCACAGGCACCCTTGTAGTTCATTGAGAACAAACCGTCAGCTGCAATGGCTGGCGGTAGTTCATAGAAACTGAATGGTCCAGTCATGTAGGTAGAGCCTGCTCAGCCATGCTCTTCAAAACTGTGACAGTGGCTGTGGGAATAAGACACCCCCCCCCCCCCCGTCACAGGGAGAGGGGGATTGGGGATTAAGTGGTGGATGCTCAACTAGTTGCTCTAAAAATGGGTGCAACATATTGGGGGGGGGACCCACCACACAGCCTGTGCATCTGGGATCAGAGGCTGTTGAGTAAAAACAAAAATGCTGCTAAATGCTGTAACAAGTGTGGACATTATAGGGAGTGTTTACTGAACAAATGTAAAAACGCTGACGCAAAAAAAAAAAAAATGCAGAAGCACGTTAACACTTTTTAAACTGTGCATGAAGCCTTAAGGTCATCCTTAAGAAGTGGGGGCATAATTTGACAACAGGTTTTCGCTGGCACATACATGCAACAATTAGGATCAGAATGGCTGACCACCACCCGGAAGTTATTCTTACAAACATGAAAATGGCTCCCCCTGACCTAAGATGATCGTTCAAGATATCCCATTTCATAGCTGGCTACTGTACTGGTCTATTAAATGCATGCATAGTATTTTTAACTTGCCTGGGAAAGCCTGAACTAAAAGAGGACATGATTAGAAGCCAGTTCAGTTGTGCTTATGTTGGCAGTTGGTGTAAGCTCTAGTAACCTGATGTTGCAGTGAGTGGGAAAGGAATTTTCATGTGACTGGCTTCTCATGGCTGATAGCTACAAAAGTCTGACAGGCAAACACTACTGTTCATGAGGTGACTGGCAATCTGTTTCACAGCCTAGTGAAAACTGGCTTAAAGTACACCCATAACTTTTCATAATTCAATTGGTACTACTGCCAACTCATCCCTTTAAACCAAACACATTCTTTGGCTGATTGAATATAGGTAAGGCATTCCCAGAGTGTTATTAAAGGGTCACTAAAAAAACAACAATATACACTACTTGAAATAGGAATTTTAAACTCATAACTCAGGAAGTACCTTCTATTGCTCTGAGCTCCATTCAAAATCTCCACATTCCATTTTTACTGCTGAGATTCAACTTCTGTTAGTAGGGTGACTGTTAGTCCCCCAGATGCAAGCCTACCCCTACAACAGGAAGGTTCTGTTATATCTAAAAGCCATCCTAATGGTCAAGACACAGCTTCAGATAATCTTCCAGGGAAAAAAAAAAGTTGCTTTACATGAAAATAGCCTAGGCCATGGATATGCAATTAGCGGACCTCCAGCTGTTGCAAAACTAAAGTCCCATCATGCCTCTGGGTGTCATGCTTGTGGCTATCAGTCTTGCTACGCCTCGTGGGACTTTTAGTTCTGCAACACCTGGAGGCCCGCCAATTGCATACCCCTGGCCTAGGCTATAAGATTGCAAAGGCCCTGAAACTGAGCTGCGGCACGGTGGCCAAGACCATGCAGCAGTTTAACAGGACAGGTCATGGTCGACCAAAGGTGAGTGCACATGCTCAGCATCATATCCAGAGGTTGTTTTTGGGAAAGACATACGAGTGCTCTCAGCATTGCTGCAGAGGTTGAAGGGGTGGGAGGGGTCAGCTTGTCAGTGCTCAGACAATACACTGCATCAAATTGACATGGCTGTTGTCTGAGAAGGAAGCCTCTTCTAAAGAGAACACACAAGAAAGCCTGCAAACAGTTAGCTAAAGACAAGCAGACTAAGGACATGGATTACTGGAGCCATGTCATGTGGTCTGATGAGATTAAGACGTATGAGATAAAAACGTATTTGGTTCAGATGTGTCAAACATGTGGCGGCAACCAGGTGAGGAGTACAAATACAAGTGTCTTGCCTACAGTCAAGCATGGTGGTGGGAGTATCATGGCCTGGGGCTGCATGAGTGCTGCCAGCACTACAGTCATTGAGGGAACCATGTGATATACAGAGCATGCATCCCCCTCCCTTCGGAGACTGGGCCGCAGGGCAGTATTCCAACATAACCCCAAAACATTCCAAGATGACCACTGCCTTGCTAAAGAAGCTGAGTGTAAAGGTGATGGACTGGCCAAGCATGTCTCCAGACCTAAACCACATTGAGCATCTGTGGGGCATCCTTAAATGGAAGGTGGAGGAGAGCAAGGTCTCCAACATATACCAGATGTATGTCATCATGAAGTGGAAGAGGACTCCCATGGCAACCTGTGAAGCTCTGGTGAACTTCATGCTCAAGAGGTCTAAGGCAGTGCTGGAAAATAATGGCCACAAAAATATTGACACTTTTGGCCCAATTTGGACATTCACTTTAGGGGGGTACTCACTTGTTGCCAGCAGTTTAGACATTAATGGCTGTGTTGATTTTGAGGGGATAGCAAATTTACACTGTTATACAAGCTGTACACTCACTACTTTACATTGGAGCAAAAGGTCATTTCTTCAGCGTTACATACATAGTAGGTGAGGTTGAAAAAAGACACAAGTCCAACCTATGTGTGTGATTATGTGTCAGTATTACATTGTATATCCCTGTATGTTGCAGTCATTCAGGTGCTTATCTAATAGTTTCTTGAAGCTATCAATGCTCCCCGCTGAGACCACCGCCTGTGGAAGGGAATTCCACATCCTTGCCGCTCTTACAGTAAAGAACCCTCTACGTAGTTTAAGGTTAAACCTCTTTTCTTCTAATTTTAATGAGTGGCCACGAGTCTTGTTAAACTCTTCTGCGAAAAAGTTTTAACCCTATTGTGGGGTCACCAGTCCGGTATTTGTAAATTGAAATCACATACAAATTTACATAAAGAGAACATATTTACAAAAATGTGAGGAGTTTACTCCCTTGTGAGATACTCTAGAACTGAAAAGAAAAAAAATGTATGGTCAGATGGAAGCCAAGTGTCTCTTTATAGGTTTACTCAAGTTTCCAGTGTACCAAGCGCCACTCATGCAGGTTTTCCTACACCTTTAAGACAGATTTTGTAAACTCTAGCTTTAACACACACATTCACATCAGGTTTAAGTTGAGTACTTACGCTTTAAATGCTGGCAGATAGGAGTATATAGAGACACTGCTTAAGTTGTATAGAAAAGGTAGATGCTTGTGTATATCTTTTGTCGCCCATGTGTTGAAAAAGGTGTTCAACAAACCCTGGTCCCCACCTAAAAAAAACAAAAAAAAAAAAAAAAAAACAAACACCTTTAGTGCAACAGCCACATTAATATTCATGCAAGTACCTTAAATTCCAAGGAAAGGCTTTAGTGATGCCAGGGAGCCCCAGGGCTCTTAATCCCATGCATAGTGGCCACATAATGAGAATTGTACCATTGGTATAAAAACTGTCATTTGTTAAACCACATTTAGATTTTACATGAAAGCATGCAAGCCTAGGTGCATCACAAAAAAGGGCAAATTGCCTAGAGTGGGGAAGGGATACACATCACAGCTGTGACCCCACTGGGGAGGTTAACCCTCATTTTCTGCTGGCGTTACCAGGAAAGGAGTGGGAGCCCCAAAGTTTTCGCATGCCAAGAGCTGGAGGGGGAATCTTCCAATGGGGCATCTTTAGTGGAGTCAATGCTCCAAGGGAATCACTCACACTTGGGGGGGTCCCGTTGTGTCTCTGGACCTAAAGTGGAGAAATTTACTGTATTACAAAAATTCACAGGTGAGCCATTGTGGGATCTGGAGAACTGCACAGGAAACAGGCTGGTAGATATGCACTCTTTGGGTGTACCCCTATCCAAATGTGAGATTTTAGATAGCAATGCAAAGTGAACTACAACCATACTACAAATAATGAAGTACAAAACTCAAGCTGAATATTCACTGACAGAGACCAAGCAATGAATCATAAGGGTGGGCAACAAGACAAACCGAATGACTCCAAGGGGCCAACAAAAAAAAATGGGTCAAGAAACCCAACTCCAAGTGCCAGTATAAGAATCATTTGGCCGAAAGCCACATGGTAGAAATTTCAGAATGTTAAGCCCTTCTCACACAGGGCAGAATCCACTTTGCTCAGCAGGGGATTTGTCCTCTGATGAACATATATGGTCTTAAAATGAAAAGTGCAATCCACCAGGCAATATTGGGACTTAGGACAGTTTGTCTTAAATAGAGCTCTGACCATGTCAGATGTACAATCATGAAGGGCAGTGGGATGTTTGGGGGCTGGGTGAATGGACAAATACATCTTTAATCTTAGCGCAGTGCGTTTCACACAGTATTTACCACACCCCAAGTGTGCTTGCAGCTTATTATCCAAAAGTATATTGCACTCAGAGCCCTAGATAGCAGCTAGCACATCTAGACATAAAGATAGATGTAACTGAAAGTGAATAAGTGCAGCACTTAAAGTTTAAAGTTAAAATACAGCAGCCAAAATAAATCTTATGTGAAAAATATGTGCGATACTAGAGGAAAAACGCCACTAACATGGAAAAGTATAGTCTAATAAAACAGTCCACAAAATAAAAACTCCAATAGGTGGGTGCGGGGGAGGGAAAGTTCCCTTTTTAGATTGCCTCACGACTATCTTCAGAGAGTTCAATCAGTGCTTACAATCACCAAGGTAGGGGGTAAAAAACTGCTTACCAGAAGTGGACTCCCTATACCTGAGGTATGGAGCCCAACTCACTTGATGCATACAAGAGCATCCAATCAAAATGGGGTCTCTGACCCTCTTGCCTCCGAGAGTCATCATCCCAAGTGGTACCACATCAAACTCCTCTCCAATCGGATAACCATCCTAGTGTTTAAAATTGGCTTGTGATGCAACACCAACCATGTGCATAAAATGGCTCTACATATCTTAAATATAGCATTTTTTTTGGCACTAACAGTATCACTCAGATGTGGAAAGAACATAGGCACTTGTAATAACCAGTCCCAGGATATCAGAAACATCGGCACTGGCTATCCAACGCATTTCGTCATAAGTGATGTATGGGGTTAGAGAGCTGTGCCAAATCACTGTAATTTAAGTATTATTGACAAATGCGTTGGGTGTCTCACTCAACATTCATACCATACAAAGCAGAACACCTCAACTCCAATCCATTGGAGTTTTCATCCTAGAACCACCCCTCCAAGGGGGTACATTTATTGATCACCATGTGGATTTCTTATGGTGTAAAGCCTAGTGTTTAGAAACACTGCCCCCCTAAAACCTTTAAGGTCAATATGTTTGTTGAAAACTTGAGTGGTCCTGCCCATGTACTGTCTGCACCAAGGGCACTGTAGTAAATATTTAGAGGCGCGTGTGACAAATTGTTTAATTGGATACTGTGTCACTGGAAAGTGAAAAGGCAGTATTTATTTATCCCCACTAGGTTAGAATGACAAACTGGGCATTTTTTTCCACAAGAAAAGTATCCAACTAAACGAAAAAAATTGGGTCTGGGGAGGATTAATTACATTGAGAAATTTTAGATTTTAATGCGTACACCTCCATACCCCAGCCTTTTCTGGAAGAGGACTTAATATACAATCATTTTTTAAGATGTCCCAATGTTTGAGGATCTTTCTAATCTGCTCATGCTGTAAGGAGAAGGAAAGACCACCTAAAGTCTGTATTCTGTCTTGTTTGGGGTTTAGCACATGATGGTATTACCATCTACATCTCTTGCTCTGTACAACTCCAAATAAGAGTTGTGGGCCAGGGTACCCCTTCTCCATAAAACACTGTCTCAAGATCTCCACCTCTCATAATCCTGATTAGTACAATAATGTAGCTGTATGACATGGAACCAATCATAGCCATGCCTGGTGGCAGTTATCCAGTGGAATAAAAGAATTCCTATCTGTAGATTTAAAACAAGCATTAGTAACCAATTTGTGCCCTTCAATCCTAATTTTAGATCCAAGAAATGAATCTGACTAGTGCGTGCCTCAAGGATAACAATTCTATTGTTAAGGCCCTCCATAAAGGAATGTAATGTAGTTAATCCAAACTGCCATTCCAAAGGAGGAGGATGTCAGTCTTGCCCACAGGGCAAGTTCAGGTCTTCCCAAGGCATAGGCATCCTCCCATTTGACCATAAACAAATTGGCCACATCCTATTTCAATGTAGATGAAATCCGTCATTAGTGGGACTGCTTTAGCAGTCCCACTATTGTTATTCGATTATATTTATTTTTATTCCGTACGTTTTTTGGCTCTGCGTAACTTCTGCATACTTTCAGCTATTAAAACCATTCAACTATTAAAATGTTCGACTTTTAGCTGATGTGTGCTCTTTCAACTTTTTTTCTACCATTTATACTTTTTAAAATATTAAGCTTTAACACTTTTTTTTAACATTGAAGTCAATGGGAGCATGCTTCAGATCCTTAAAATCTTCTTCCGCTCCCAAAAGTTTCAGCTCCTTCATACTTTCACCTACAGATGCCAAACAAACGTTAAAATGTTCACAAAATATTCAGCTGGCTATAGCTTTTCAGTTTGATATCTTTTACAGTTTGAGAAAAAGCTTTGTTTAGAGGTCATTTCAGGAAATTTTAGCCATTAATCAGAGTGTACTGTGTTTGTTTTGTTGCCATGGTTACCAAAGCTTCTGTTATACACGGGGGGGGGGGGGTGGCTGGAGCATCTCAGCTCTGATTACAGAGCCCGGGGGAGGGGACAGACACCATGTACTGATATGATGGGGCAATTTTGATGGTGGCAATATGGTGGGGCAGTTTTGATGGGGGCAATTTCGATGGCGGCCATTTTAGCAATTTAGCTATTCAGCATTCCCACACATTTTCCCCAGGAAATGCATTTTCTAGTTGAACCAAAAATTGTGCATTGTGGTGAAAATCTGTAATTCCATAATAAACCCTTTGTACTTGGGGTATAGTTGTATCTGGGGGAAAAAAAAAAAAAAGATTTAAACGGCCTCAAAGCCTAAATTATGTGAGGTATATAAAGCTATGTTCACTGTGACCAGCAGGCATCCATCTAGAATCTCTTCCATTCAGAAGTTTATATGTCTTTGGTCCTTAAGATATGAAGGCATATTTTTAAATAGGAGGCTATATACATCTATACAACTCCTGATTATGGCAGTGACAGTCAATCCCACGAAAAAGGGACGACCGGAAGGATGTACAGGGTCCTTATGACCCTTTGGGAGGTAATCGATAACTGGGGTATGTGGGACTTCAGGAATTAAAGATTCTGGATAAGAAATCCTGTTATAACCTGCATCAACCAGCTTCTGTAGTGCCTCTTTATTTTGGTCCATTGGGAAGCAAACATAGGTTTCATGGTCATTTAAAATTTTGTACATTTCCTCCAAATAATCTTTTGCTGGGGACTATTCCTCCCTTTGTCAGCAGGCCAGATTATTACATCCTTCCTCAGTTGCTTCAAACCCACATCTCTTTGAAAACATTAAATTTATGAAGCTACAGGGCTGGGGGGGTGAAAAGTGAGGGATTGGCAATACCTGAATAAACTATACCAGATTGGTCTAAACTTGTCAACTACTGGATATCCAGCTATGTCAACTCGATCATCCAGAACTCTCCCACCTGAGGCACAACAGCAGCACCATTAGCTCCCACTGCTGTCAAACTCAGTTAGCCAAATCAGGATAGGGCCAGGGCCTAGGCACAGCTGTGGCTCAGGTGCACCCATAGCAAGCTGCTTGCTGTGGGGGCCATCAACAGGAGGGGGGGCAGGAGCTTTAGCCAGGGACCAGAGAGAATCCAGGCTGCCCTGTTCAAAAAACCCTGAACAGAGTAGGCAAGAATGTGTTTGTAAAGTATTTTCTTTTTTCTATGAAAAGAAAGATCAATTTAATCCTTTGTCAAGTTAAAGATTTACTTTTCCTTTGACAATACCACTGAACTCAAGTTATAGTTGGCGAGGTTGGGGGGGGGGGGGGAGAAAAAAAAAAAAGAAAAAACCCACAAAGTTGTTTTTGTCCTGCTTAGCATCGACTGCAAATACTGAGATTGAGCCGTTTATCCCATCTTCCAGAAATTTTACTGGTCTATAGTTACCAGGGATATATCTTGGCCCTTTAAATATTGGTGCTACACTGGCTTTTCACCAGTCAGCTGGTACCATTCCAGTCAATAGACTGGAAAAATTAGGAACAATGGTCTGGCAATCACTTGACCAAGTTCCTTAAAAGCAGAGTTCGTCAGAAAAAAAAAAAAAAAAAAAAAAAAAAAAAAAACCCACACACACACTCACCTCTTCAGGTCTGTTGCTAGGGGGGTCCCTCGTAATCTGCCTCTTCCTCTCCAAGGCGCTTGACATCACTTCCCTCGGCACCTGTGCTCGCTAGTGCTCCTGGGAGGTGTCTCATTTCCCAGGAGTCACTGGGCGAGCGCAGAGGGCTGTAATTGCGTTACATTGTCACAACAGGGGCGGGACCTTCCTCTGTCACCAACGTTACAATCGGCGATATGGCCGCTGTTGAATCACACATGTGTGAGATCAAGAGGTGCATGCTGGTTACCCAGCATGCATACTCTAGGAAGAGAACGCGATTGGGCTTCACATGCCCACATTAATAATGGAAAAGGCCACAAACGGAGGATTCCAATATTATAGTAAGTTTTATATATTTTTGAAGAATCTATAAACATTGTATAGTCTTATTTAAATTAAGTTAATACCAGGATGAAAAAAAATAAAATCTATCACCAGAACTCCGCTTTAAGGACCTTCAGATGCAAGCCATCTGGTCCCGGTGACTTAACGTTACCCAAGTCTATTTCTAAATTCTACCCCATTAACCATGAGGGCGCTTCCTGTGTCGTGTCATGATAAACATTGCAGTCCGTTACTGAAAAACACGACTAGGTGTTTTATAGCTATATCTGCGCTCTTTGTTGTACAAAATGGTTTCTTGGATTGGACCTGCTCAAGTGTTGAGAATATTGGGCAGACGGAGGAGGGGCAGCTTGATCTCTGCTCCACAGGTTGGGAATTTGTACCATTTTCATTATCAATTTCCCTTATTTAAACATCCACCTTTTGCCAACTAAACACTAGAGCCGTACCTTTAAGGCCAACTGGATTATTTTTTGTTTTAGCCATTCATTTGCTTGTTACTGACACTCGAGTTAATGGCGATTTGCATTTCTATCCCTAGCAAGACACTGTCCTGCCATTTGTCCGAGCTCGGGTGCCATCACTTTTAAGGCATGTCCAGTCTAAGTTCTGGCCTCACAGTGAGGCTTGGTTGTTTTCCCGACTCCGAGCTGGAAGCGAGGCTTGGAACACTGTACTTCAGTTCCTCGCAATCAAGGTTAAGACTGCAGACTTTTGGTCCTCGATACCCATTGGCTCTCACTTATAAAGTGCGTGATTCAGCGTGGCTTTAACCCTGGATGTTACTTATGTCAAAATGTGTCGGATGGAGCCATTGCCTTTGAGGTAATTACATTTGTCAACCAAGAAGCGATGTTTGATATCCCAGGACCAATTACAAGCACTTATGCAATTTCCACATGTGAGTGATAGTTATCCTTGTTTTTAATATATCATACGGTTTTACACTATGTGGAGCAGTTATTTCTTTTATGCACATGGTTAGTGTTGCATCATGATGCCTAGGTACAAGCAAATCAAACAAAATGGTGTGCTGTATTATGCAAGTCTTGAAAATATGATCAGGCATACAATATATAAAAGTTAGACACATCTATCACACATTAATAGGAGTATTAACCCAAAAGCAAACCTTTATTTTGCAGCTTTCCAATTTCAATGTAAAGGCCGAAATTTATTTTGGGCTCCACTTGTATCTGTTAATCCAGCCAGCAAGTCTTTACAAGCTCTCCAGCAGAATATCAGTTTACATGGAGGAGACAAACCATTTAACACCTGCAGGGGTGCGTAACTGCTTCCTGACCAGCCATACTGCAGCAGGGTGGCTCGTTCCCAAATTGCCGTAGCTGTAAGTTGGCAGGGAAACTTGCTTTTGTGAGCGCACCCCCACTGGCCAGCAGGGGAGCCAGTGAGCAGGTCCAGCGGCCAACCACGATTGTTCCCTGCAGTTACAGAACAGGGATCTGCCTGTGTAAACAAGGCAAATCTCTGTTCTGACAGGGGAGATCACAGATCCTGTCTTTCTGCTATGCAGGATGACATTTGTGTGTTTCCCTAGTCAGTCCCCATACAGGTTTGTTTTCTAACAGGGAAC
The DNA here is from genome assembly GCF_042186555.1 of Aquarana catesbeiana. Classification (NCBI taxonomy): domain Eukaryota; kingdom Metazoa; phylum Chordata; class Amphibia; order Anura; family Ranidae; genus Aquarana; species Aquarana catesbeiana. The sequence continues at coordinate 165,487,978 of NC_133327.1, read as the reverse complement.
ACATTTAACCCCTTAATCACACCTGTTAACCTCTTCCCTGCCAGTGTGATTAGTACAACAGGGCATATTTTAAGCACCGATAACTAATGTCACTGGTTCCCAAAAAAAAGTGTCAAGTCAGTTAGGTGTCCGATCTGTCCACTGCAATGTCACAGTCCCTCAAGAATAAAGCCATAAATCTTTCATTTTGTAGACACGATAACCTTTACACAAAATCATACGCTTGTGATTTTTACCAAAAATATTTAGCAGAATACATTGGTTTAAACCGTTTTTGGCAAGGTTTTCTAGCAGAAAAAAAAAAAAGTGGTTGGTACTTCAAAGTTGTCGCTCTATTGTTTATAGCGCAAAAAACGCAGAGGTGATCAAATGAAAAAAGGACATCAATTTTGTTTGGGTACAGCGTCGCACAACCATGCAGTTGTCAGTTAAAGTGCCATATCGCAAAAAAAAGGGCCTGTCAGGAAGTGGGTAAATCCTTCCGGGGGTGAAGTGGTTAGAATGACAGCTTTCATTAATGTAAAGCAGGGGTCTCAAACTGGCAACCCTCCAGCTGTTGTGAAACTACAAGTCTTATGCCTCTGCTGAGGGAGTCATGCTTGTAACTCAGCTTAGCAATGCCTCAATGGGACTTGTAGTTTTGCAATAGAAGAAAAAAGGAAGTTTGATGCAACTGATTATAAATTGTGAGCAAGGAGTATGTTTTTGTTAGTGTATTTCGATCGGCTAATAGATTTACCACCAACCCCCAGACTGAATGCTGCCATGCCTCTTGTGCCCATTCATTGAGTGGTACACTTGAAGCAAACAACGTCAAGGACAAAATAATTGACAGTTACTTACCGGTAACTGTTTTTCTAGGATATCTTCCAGGACGGCACACCTGAGAGATGAGAGGCTCCTCCCTACAGGAAACACAGTCAATCGACAGCTGTTTTAAGTCCCCACCCTTCCCCTTGATCCTCAGTTTGTAGAGAAGCAACTCCTGAACCTGGTTCACAAGGGAAATCACTCCTTATAGGTACTCACCTTCAAGTGTTCTACCATTTTCCCTCCTCCAACGGGCGGGAAGTAGGCCTGCCGTCCTGGAAGATATCCTAGAAAAACAGTTACCGGTAAGTAACTGTCAATTTTCTCTTAGTCATCTTCCAGGACGGCACACCTGAGAGGATAATCAAGTACCTCAGGCCTACCTTAGGGTGGGACCACTGCAAGACCCTCTTGGCGGACCTTGGTTCTGCAGTGAGTTTTACCTCGACTCCATATGTTTGATGAAGGTATTATAGCTGGATCATGCGGCTGGTCTGCAGGTCTACTCCACCGATGTCCCTGCCTTCTCCGCTTCGGATGCAGGACCTAGGTGGAGTGGGCTCTTAAAGATGGAATCAGAAAACATGTTAAACTTGTAGGTTAGCAATGTTGCCTGTCACACATCTAACAACCATGGCCTATTGTGCCTGTAGGTGCTACTTAGAACCCCTAAAGATTAATCAGAGACCTGTGTTGTAAGACAAGGACACTCATTGATCACTAAGAGGGCCTGTCTTAACACTACCCTGTTCAGGGAATTAAAACTGCAAAAAAAGGTGGGCCCCTAACAGACAACTTTTTGTTCATTTTTATCTTTACATCAGCAAAGACTAAAGGGAAGCCTACTTAAGGGTAGTAGATTAACCAAGGCTTGATCCCTGGGTTTAAGGCATGCCCACTCTGTGGCTTTACTTACGCCTGAGTGCCTACTTCAGGAGAATAAAGTTCATAGCAGGAGTATAACACTTATACTGCTACATCTAGTTCTGCTAGAAGGGTGAGATGAAGGCCATGCACCGAGCCGTAACCTATTCGGTCGGGTATACATCTTTATACTTCATCTTCAGGTCATAATACTCCTCTGAACAGAACCCCAAGTTCTTACTAAGCAAGGTGATTCTTTATCGCCTTCCTCCAGTGTCCTATAACCCTACTGAGCTTCAACCCTAGGAAATGGTTCCTGCATTCCTGAATGTAAGGGGCTGAGGCTTTCTGACATGTGACATCTGCAGCCAGAACTCCAGGCCCCTCCACGGAAAAGAGGGCTGAAATACAAAAGGTGATACATGCATTATTAATATCACAAATTAAAAAAAGATCATAGATTGTGGACCCAGCACAATAGATTTAGACAGAAAGGACACAAGCATAAACAATGTGTATCCGAGTGTGGCTAGCTAAACCAACATATCAAATATGGGAGAGACCCAAATCTGAACTTCAATGTAGACAAACAGTCCTCACAGTCTGGTTTTCTGATGTGTAGCCAATATGAAAAAGACACACGCAAACCCTCAGCCTTGGTTCACACTGGGACGACTTGTCAGGCAACCTAGTCACCTGACAAGTAGCGTTCTGTGCAATGGAACCATTCTAATCGGCGCGATGCAAGTCGCTCCGACTTAGAAAAAGGTTCCTGTACGACTTTGGGGGCGACTTGCATTGACTTCTATACAGAAGTTGTTTCACAAGTCGACGCTGAGTCGTGTCCTGGGTCGCCTGAGGCAGTCGCGCTGTAGGTCGTAGGTCGTGCTGCCTCAGTGTGAACCGACCCTAAATGCTGCATGTTTCTGAAGTGCAGCTAGCTAGGTCATAACTGATATATATACATAAAGGACGTGAGTCCTGTTTACGGTGGAGTTTTACTGATGTACAGCAAAACAGGGCCATAAATATAAGACAGAAAGACCCAAACTTCTATGTTGCGTACGTCTGAGGAACCAAATACAGTTATAAGATCAATATGGCACACAAGACAATATCTTTTCTGTTATGCAGTTCTGTAGTGCAGTCACATAGAACCAACACAGAAAGGACCCAAGCAAACTGCAGCATTGTGTTTTTCTGAAGTGCAGTAAGGTAAGGGAATCTGAAACAGAAAGCATCTTTCTGGTGTATTGCAAAGTAAGGCAATAACTCGATGTCTATTCTTGTTCCACACCTGTGTGACCCAACCCGCAACCGCAAAAACGCAAGAGAAAAGTCACACACTATGGCTTCCAATGGGAACCATTCGTGTCTGTGCAACTCCAGGTCGCAGCACCACCAAGCAGACCCTGCTTTCTGGATCCACAGACCTCAAGATTACACAGTTCGCATGTAACTTGCAATTTTCAGGTTGAACAAGCAAGGGGTCCCCAATGCTGTATCTCCCTGGAGGCGTGCAGCCAACAACCCCCTGCTGTGTATCCTTAAGAAGCAACCCTCACTGCTGTGCCTTTCTGATATGCAGCCGATAAAGGCAGTAAATATAGAACATACAGGACACAAACAATCTTCAATCTTTGTGTATGTCTGATGTGTAGTACTATACCAATACTGAGCAGACGCCACCACCCTCAATGTGTCTCCCTGCTGAGGCAGCAAAAACAAATCAGAAAAGGACAAGCAACCTCACTGCTGTGTCCCTTCTGATATGCAGCCAATAAGGCAGTAAATGTAAGACATAAAAAGGACAGACAACCTTCAATCTTGTATACATCTGATGTGCAACAATATAACAATCTGAATAGAGATAGCACATCCATATTGAAGGGATTTGGCATGCGACTCAACATGTCAAATTGCATGCCTAAAATCGGCAGCCTTTGCCGTTAATAGCACGGTCAGCCCGACACCACTTTGCGGGGCTGCACCGATTACCAAAGGCAGTACCAAACTACCCCTGGCACAGGTTCAACTTGTATTTCCCAACAATTCAGGACCATCAATCTTCACTACTGCCTTTCTAATAAGCAACCAAAAAGGCAGTAATACAGGACACAAAAAAAAAAAACCCAGACAGAACTCAATTTTGAGTATGTCTGATGTGCAGCAATATAACAAATATGAGCAGAGGTGTCACAAGACTCAATGATGTGCATTTCCGCCATGCGGCACAAGACCAGAAAGTACAGACCACCTTCCCTGTTGTATTTTTCTGATCTGTAGCCAAATAAGGCAGTACCTTTAGGATATAAAACAGACAACCAAGCTTCAGTGCATTTCTGATGTACAGCAATATACCCCTTACGAGCAGAAATGTCACAAATCTCAATGTGTATTTCTGCTGTGCCACAAAACATCCCAGCAAGGACAAACCTTCACTACTGAGGTCTACTGGTGTGCAACCAAGGGGGATTCATGGTGTATCCCTTTATGAAATAACCAAACAAGCAATTTGATCCCTAGGCATAGCCTGGGCTGTAGATACTAACTTCACCCCCAGTGAAGGAACAAATCCTAAAATGGTTGGACACCTTACTATAGTAGCTGTTGTCCTACCTTACCTCCATAGACTGAGCAAACGCTGGCTAGCTCACACACAGGTGGGGCTGATCAGAAACTAAAGTCTCAATGAGCCCAGCCCTAGAGACCAATTTAGGACAGCGTCTAGAAAAGGTGGTCACCAATTTAGCCTGGAGGAAGATAGCCACCTGCAGGGCTTAAACAAGCAATCATGTATCTATCTAGCTCTTGCATATGTTTGCACAGAAAATCCTTAAAGGATATAGGAAGCGATTTATGGTAAATCGCCTTTAGATCTGTCACTGAGTTGACTGTAGCCCAAACCAACAAAAAGGTTTTTCTTACCTCCTGCACTATAATATAACCACAATGTAAAGGTGGAGTGGGAGGTTGGAGCTTATGACTTCAGATTCCTAGCAACTGGGCTAATAGGGCCATATAACCTAGTGCACCTGCTGACCAGGAGAGCTTACTCCTGAATCCTTCAACCATTGCACAATCCATAAATTGTTCAGTGTTATACCTGGCCTGTAAGGAACTCTTTGTATCTACCAGGCCCCCCTCCTTCGCTCTATTCATCCCTACTAATGTCCCACAACCGGACATGTAGGGAGAGGCTGGCAACCTACTGTTGATAACCACAGTGTCTCTGCTGTAAGAGGGTGCTGTGGCTGGTGGTTTTAGCAGTAGCTTCTGGGCTATTTTGTTATGCAGACCCCAGGTCCTGCACGGTACCACTCAGTAAATACAGGGGGAAGGGGAAGAAATGCCTTACCTACCTCTTTCCCATCTGAGGTGGTTTAGGCACACTCGCTCCTCTGCACCACTTGTCCACCATACAGCATCTCTGATGTAAGAGGGAGCTGTAGCTGGTGTTTTTAGCAGAAGCTTCTGGGCTATTTGAATCCAGACCCCAGGGGAGATTATCTCAAATGCCCAGAAACCATCTGGCTGGGATTGGGGATTTTGCAGCTAAATTCCCAAGGTAAAGGAAAGTACTCACCGTTGTCGTCTTCCCCTTTTTCCACAGCCACCGGGCTTGCTTTTCCATCCTTTGGTCCACACGCAAGGAGGATAGCCGCCAAAGTGCCCCCCCAACTGCTGTCCCTGTAGGGAGCTGCACGGTTAGGCTGTGTCCTGCCAGTCAGTATATACACCTGGGGGGGCAATGCCGTACGTTCCTCATTCCATTCTGAGGTGGTTTAGGCAGACATCCACCGTAGTGAACTGGTGCCTCCTCGAGAGGAGGATGTGGGCGCCTGCTCCTGCTGACTCTCAGCCTTCCCTCCTGGGTAAGAACGCGGGTCGTTCAGGTGGCGCCCTCCCCAGCAGCCCACACGAGCTACCAGGGGCCCAGGAGTCGGGGGCCCTGGAAAGACCTGACAGCCAGCACCCCTGTCTGAACAGACACCCGGACAGGTAAGGGGGGGGAGACAGGAAAAAGGCCCCTGAAGTTCTGGGGACACCACTGTACCCAGGGGCCTTCAGCTCTCAGGGGGGCTCTTCCAGTTTCTGCTGCCCCCCCTGAGGAAAGGATAGGGGGAACCCCCCAGGAAGGATAAATATATCCGGCCAGACCCAGAGGCCCATCAGGTACTAACCAGGCCCGACCCTGCTTAGCCTCCGAGATCATACGAGATCGGGCAGGCAGCGCCCTCTTTCACTTTCAGGGTGATGTGGCCGTAGGCCTTCCCAGGCATTTGGTCTGGCTCCCGGGGGGGGGGGGGGGGGGAACCACCAGCCCCAGGCTTTGGGTCATTTGGAAAAAAACAAACGGTTTCGCTGTGTAGGGAGAAACACAATCAAAAACTGAGGATCAAGGGGAAGGGTGGGGACTTAAAACAGCTGTCGATTGATTGTGTTTCCTGTAGGGAGGAGCCTCTCATCTCTCAGGTGTGCCGTCCTGGAAGATGACTAAGAAAAAATCTATTTTTCTTAACGTAGACAGTTTATAACACACCTGAAACTATCCAAATTTTTCCAGCATACATACAAAAAAGTAGGTTATATAAGCAGGGCTCCAATTTCTGCACAAGCTTTACAGCTTTTTTTTAAACCACAAGTTTGCAGGAGTCTGCAGACACTACAGTTACCACTTGGCCACATCTCCTCAGTATTTTATAAAAGCCTCAAAAAACCTGAAGGCTGCTACTGCTGGCTTCTGAAAATGTCATTTACCTGCAAGATTAAGCCAACTTCAGTTTTTTCCATGCCCAAAACACATTTGAAACATGGGAAGGCACGCACTGATGTCACCACGCCCTTGGAGTAAGAGAACGGGCTCCGCTTATCTTGTGTATACCGGCCGGCTTTCGTATGTGCAACTCTGCTGTTTTAAAATATATGTTTCGAAGATATCACACTATGGCCAGTCTTTTCTTCTGAGCTACCTGGGTTTCCCATTTGAATATGTGGATACCGTGAGTGAGCCTTTGCGATTTACCCCCCGCCATCCGAACATCGGGATCGCTAGCAAGCTTAAAGGCCTTGGCTGGGCTATAGCCACTTGCCTTCTTAAGCTTGCCGTCTGGTAAGCTAAACAGCTACGGTGGATGGGCACATTAATTTATAGGCACACTGTGGTGGTGTTTTATGCTCCTAATGGACATTTGTTATCCTTTATGTCATTTATTATGGACTTTAATTTTTAGCGCGGCTTTCTTTAGCTCTTCAATTTTTGGTGTGATCGCACTGTATGCTGCTGCTTTTTTGCTACTTTGTAAGCGCGGTATCTTTACCATTTTACATTTGAAACATGCCTGCTTTGGGTCAGTGGCTCTAGTCAAGGTCTGTTACTGCCAGGCAACAAGCATTGTCATGAGAAATCCTGCAATGGCAGCCTTCAGGATTATCCACACAGTTCCACTGAGACAGCAATTACGCCAAATTCCTTCCAAGGAGCCTATTAGAAATCTATAGCAAGCTTGTAGTACAAAACACTAATATTGAAAAGAAAAAAAAAAAAAAAAAAAAAAAAAGGTCAGTTTTCAAAGCTTGTGTTACAGCTTACAAATGGACAGGTTCAGAAAGTGCATGAACTGCTGCTAAAATTACTGATTGTTGAGAGCAGTACTTTTCACACATACAAGGCTGCTGTCACATCACATTGTCTTCAGCAATTAAATAGGTCACAGTGGGTGTGACAGACTAATCAGATTTCAGCATTTGCTGTACATTTTATAGTGATAAATTTAAGTTAGAGTACAAACTTAGAATTCATATAAAATTTGGTGAATGAAAACATGCAAATTGTTTGCAGAGAAACTACCCAGGTTTAGAACACCTGAAATACTTGTGTTCATTGAAGGCCACAGCTAAGATCTTAATTTGATAGCACCACCTTCAGAATAGGACACTAGGGAAAAGCCAAACAGAAGCACAGCTGATTGCCTAACAGGCATCCTCCAGTAGCATAGACACTGCAGGTTATGCGACAACCTGCTGTAGCAGAGATTTGGAAAGCTACCACAGGAATTTACTATAAAAGCCTTAAAACAAAAAAGGAATATCCCACAGGAGCAGCAGTGCTTCATTAATAAAAACCCTATTCCTTTACATGTAGAAAGCATCCATCCTGACCTTACACTTGCAGCTGCTATGGCACTGCACATAACCAGCTATGACACCAGCCAAATATTGGCTGGACTAAAAGCTACCATGAGCACACTAGTAACTGCAAGTGTCATAATTCATGGCTGCTTTGAAAGTAACCAATGGAAACCATGAAATGTGGGAAAAATTCTGATTTGAGGGGCCGTTTCATCTTTTAAACAGGGCTCAAAAAAAAAAAAAAAAAACCCAAAAGAAAAAAAAATGGTTCCCATATGTTCCCCCAGAGCCATTTATATGCTGCAAGATGGCAACTTTAATATCCTCTTCCCAAATGCAACTCAAGATCAAGCAAAAAAATAAGCTCTGGGAATTAGATCAGATGCTGGCCCACACCTCTATGGTGACCAAAACTGCTTGGCCAGTTGGAGACACTGCTCACAGAAAATCCACAGTAAAGATAGTTGCTGGCACGAGTCTGCTTAAGATAGCCTCAAGCTGCTCCAAAAAATAAAATAGCCAGCCAACACAGCAGTAGTCACCAGCTCCCACCCCTTAGGACCCTTCAGAGTGCTGGTCCCAGGTAACCACCAGTATAAGTTTTAGGGTTCTCATACTGAGGCACTACATGCTACATTGCTGCCCCATCTCTTGGATGTGCATGCTGAAATCAGGAAGCTACAGGTCTGAACATGTGGCAGTGTGCAGCCAAGAAAAAAAAAAAAAAAAAAAAACACAACCAAAACACACGCAACAACCCCAGGGACCACTGGGGAATTAGCAGGTCTCCTACAGCCAGAGGCAGGGAGCCACCTGCTGATTGGCTGGGGCCTCCCCAAGAACACAAGGGTAGACTACTCCAGCCACCACTTATAGGCCACCTTCATATCCATGATAGGGCTGCTGGAACCAGACCTGCACATACCCATGGCTCTGCATGTGCTTGTTGGCAGAGCTGGGGTGACTACAAAATCTAGGTCATCCTACCTGTGTCCCAGCTGCTTAAGGTCATACAAAAAATCCCTGCATAAGAGGGGAAGATTCCCAGCAGGAGCTTAGGGCTGTGCTTTTGCATAGTCTCCCAATCCTGAAGGTGGCAATATAATGCAGTTAAAAGGATGAAAATGTGCTTACATATGTGCTTTTACAAGTCTGAATGCAAGTATATGGGAGGTAGTTCAGTAACAAATGTGTTAGCTCATAATCTGCCAGAAAGATCATTAGACAATTACATAGGTGCGCAAGAGGCCCTATTCAGAACATATATACAAAAATTGCAGTTCAATAGTGATCTCCAACTCACCATCAAAGCTGCCTTTTTCTCTTGCCAACTGTATCAACTGGTTGTAAGTCTCAATAGATGGTTGATATACAAACACTCCAGAGTTAAAGCAGTCAGGCCAGCCTGGATCTGGTGCAGCAGACAGCTCTTCACGTTCAAACAAGTCATCAACATTTGTCATAACCTGAAAGGATGGATCACACTTTGAAATAAAATTAAAAATGCTCCTGTATGACAGTCTAAAGTACCATATTTAGTCAATGTGATGCACACAGTATTCTAGAACATAGGGTTATGAATACAAAGCTATATAGACAAGTACAGTAAAACCGTGGATAGCAAACAGTTTGTTTTCCAAAAACATTCTTGTAATCCAAAGCACTCATAGCAAAGTGAATCTCCCATAAGAAATAGAAACTCCGATAATTTGTTCCAAAACAGTGATTGTGTAACCATAAATGTCCATCCACAAATGTCAGCCTCCACAAGGCAATTAGAAGCAAAAGCCTGCAGGAGCTAAATACAGAGTATAAGAAAGAGGGGCTCCTGCAAGTGTAGCAATATAGAGCAATTTAATGAAGATGCAACATACATGGTTGATAAAGGGGCACATCCGAGTATGCAGGCATCTGGGGGTAAAGCTGTCCACATAGACCATCCTCTGCAGTCTGCAATCATGACCGGGAAAACTACCCTGCAGTAGAGTGTTCTGAAAGCGAGGCTTGGAGCAGTGTGGAAGAGACAATGGCAGTGCAGAGGACAGTCTACGTGGACAGCCTTACCCCCAGATGCCTGTATACTGCGATGTGCCCCTTGATCAACCACGTGTTGCTAAATGTTGCATCTTCATTAAATTTAACTCTATTGCTACACTTAGAGGTACCCATTTTATACTCTGTTACATGACACTTGTACATCAAGACCTCATTCATTTATCAAGTCAAAATGTAACCACTTGCCGACCAGCCGTCGCAGTTTTACTGTGGCAGAATGGCACAGCGAAACGATGTTACCTTAAGTCACTTCAACTTTTGGCCACTAGGGGTGTGCACCGCAGTGTGTGCCCGGAGCCGATCCCTGGGGGCACGATGACCGCCAGGCTCCTGCGATCGCCCGTGACTGAGATCTGTGTAAACACAGAACCCGGTTCTTTCAGGGGAGTAGAGACAGATTGTGTGTTCATACCATTTATGAACACTGATCTCTCCTTGACAGTCCCATCCCCCACAGTTAGAACACACCTAGGGAACAGTTAACCCCTTCCCTACAAGTGACATTTACACAGTAATCAGTGCATTTTTATAGCACTGATCGCTGTATAATTGCAAATGGTCAAAAAAGTGTCCGATATGTCCGCCGCAATACCACAGTCCAAAAAAAAAAAAAAAAAAAAAAATTCAAAAATCTATCCCCTGTTTTGTAGATGCTATAACTTTTGCGCAAGCCACATATACGCTTATTGGGATTTTTACCAAAGATATATGTAGAAGAATACATATTGGCCTAAACCGAGGAAAGTTTGAAAAAAATGTGTGATATTATATAAAAGAAAAAAAAAAAAAAAAAAAAAAGAAAAAAAAAGTGTTTTCTTCAAAATTGTTGCTCTTGTTTATAGTGCAAAAAACAGAGGTTATCAAATCACAAAAAAGCTTGATTTGTGGGAAAATAAGTAAATTGTTTGGGTACAGCGTCACACAGCCACGCAATTGTCAGTTAAAGCGACAGTGCCGTATCACAAAAAATAGCCTGGTCATTGAGAAGCCAAGTCTTCTGGGGCTGAAGTGGTTAAAAAAGTGAACCACAAGAAAAAGAACTAGTGTCCTTTAATGTACTCCCAAAAGTTTTACAGGTGGGACAAAAATCATTTTCTTAGTCCATCATACACTACAGACACAAGACAGTATTCATGACCAAGGAATACACCTTAGTAAGAAAGGCAGCCCAGCCTTGGCCTGCTGGCCAGACATTTTGCCAAGGAATTGCAACAAGAATGGAAAAACCTAAGCAAAGAGCAGGCAAAAAGGGATATCCTTAGTGGGTGCAAAATAGTTAACACTAGCAACTCTGTACAAAGGTCTTCATAGCAAGTGGTCTCTGGAACAGGCCAAAAGTAGAGACCGACTCCTGATCATAGGTACTCAAGACCTAGTGTTGTATTGACCCAGACCAGAAAGCATAGATCAGTCCCATGTGATACTTCCTTGAAGTTTTCCTGACCTAGCACCAAGTGAAAAAGGACTTCTGGGAAGGAAAGTGGACTCTAGCCATTACAAAGTGATAACACTGTCAGGACCTGAGCTTTAACAGCCAGGCCATTAAAGCCAGCAAAAGGGTGGCATACGGTTCCCTGAAAGGGAATACAGATGTTCCAGGGGGGCTAAGGAGAGTCTGCAGGTCAGCAAGCACCTTTGGGTTGAGACCACTTGAGTACAGATGTTGACAAAATGAGAAAGCTCTGCACTGAGAAGGTATCCAGGGCCTCTTTCCATGGCAGAAGTCTTGCATCCATTGAGGACCTGCCCAAATTGGGGGAAGATGTCTGACTATGGTGCTGAACTAGTTTAACAAGCTTAGTCTGGCTGCTTAAATTAATGAATAGTCCAGAGGTTGCCTTGTCCCACACTGCCAGAAAGTTAAATTTGCAGTGTTGGTTGGGAATGAAACGGAGCACACAGCACTGCCAGAATGAGTTATAGCACAAAGGTTGCACTGCTCCAAGTGAAAACTGAAATCTCCCCTTGCTGTGACAAAGCGCTGGGTGCCAGCCTTGGTCTGCAACCGAGATATATAAAGCAAATTAGAAAGAAAAGTCATGGCATCACCAGCATAGAATTAGTAGCAATAAAATAAGCACACGCTACTCCTGTGGCTTCAGCAGATTTTCCCACACCTGTGCTTAGTCATTGCTGCTAATGACTAAGCATAGGTGTATGAAACATCTGCTGAAGCCACAGGAGTAGTGCGTTTGTTCCTGATTTGCATGCTACTGCAATAAATTTTCCAATGCTGGTGGTGCCACCACTTTTCTTTCCATTTAAGTGCCAGAATGAGGCCATCAGTAAGCCCCTAACCCTCATGCAGAAGCAGAGAATAGGCTGGCTCCTGGATTGCAACAAACTAAATAGAAGCTTCTCCTGCAGAAGGAACCCTTTGGACTGGGCCATATGCAGATCATGCCAAGAAATTCCAAGCAATTAGACTGTTCCAGCTCTGACATCTTGATATTTAAGATCCACTTCAGGTTCTGGACAGTTGGTGGACATGACAGTCTGGAACAACTTTTCCTAGAGAGGACATGCAGATGCCTGGAGAATGAAGCAACACTAAAACAGAGGCTAGGATCTTGTTAAAGACCTTAAGTGCAATAGGGACAAGCTGAAAGGCCAAACTGGAAATGTCCTGCCACATCAAAATGCAGATGTGTTGGTGCACTGGGAAGGAGGAAGATGTGGTGGAGAACAAATAAGGCATAGGTTCCCCTTGGCCTCCATGACCAGCTTCTAATAAAACCTAGACCTTTCCAGCACAGCAGCAATGACCAAGACAGCTGCTCTAGAGTGGAATGACAGTCCAACAGAAGCTGGCAAGTACAATGTAAAGCAGAGTGGAGGCGGTGACCAAAATTCTACTTTATAGCCCCTGGATACCACATTTGGGACCCAGGCACCTGAAACCTAGGTGGCTTGAACAAGTATAGATTACCTTCATTGGATAGACTGTTTAATTTGGGGGATCCAGGGCTTGCAGTGAAATTGGGGGCCAGCTATACTGAGGCCAAGAATTATTTTCTACCTTACAGGCTGACAGACATGCGTAGAAGACAGCCTAGCATATGCAAGAGTGGCTACTTGCACTGCAGTTTGGCAGTTAAGCCAAAGGGTCCTCTTGCGACTTCACAGGAGGCCAATGCAAAATATTTGAACAACATTAGTCTGTAGTAGAGAAGGGCAATGGGAAAGCTCCAGTTAAAAGATCTTCAGGATCCTGAAAAGTTGCACTGGACCAGATGGCTAAGGTCTGAAAGACACTGTAGAAAGCAGGGCTAAGACCACAAGGACAAAAGGGGGCTTTTGAGAAGAGTCTCACTTTGTGTCCATGGGATCATTAAAGCCCAGGACATGATCCATATGCACATCTTATAAAGAAAAACCTTAGACTTAATCAGTGACTATTTCTACGAGCCTTTCAGGACAGCACCTTGGAGAGCGCAGCTCCACCTCTTGACAGGAAACACTGCGTGACAACGCCCTTTTTAAAAGCAGCTGCTTCCACCATGCCATCAGTTGTTACCGAGAAATCCTCCGACATGCTGGAAAATATAAGCAGACAATTACACTTTACATATGATAACCAAGGGAGGGAAGCAGAGGCTGCTGTCCTGAAAGGCTCATAGAAATATCACCGGTAAGTCTAAGGTTTTTTCCCCTTCGCCTTTCAGGACAGCACCTTGGAGGATAACCGAGAAACTTACTTCAGGGTGGGACTACTGCCTGTAAAACCTTCCTACCAAAAGGACTGGTCCGAGGCTGATATTAGATCCAAGCGGTAGTGCCTTATGAAGGTCGAAAAAGCTTGGCCATGTGACAGCCTTGCAGATCTGCTCAGGGGATGCCCCGGCCCTTTCTGCCCATGCCGCTACTGCTCGAGTAGAATGAGGCAATACCCCTTCCGGAGGTTCCAGAGCCATATGCCTCTTTAATGGCTTGCTTTAACCATCTTCCAAGGGTGCTCTTGGAAGCTTTACCTCCTTTGTGAGTACCTTCCATTAAAACAAAGTGAAGATGATTTTCTAACTTCCTTTGTTATTTCCAGATATTTAAGCAGACACCTCCTGACATCAAGAGTGTGGAAAGCCTCTTCTCCCGGCCCCGAAGGTAAAGGACAAAAAGTAGGGAGAATGGATTTCCTGTGTACGATGAAAAACTGAAGTCACCTTTGGTCGGAATACTGGATCTGTCCTTAAGACTACCCTATCCTGTAGGCATCTCATAAAGGGCTCTTTAATTGAAAGGGCTTGTAACTCACTAATTCTGCGTGCAGAAGTTACTGCTACCAGTAAAATAGTCTTTAACATCAAAAATTTTGATGATTCTCATATAGGTTCAAACGGAGCCTTAGTCAGTCCCTGAAGAACTAAAGAAATCACATTTTGGGAAAACAGGTCTAGGCTTTACTTTTGCCATGGCCCTAAAAAATCTGATTAAAAAAAGGTTCACTTGACAGGGTTTTTCCACAAAAACTGATAAAGCAGCTACAGAGTCTTGAGCGTACTTGCCACTAACCCTTCCTCCAATCCCTCTTGAAGAAATTCCAAAACCGAAATTGTACTAATAAACTCAAAATCTTTTCTGGAACACCAGGAATTATAAATCTTCCAGACTTTAAAGTAAATGTCTCTCGTTACTTTTTTTCTACTTGCAAGAAGGGTAGAAATAAGCTTCTCTGATAAACCCTTCTGTCTTAAGATTTGTTCTTCAGAAACCAAGCTGTTAGATTGAGATAAGCTGGATCTGGATGGAGACTCTGGCCCCGATTCAGCAGTTCTGCCCTGATCGGTAACCTCCAAGGAGGTTTCACTGAGGTTCATCAAGGTTGAAAACCAGGGTCTTTTTGGACAATAAGGGGCTATTAAGATTAGCTTCGTGGACTCCAATCTGAATTTGGCTAACACCCTTGGTATCAGTTGAAACAGGGGAAAGTGCAAGACAGATGGAAGTCCCACTTGTGGGCTAACGCATCTACCTCTGACAGCTTGAGCCCATCTCTGAAGAGAAAAAAGGCCAGTATTTTTGCATTTTCTTGATTTGCAAAGAGGTCCCCCTGGGGGTAACTCCAACTTCCAGAGATTGTTTCGAATAACTCCTGATTTAGAGACCACTCAGCTTCCCTTATTTCTTTCCTGCTGAGATCTGCCAAGGTGTTTTCCCTCCCCTTCAGATGGACTGAAGATAGGCCACATTGTTCTCTGCCCATCTCAGGATTTGATGAGCTAGATCCATCAGAGTTCTGCTTTGTGCCCCCTTGCTTTGTTAAATATAATACTGCCATCATATTGTCCAATAATATTTGGACATGTTTCACTAGAAATTCCTGGAAGGAGAGCAGACTTAGGTGAATAGCCTTCAACACTCTCCAATTTGAAGATCTTCTCCCCTCTGGTTTGGACCACCTCCCTGAATTGTTTTTTTCTTCCAGGTGAGATCCCCATGCGCTGGCATCTGCAGTCAGCCTTCAGGTTACTGGAAAGGCCCAAGGAAGCCCTTTTGAGATGTTTCCTTGGTTCCTCCACCACCAGAGCGATCTTTTTGCTCTTGCCCCTATGTTGAATTTCTTCTCCAGGAGGTTCTTGGTATGACCAATTCATCAGAATATCTGATTGCAGAGGACGGGCATGCAACCTGACCCACTGAACCGACGAATTGCCGCTGTCAACAGTCCCAGAGCGGACATGGCTTGTCTTACAGAGATCTCTGTGCTAGAACTAAGTGCTTTCAGGGCTAACTGCATCTTTTCTATTTTCTCCTGGGGCAGAAAAATTCTCTGTTCTATCAAATCTATTTTGTACCCCAGAAACCTTACCCTTTGAGATGGTATTAGGTTTGACTTTTGAAGGTTGAGAAACCATCCCAAACTTTAGATGTATTTGAGCTGTCTGTAGATTGACTTCTACTTGACCCCTTGAGTCGGCAAAAAGTAGCAGGTCGTCCAAATAGGGCACTATTGAAATCCCCTTCAGCCTCAGGGGCTCCAAAGATTCCACCATCACTTTTGTGAATACTCTGGGGGAGGAGGAAAGTCCGAAGGGCAGAGCCTGAAACTGCAAGTGCCAAATCTCCTCCCCCCTGCCCCAGATTGACTGCAAAACTTGTGAATCTTTGTGATGGGGGCGCTATTGGTATATGGAGATATGGCTTCCATCGATTTGAGAGATGCCTATGACATTTGGGGGTTAACAAGTTTCTCACCGAGAAAATTGTATCCATCCTGAATTTTTTGTATTTTATGGATAGATTTAGAACCTTCAAATTGAGAATCAGGCGAAACATTCCCGGTTGCTTTTTGACCAGAAAAATGTGGGAGTAAAACCCCTTCCCCTCTTGCTCTTTCGGAACCTGGGAAATGACCTTCTGTTGCATCAGTTCCTGTAACAGACTTCATGAGCCTTTTCCCGATCCTTTGTCAGGTTTGTGATGTAAAACAGATTGAGGGCTTTGTGAGAATTCCAATTGATATGCCCTTTTGACTAACCCCAGAACAAATGGACTTCTTGTTCTTTCCCCAAGTTGGTAAGAAGTCCTGTAGTCTTCCACCTACTGGTAGATGGTCATTGTTTTTTTTTTTTTTAGGGGTTTGCTCTGGGGTTCTAAAGAGTACCCCTCCGCCGCCTCTTCCTCTGAGAAGTCCAGGGTCTCGAAAATTTCTGCTGTACCACTTTCTTCTGTGGGAAAGCCTTTTTATCCACTGTCCTGTTCAGGACAGTCTCCAATTCTGGTCAGAACATCAGGTCTCCTGAAAAGGGAATTCTGCACAGTTTTCCCTTAGAAGCCAAATCCCCTGACCAAGTCTTCAGCCAGAGTGCTCTTCTTGCTGAGTTAACAATCGCAGAGGACCTAGCTGACACCCTGATAGATTCTGCAGAGGTATCTGCCATATATTTGACTGCCTTAAGCAGGCTAGGGAAGGACTCCAATAGGTCTTTTCTGCTACATGATTCTTAAGTTGATCTAACCAACACTAAGTTCCTAGCCACAACTGTAGCTGCCATAAGATTAGCTAGAGATGAGTCCCAGGCCTTCTTCAGTAGCCCATCTGCCCTCTTATCCATAGCATCTTTGAGAATGCCCATGTCCTTCAAAAGCTAAATCAGTTTTCCTAGATACTTGAGAAAAGGCAGCATCTATCTTTGGTCTTTTTATTCCACACCCATTCCTCGTTCTCAAAAGGAAACCTCCTTTTGAGGGCTTTAGAAAAGAACTGTCCTTTCTCTGGATCCTTCCATTCCTTTTTAATAGTGTCTGTTAACACTTTATGAACCGGGAAGACCCTGTGTCTAATTTTCTCCAGCCCCTGGTACATCTTGTCATGCACTGACAGCTGGGTTTTCTCTTCCTGGATCTCCAGGGTAGTATAAATTGCTTTGAGTAATTCATCCACCTCCTCAAGTGAAAGCTTATATCTAGATCTCTTCTTCCACCTCCTCCGAATCAATGGTTGAGGGTGGAATTCTTTCCTTTCCTCAGATTCACTTTCCACCTGTCTGGAAGTAGACTGAGGGAGACTGGAGTAAGAACTCTGGCCACATTTTTTCACAAGGGAGCGCACTGTCCCTAGGGCCTCTAATGCTTTCCTCACAGAAGATAAGAGTACCTTGCACTCTTGCCAAGTCTTACTAAATCCGCAATGCAGGATCTGCACGGTGGTTTGGGCCAAGAGTCACTTAAAGGATTTTTGCATGAGGGGCACTTTCTCCCTGTTCTGATTTGGCAGTAGCTTTCTGAAACAAACAAAAAACAACCCAGGGTCTCTTAGAACTAAGGCCTCAGAGAAATATAATACCCCCAGCCAACACCCTAAGTCTCACTCCTTGCTGAAATGCTAATGGAAACTTCACCCCATAGCAGACAGCAGCAGGTTTCCCACATAAGGATAAAACATCCAGTGAAATAAAAAAAAGTAAGAGGTGCCACTGCACCTCTCCTACCTGGGCCTGGCCGGGAACCCGGGCGCCTGCATCCACCATCACTGCTGATGATTCCGCCGTCTCCATTGCGAACGCTGCAGCCGCGGTGTCTCTTTACAAGGCTTCATGTGCCAAACAAAAGGAAGTCCCGGCCAGAGGACCCTCCCCTTCCTCCTGCGTTCCAATTGATGCTACACCCCGCCGAAAGTCTCTACCCACCAGAACTGGCATCACACGCTGTCCGGGATTCGGCACCACCATGCAGAGGCCTGGCATGGACGTTCTGAGCACACCCACAGCCCCCCGAACACCTTGGGCGAAGGACCTCCAGCAGACTATTACTCCTGTGAGCAGGCGAAGGAAGGGACACTGGAGCACCCCCCTCATGCAGGAAGGAGCTGGGCTGGTCTGAGCACCAAAACATGGAGGTACTGCCAAAACCCTCTCCTTAGAGAGCGCAGCCCCTCTGGTTACCCAAGCAGTGTTTCCACCATGGCGGAGGAAACACTAAAACTGACAGCATGGTGGAAGCAGCTGCTTTTAAAAGGGGCGCTGTCACGCGGGGGGGGGGGGGGTGCAGCGCATATACCCCCACCTGAAACATCTCACATGAGACTACAGGACCATTCTGAGAGAACAGCATGTCTCACATGCAGAGTAGGGCCAGTTGTAACAGGAAGTCACAGCAGGTATGGTAGTGCCTGAAATAAGACAGATCTAGATCCCTGGGCTGACAAGTGTTTATTAAAAGTCAACCATTATGGCATTTGTAAGTGACTGAAGGTTTCTTTAACCACTTGCCGACCGGGCCATGGCCGAAAGACGGCAGCAGCGCGGTCGGTTAGTTCTGGGTGGACGTCCATGGACGTCATCCCAGAATCCTGCTCTCATGCGCCCCCCTGGGGCATGCACCCGAGAACTTCCATGACCGCCGGGTCCATCACGGCCGTTTACCATGTGATTGCTCCATCAAATGACGGAGCGATCACATGTCAAACCAGCGTCATGTCGCCGGTTCCTCCCTCCCCTCTCTGTACCAATCGGTACAGTGCGAGGGGAGAGGGGGAGGGAGAGGATGGCAGCACCGCTGTGGGCTGCATGTGTAGTGCCCACAGCGGTGCTCAGTGACAATTGCAGTCACATCCATCCATCCTCAGCCATCCCTGCAATATACCGCAATTTTTTACCAGTTCCCGCCCACCGTCATATGACGTCCTTGACTTTGAGCGGGGATATCTGAATGATGCCTGCAGCTACAGGTATCATTCAGATATCAGCTTTTTCAGCCGGTGATTTCCTACACCATAAGAATGATCATAGCGGCTGTTCCACTGCTTGATCGTTCTTATGGGGAGGCGAGAGGGGACGCCCCCCCCTTCCCGCCACCCTCCGGTGCTTCTACCGACTCACCGCTACGATCGAAGCCAGGATCTTTTTTTTTTTTTATTTCAGGCTTCCCAGCCTAGAGGTAAGATGTGGGGTCTTATTGACCCCATATCTCACTGTAAAGAGGACCTGTCATGCCATATTCCTATTACAAGGATGTTTACATTCCTTGTAATAGAAATAAGTGATCAAAAATTTTTTTTGGGAGGTGGGGGGGTGTTCAGTGTCAAAGTAAAAAAAAAAAATTTTTTTAAAAGCGCCCCTGTGCTTGCATGCAGAAGCAAACACATACACAAGTCCCGCCCACATATGAAAACGGTGTTCAAACCACACATGTGAGGTATCACTGCGAACGTTGGAGTGAGAGCAATAATTTTGGCCCTAGACCTCCTCTGTAACTCAAAACATGTAACCAGTAAAAAATTTTAAAGCGTCCCCTATGGAGATTAAGTAGCGAAGTTTGACACCATTCCACGAGCGTGTGCTATTTTGAAGGGTGACATGTTAGGTATCTATTTACTCAGCGTAACTTCATCTTTCACATTATGCAAAAACATTGGGCTAACTTTACTGTTTTGTTTTTTTTTAAGCACAAAACTGTTTTTTCCCAAAAAACACGGTCCAAAAATTGCTGCGCAAATACCGTGCGAGATAAAAAGTTGCAACAACCGCCATTGTATTCTCTAGGACACACACACACTGGCTTGCGAAAGTATTCCGCCCCCTTGAACTTTTTCAACCTTTTGCCACATTTCAGGCTTCAAACCTAAAGATATAAAATTTTTATTTTTTGTGAAGAATCAACAAGTGGGACACAATTGTGAAGTGGAACGAAATCTTTTGGATTTTTGAAACTTTAATAAAAAAAACGAAAAGTGGGGCATGCAAAATTATTCGGCCCCCTTGAGTTAATACTCTGTAGAGCCACCGTTTGCTGCGATTACAGCTGCAAGTCGCTTGGGGTATGTCTATCAGTTTTGCACATCGAGAGACTGAAATTCTTGCCCATTTTTCCTTGCAAAACAGCTCGAGCTCAGTGAGGTTGGATGGAGAGCGTTTGAACAGCAGTTTTCAGCTCTTTCCACAGATTCTCGATTGGATTCAGGTCTGGACTTGGCCATTCTAACACCTGGATACGTTTATTTGTGAACCATTCCTTTGTAGATTTTGCTGTATGTTTGGGATCATTGTCTTGTTGGAAGATATATCTCCGTCCCAGTTTCAGGTCTTTTGCAGACGCCAACAGGTTTTCATCCAGAAAAGTCCTGTACTTGGCTGCATCCATATTCCCCTCAATTTTAACCATCTTCCCTGTCCCTGCTGAAGAAAAGCAGGCCCAAACCATGATGCTGCCACCACCATGTTTGACAGTGGGGATGGTGTGTTGAGTGCAATGAGCTGTGTTGCTTTTACGCCAAACATATCGTTTTGCATTGTGGCCAAAAAGTTCCATTTTGGTTTCATCGGACCAGAGCACCTTCTTCCACATGTTTGGTGTGTCTCCCAGGTGGCTTGTGGCAAACTTTAGACGAGACTTTTTATGGATATCTTTGAGAAATGGCTTTCTTGCCACTCTTCCATAAAGGCCAGATTTGTGCAGTGTACGACTGTTGTCCTATGGACAGACTCTCTCACCTCGGCTGTAGTTCTCTGCAGTTCATCCAGAGTGATCATGGGCCTCTTGGCTGCATCTCTGATCAGTCTTCTCCTTGTCTGAGCTGAAAGTTTAGAGGGACAGCCAGGTCTTGGTAGATTTGCAGTGGTCTGATACTCCTTCCATTTCAAAATGATCGCTTGCACAGTGCTCCTTGGGATGTTTACAGCTTGGGAAATCTTTTTGTATCCAAATCCGGCTTTAAACTTCTCCACAACAGTATTACGGACCTGCCTGGTGTGTTCCTTGGTCTTCATGATGCTCTCTGCGCTATCAACAGAACCCTGAGACTATCACAGAGCAGGTGCATTTATACAGAAACTTGATTACACACAGGTGGATTCTATTTATCACCATCAGTCATTTAGGACAACATTGGATCATTCAGAGATCCTCGCTGAACTTCTGCAGTGAGTTTGCTGCACTGAAAGTAAAGGGGCTGAATAATTTTGCACGCACCACTTTTCAGTTTAATTGCTAAAAAAAGTTTAAAACATCCAATAGATTTCGTTCCACTTCACAATTGTGTCCCACTTGTTGGTGATTCTTCACAAAAAATTAATTTTATATCTTTATGTTTGAAGCCTGAAAAGTTCAAGGGGGCCGAACACTTTCACAAGCGTGTATGTGTGTATATATATATATATATATATATATATATATATATATATATATATATATATATATATATATATATATATATTTTTGGGGTTCTATGTAATTTTCTAGCAAATAAATGCTTATTTTTACATGTAGGAGAGAAAATGTCAGAATTGGCCTGGGTGCTCCAGAACGCCTGGAGGTGCTCACTGCATGTTGGGTCTCTGCATGTGGCCAGGCTGTGCAAGTCTCACACGTGTGGTATCGCCATACTTGGGAGTAATAGCAGAATGTGTTTCGGGGGTGTAATTTGTTTTATGCATATGCTGGGTGTGAGAAATAACCTTCTAATATGACAATTTTGTGAAAAAAAAAAAAAAAAAAAAAAAAAAAAAAAAAAACACACTTGATTTTGCAAAGAATTGTGGGAAAAGATGACAATTTCAAAAAAACTCACCATGCATCTTTCTAAATACCTTGGAATGTCTGCTTTCCAAAAAGGGGTCATTTGGGGGGGTAGTTGTACTTTTCTGGCATGTTAGGGTCTCAAGAAATTAGGCCGTCAGTACTTCAGGTGTGATCAATTTTCAGATATTGGCACCATAGCTTTTGGACTCCAACATTAAGACCAAATATACACCAAGTTGTACTTATTTTTACCAAAGATATGTAGCAGTATAAATTTTGGCCAAAATTTAAGAAAAATTACTAATTTGCTAAATTTTATAACCGAAACAAAGAAAAATTCATTTTTTTACCAAATTTGACTTTTTTCTTTTATAGTGCAAAAAAATAAAAAACCAAACGGTGATTAAATACCACCAAAAGAAAGCTCTATTTGTGTGGAAAAAAAAAAAAAACAAAACACAAAAATTTCATATGGGTACAGTGTTGTATGACTGAGTAATTGTCATTCAAAATGTGAGAGCATCGAAAGCTGAAAATTGGTCTGGTTAGGAAGGGGGTTTAAGTGCCCAGTGGTCAAGTGGTTAAAGCTATAAAGCTTATAAGCAAATTCAGTGCTTGAACTCCTGCTAAGCCTTAGGAGACAATTTTGGAAGGTCAGACAAGAGGAAGCTTCATCTTCCCTTACTATGGTTATACATTACCACAGTTTGCCAAGTTGTAATTTGGGGCAGCTGAAGGGGCTGAGCCATTTACCTAGCAAAGATATATACATGGAAAGGAGGGGGGTTAGGGGCAGTTGCCCCAAAGTTTAATATGGATATGTACTGTGAGATAGTACAATTCAGCAAGTTACATTATCTGTGGGCTCCAGCCTACAACACCAAGAGTCTGGTTGACCTATTCCCATAAGAAAAAAAAAAAAAAAAGCGCCCCACACAAGCTTACCATTGTATCTGCATCCATAAACACACATTTTGTGTATTGTGTCAGCGCCCAGCAGTGAAGCTTCGTCAATGTGATGCCAAGTTCTGGTCGTTCCATTAAAGCCAGGTGTGCAGAGTCCTCACTGTCTAAGACATCCACCACTTGAACAACATCGTAAACTTTCTCGAGCACTTTTCTGTTGAGGACAGACATTTTAGCTTTAAAACTACCACCATTTAGCAGCTTCATGACAGATTAACAATACTTGCCTCATGGAATCTGAGACCTGAGGAGTTATAAGCACGCAAAGTCTTCTTGTAGTGCTGTTCCGCCGGAGAGAAGATCCCAGTACAAGCGCTCCTTTCACATAAGTATCATTGGTTGCCAAGGTGACAAAGGCTTGATCTAGAAAGAAAAACCTACATAAGCAAGTTGTCCAACAGCCAATGTTCTGCATTCTAAACACTTTTGGTAGTCTTGTTACTCCAAAGAATGAGCATTTTAGTCAAATTCCTGACTTGCAGATATAAGGACCGACCCACAACTGTAAAAGTTCTATATTAAATTTATGAAGTGGCCCGGTACTGAAGGATTAGGCCCTTTATCAGGGTCTTACTGCCGTCTTCACTTTGGGGGGATTACCCAGTTTCTTAAAGGGGGTGTTAAGAACCTCCCTAGAGGAAGCAAAAACATTTTAGCCTGCTTCATACACACAGGTTGTCTCGAAGTGATCAGTAAAACCAAAAGTAAATCTTTAAATGGGCACAGCAATAACACCCCACAGTGTTTAGCCCCTTTCCCACCTTATCAGAAACAATGTTAGCATTTAGGTCAAAGAATAAAAAGTGATCAGGAGAGCCCCTTAAGCTTGCAAAGCCACTGCACCATAGTTTAGTGATGCAACGACTTCCTGTGGGTGAGGCAACAGCATTCAAGTCTTAAGTGTTGGAGCACTTGCCCCCGATTTGTAATAGGAAATTAGTCAAAGATGTAGCCCATGTTCTTTAATGACTTATCCAGGCACACAGAACCGAAGAATGATATGCAAGGTTTTATGGCCCATATATTTCTACTAATGCCTTTGAAGCTGGCATTTCAAACTAACTTTGGTTCTAATACATTGATCTCATGATGTACACTTTCCAAATATAACCACAGCTTCAAAAGCTTCAAAGAATGCAGTTGAACCAAACTTTACTCTGTCAAGTTCTAAACAAGCAAGTAACCCCCCATAAATGGGTAACCCAGAGACACTGAGAAGTCCAGCCAAAGCTAGTTTGGCTGGACTTATGGATCACAGGAGTGCAATTAGTTTTGCACTCCTGTGACCCATTTTCAGCAGAGAGTAGACTGAAGTCTCTGCTGACATCACAGGAATCAGTCCAGGGACTGTCACTGCGACAAAGTCTGGATCCGCCGGGTGCCTGGACCGATACCAATCTCAGCAAGCTGCTGAGAGACCGAGATGGCCCGCTCTGCCCCCACCACAGCTCAGTTTCAGTGAGCGTGGAGGAGTGGCAGGGAGCTATGAGAACCTAGCCATTTGCTATGTTCGAACACTTCAGTGTAGAGGGGACAGATGTAGCATCAGTCCGATGCTGCATCCTAGGCAAGTAGGAATATGAAAAAACCCAAGACCTTCACTTCTTTTAAAGGTTTACTTTTTTGTAGGAATGTGATGTAGAAATGGTAGCCTGAAAATTGATTTGGGGAGATGGGGGGGCCATTAACTGAGGTTAATCTACTAAATTTTCCCTATGGTGGAAAAAAGGCAACATGCCACTTTAAAGTGACCAAAAAACACTGACCAGGCTGCAGATGCCTAGTAGCAACTAAGCATTTTTCATAACTGAAAAAGCCTCTTGGCTTAACACAAAAGTTTAAAAACACCACTATTAGCAGTAATACAACTGGTTGCCAGGCCCAGACCGGCCACAGGAGCCACCCCAGTTCATAGTCAGTTGCGACTGTGGTCCAGACAGGGCTAACAGAACGCAGTCGCTGCTCACCTCCTGCACACAACGTCACCCTACCAGCAGAGCAGGGGGGCTGGAGTCTTCATGTTTATCCAATTGTTATCACCCACTTGTTAATGTGAACCAGATCTGCAGTTCCTCCCACCCCCTGCCCTGCTGAAAGAAGACCCTGGAGAGGACAACAGGCTGAATCCTGCCTCTACCCTGCCAAAGGTAGTACGACTGCAGGAGGCACTGATGGGGCTGTGATTGCTAGGGGCACTAATCATTACAGTCCCCTTTATATCAGTGCAGAGGACAGACAATATCACTGTCACTAACTGCCACCATGAATCCCTGACCTCAGGCAAATTGCCTGAAAGATACTCCTTATCTGCTATTACAAAAAAAAAAAAAAAAAAAAAAAGAAACGCATCAGTTTAGCAACTTGACAAACTAGGTGATCTATAGTTTGAAGGTGGGGAGAGAATATTGCATTAAAGTTAAAATATAAAAAAACCTCCATGCGACTAATACGTAGACCCCTTTCACACTAGGGAGGTTTTTCAGGCATTTTAGCGCTAGGAATAGTGCCTGAAAACTGCCACTGCCTATTCATTTCAGTGTGACTTCACACTGGGGCAGTGCACTTTCAGGATGTTAGAAAAGCTCTGCAAGCAGCTTTTTTGGGGTGGTTTGGGAGCTCTAAATACAGTGCTCCCAAAACGCCCTGCCCATTCAAATGAAAGGACAGCGCTTACAAAACGCAACATGGGCGCTTTTAACCACTTGCTTACTGGGCACTTAAACCCCCCTCCTATCCAGACAAATTTTTAGAGCTGACGCACTTTGACAATTGCACGGTCATACAACACTGTACCCAAATGAAATTTTTATCATTTTTCCCCACAAAGATAGCTCTTTTGGTGGTATTTGATCACCTCTTTATTTTTTGTTAAATTTGAAAAAAAAAAAAAAAAAAAAAAAAAATAATGATGGGCACTGATGGGTGGCAGTGATGGGTGGCACTGATAAGGCAGATATGCCTCTTCCACTTCAGGACCAATGTCCCTCGCATCTGAGCCTGTGATTGGCTTTTTCTACTCACACTATCAGCGCGAGTAGAAAAAAAAGCCGATTACCGATTTTTGGTTACATCACGTGATCAGCTGTCATTGGCTGACAGCTGATCACATGGTAAGGGGCCAGGACCGGCCCCTTACTTAGATCAGTGATCACCCGAGTCTCAGTGACTGATCACAGCGCGCCGGGGAGGCCGTCATGACGGCCTCCCGGGAAGTCAGGTCCACGCTGTGGCAGTCATTCAGCCATAGCGCGGATGTCACGTGGTTAAACTTCTTTGGTGTTAAAAGCACTGCTTAAACAGCGGTAAAGCACCAAGACGAGCGGCGCTTTAGCTCCAACGCAGCCCGAGGGAAAGGGGTCTTAATACCAAATGTGTTTCCCAAAGCAATCGTGTGTATCATACACCCCCCGCCACTTTGTTACACCTGTCCAATTGCTTGGTAACAAATTTCTAATCAGCCAATCACATGGCAGCAACTCAATGCATTTAGACATGGTGAAAACTTTGAAGCTTAACCACTTGCCGACCGCCTCACGCATATATACGTGAACAGAGCGGCACGGGCAGGCAAAATCACGTACCTGGTATGTGATTGCCTTCCCGCGGGCGGGGGGGTCCGATCGGACCCCCTACTATCTAATAAAGGTTTTAACCCCTTGATTGCCCCCTAGTTAACCCTTTCACCACTGATCACTGTATAACCGTTACGGGTGACGCTGGTTAGTTTGTTTATTTTTTATAGTGTCAGGGCACCCGCCGTTTATTACCGAATAAAGGTTTAGCCCCCCGATCGCCCGGCGGTGATATGCGTCGCCCCAAGCAGTGTCAGATTAGCGCCAGTAGCGCTAACACCCACGCACGCAGCATACGCCTCCCTTAGTGGTATAGTATCTGAACGGATCAATATCTGATCAGATCTATACTAGTGTCCCCAGCAGTTTAGGGTTCCCAAAAACGCAGTGTTAGCGGGATCAGCCCAGATACCTGCTAACACCTGCATTTTGCCCCTCCGCCCGGCTCGGCCCAGCCCACCCAAGTGCAGTATCGATCGATCACTGTCACTTAGTAAACGCATAGCTGCAGCGTTCGCAGAGTCAGGCCTAATCCCTGTGATCGCTAACAGTTTTTTTGGTAGCGTTTTGGTGAAATGGCAAGCACCAGCCCCAGGCAGCGTCAGGTTAGTGCCAGTAGCGCTAACACCCACGCACCATACACCTCCCTTAGTGGTATAGTATCTGAACGCATCAATATCTGATCCGATCAGATCTATACTAGCGTCCCCAGCAGTTTAGGATTCCCAAAAACGCAGTGTTAGCGGGATCAGCCCAGATACCTGCTAGCACCTGCATTTTGCCCCTCCGCCCGGCCCAACCCAGCCCACCCAAGTGCAGTATCGATCGATCACTGTCACTTACAAAACACTAAACGCATAACTGCAGTGTTCGCAGAGTCAGGCCTGATCCCTGCGATCGCTAACAGTTTTTTTTTTGTAGCGTTTTGGTGAACTGGCAAGCACCAGCGGCCTAGTACACCCCAGTCATAGTCAAACCAGCACTGCAGTAACACTTGGTGACGTGGCGAGTCCCATAAGTGCAGTTCAAGCTGGTGAGGTGACAAGCACAAGTAGTGTCCCGCTGCCACCAAAAAGACAAACACAGGCCCGTCGTGCCCATAGTGCCCTTCCTGCTGCATTCGCCAATCCTAATTGGGAACCCACCACTTCTGCAGCACCCGCACTTCCCCCATTCACATCCAACCAAATGCAGTCGGCTGCATGAGAGGCATTTTCTTTATGTCCTCCCGAGTACCCCTACCCAACGAACCCCCCCAAAAAAGATGTCGTGTCTGCAGCAAGCGCGGATATAGGCGTGACACCCGCTATTATTGTCCCTCCTGTCCTGACAATCCTGGTCTTTGCATTGGTGAATGTTTTGAACGCTACCATGCACTAGTTGAGTATTAGCGTAGGGTACAGCATTGCGCAGACTAGGACACACTTTCACAGGGTCTCCCAAGATGCCATCGCATTTTGAGAGACCTGAACCTGGAACCGGTTACAGTTATAAAAGTTACAAAAAAAAAAAAAAAAAAAAAAAAAAAAAGTAAAAAGTAAAAAAAAAAAAAAACAAACAAAAATAAAAAAAAATAAATAGTTGTCGTTTCATTGTTCTCTCTATTCTCTCTCTATTGTTCTCTTTTTTACTGTATTCTATTCTGCAATGTTTTGTTATTATGTTTTATCATGTTTGCTTTTCAGGTATGCAATTTTTTATACTTTACTGTTCACTGTGCTTTATTGTTAACCATTTTTTGTCTTCAGGTACGCCATTCACGACTTTGAGTGGTTATACCAGAATGATGCCTGCAGGTTTAGGTATCATCTTGGTATCATTCTTTTCAGCCAGCGGTCGGCTTTCATGTAAAAGCAATCCTAGTGGCCAATTAGCCTCTAGACTGCTTTTACAAGCAGTGGGAGGGAATGCCCCCCCCCACCGTCTTCGTGTTTTTCTCTGGCTCTCCTGTCTCAACAGGGAACCTGAGAATGCAGCCGGTGATTCAGCCAGCTGACCATAGAGCTGATCAGAGACCAGAGTGGCTCCAAACATCTCTATGGCCTAAGAAACCGGAAGCTACGAGCATTTTATGACTTAGATTTCGCCGGATGTAAATAGCGCCATTGGGAAATTGGGGAAGCATTTTATCACACCGATCTTGGTGTGGTCAGATGCTTTGAGGGCAGAGGAGAGATCTAGGGTCAAAAAAAAAAAAAAAAAAAAAAAAAAAAAGGAGTACCTGTCACTACCTATTGCTATCATAGGGGATATTTACATTCCCTGAGATAACAATAAAAATGATGAAAAAAAAAAAAAATATATATATGAAAGGAACAGTTTAAAAATAAGATAAAAAAAAAAAAAAAAAAAAAAAAAAAAGCACCCCTGTCCCCCCTGCTCTCGCGCTAAGGCGAACACAAGCGTCAGTTTGGCGTCAAATGTAAACAGCAATTGCACCATGCATGTGAGGTGTCACCGCGAACGTCAGATCGAGGGCAGTAATTTTAGCAGTAGACCTCCTCTGTAAATCTAAAGTAGTAACCTGTAAAGGCTTTTAAAGGCTTTTAAAAATGTATTAATTTTGTTGCCACTGCACGTTTGTGCGCAATTTTAAAGCATGTCATGTTTGGTATCCATGTACGCGGCCTAAGATCATCTTTTTTATTTCATCAAACATTTGGGCAATATAGTGTGTTTTAGTGCATTAAAATTTTAAAAAAAAGTGTGTTTTTTCCCCAAAAAATGCGTTTGAAAAATCGCTGCGCAAATACTGTGTGAAAAAAAAAAAATGAAACACCCACCATTTTAATCTGTAGGGCATTTGCTTTAAAAAATATATATAATGTTTGGGGGTTCAAAGTAATTTTCTTGCAAAAAATAATAATTTTTTCATGTAATCAAAAAGTGTCAGAAAGGGCTTGGTCTTCAAGTGGTTAGAAGAGTGGGTGATGTGTGACATAAGCTTCTAAATGTTGTGCATAAAATGCCAAGACAGTTCAAAACCCCCCCAAAGGACCCCATTTTGGAAAGTAGACACCCCAAGCTATTTGCTGAGAGGCATGTCGAGTCCATGGAATATTTAATATTGTGACACAAGTTGCAGGAAAGAGACAATTTTTTTTTTTGCACAAAGTTGTCACTAAATGATATATTGCTCAAACATGCCATGGGAATATGTGAAATTACACCCCAAAATAAATTGTTGCTTCTCCTGAGTACGGGGATACTACGTGTGAGACTTTTTGGGAGCCTAGCCGCGCACGGGACCCCGAAAACCAAGCACCGCCTTCAGGCTTTCTAAGGGCGTACATTTTTTAATTCACTCTTCACTGCCTATCAGTTTCGGAGGCCATGGAATGCCCAGGTGGCACAAACCCCCCCCCAAATGACCCCATTTTGGAAAGTAGACACCCAAAGCTATTTGCTGAGAGGTATAGTGAGTATTTTGCAGACCTCACTTTTTGTCACAAAGTTTTGAAAAAAAAAAAAAAATTTTTCTGGTCTTTCATTTTCAAACACAAATGAGAGCTGCAAAATACTCACCATGCCTCTTAGCAAATAGCTTGGGGTGTCTACTTTCCAAAATGGGGTCATTTGGGGGGGGGGGGGGGTTGTGCCATCATGGCATTTTATGGCCTTCAAAACTGATAGGCAGCGAGGAGTGAAATCAAAAATTTAGGCCCTTAGAAATCCTGAAGGCGGTGCTTGGTTTTTGGAGCCCCGTACGCGGCTAGGCTCCCAAAAAGTCCCACACATATGGTATCCCCGTACTCAGGAGAAGCAGCTGAATGTATTTTGGGGTGCAATTCCACATATGCCCATGGCCTGTGTGAGCAATATATCATTTAGTGACAACTTTTTGTAAATTTTTTTTTTTTGGTCATTATTCAATCACTTGGGACAAAAAAAAAAAATAAATAAATATTCAATGGGCTCAACATGCCTCTCAGCAATTTCCTTGGGGTGTCTACTTTCCAAAATGGGGTCATTTGGGGGGGTTTTGTACTGCCCTGCCATTTTAGCAGACATGGGGGTAAGTCACACATGTGCAAGTCACAAGCAAGTCTCAAGTCTTAACCTTCAAGTCATAAGCAAGTCCCAAGTTACTGTGGCGAAAAGCAAGCAAGTCAAGTCGAGTCCCTGCTAGAAGTCAAGCAAGTCAAGTCATTTATTTTGGTCAAGTCACAAATTAAGTCAAAATACTGATCTACCCCATTTCCATCCTTAAAATTAGTTAAAAGTCAGTTTTCAGGAAAGGTTTTGTTTCATTTTCAACATTAACAAAACTGCTTAGTGCTTTTTTCTTGACACAGCACTGGTGGTGCCAAGTCATTGCAAGTCATTGTAAGTCAAAGTCAAGTCGCAAGTCATTAGTGGCAAGTCAAAGTCAAGTCGCAAGTCATTAGTGGCAAGTCAAAGTCAAGTCGAGTCATTTATTTAATTTTGTCAAGCAAGTCGCAAGTCCTCAAACAGGTGACTCGAGTCCGACTCGAGTCAAGTCATGTGACTCGAGTCCCCCACCTCTGCATTTTAGCACCTCAAGAAATGACATAGGCAGTCAAACTAAAAGCTGTGCAAATTCCAGAAAATGTACCCTAGTTTGTAGACGCTATAACTTTTGCGCAAACCAATAAATATACACTTATTGACATTTTTTTTTTTACCAAAGACATGTGGCCGAATACATTTTGGCCTAAATGTATGACTAAAATTGAGTTTATTGGATTTTTTTTATAACAAAAAAGTAGAAAATCTCATTTTTTTTTCAAAATTTTCGGTCTTTTTCCGTTTATAGCGCAAAAAATAAAAACTGCAGAGGTGATCAAATACCATCAAAAGAAAGCTATTTGTGGGAAGAAAAGGACGCAAATTTCGTTTGGGTACAGCATTGCATGACCGCGCAATTAGCAGTTAAAGCGACGCAGTGCCGAATTGTAAAAAGTGCTTTGGTCAGGAAGGGGGTAAAACCTTCCGGGGCTGAAGTGGTTAAACAGAGCATCTGAATAGGGATTTAAAGTGGTGTCCCACAAAAAAAAAAAAAAAATTTAGAAAATCTTTACTCACCTCTAAATGCCTATTGCTAGGGGGTCCCTCGTAGTCTGCCTCCTTCAGTACCTGGGCTGGTGACATCACTTCCCCTCGGCACAGGAAGGCCTCAGCTCTGCCCCCTCCCTCTTGTCAGTCATATAGGACACGTGACAGGTGCCATGATATCATGGCGCACAGCACTGCTCACGCATTTGCAGTGGGTGGCCGGCTGTGAAGCCACAGCCGAGCGCCCACAGTTGCAATGCTGGCACCGCCAGAGGGGGAGATGAGTGGGGCTCCCGATCCCCCGCATCGCTGGACCCTGAGACAGGCAAGTGTCCGATTATTAAAAGTCAGCAGCTGCAGTATTTGTAGCTGCTGACTTAATTCTTTTAGTGGGAACTCCTCTTTAAGCGACTTTGAACATGACACAGTTGCTGGTGCCAGACAGGCTGGTCTGAGTATTTCAAAACTGCCGATCTGGAATTTTCATGCACAATCTCTAGGTTTTACAGAGAATGGTCGGGGGGGGGGGGGGGGGGGGGGATCCAGCAAGCAGCAGTTCTGTTGACAAAAATGCCTTGATGTCAGGAGAATGGGCAGACGGTTTGGGATGAGATGATAGAAAGGCAACCGCAACTCAAACCACTCGTTACAACCCAGGTACGCAGAATGCCATCTCTGAACACAACACATTGAACCTTGAAGCAGATGGGCTACAGCAGCAGATGACCACATTGGGTGCCACTCCTGTCAGCTAACAGGAAACTGGGGCTACAAGTCACAGGCTCCCCAAAACTTGGACAAGAGATTGGAAAAGGTTACCTGGTCAGATGTAGGGGTCAGAATTTGTCATTAAAGCATGGATACATCCGGCCTTGCATCAATGGTTCAGGCTGGGTGGTGTAATGGTGTGGGGGATATTTTCTTGGCACACTTTGGGCCCCTTAGTACCAATTGATAATCATTTAAATGCCACGGCCTTTTGAGTATTCTTGCTGACCATGTCCATACCTTTACAACTAGGGTATACCCATCTTCTGATGGCTTATTCCAGCAGGATAATGCACCATGCCACAAAGCTCAAATATCAAACTGGTTTCTTGAACATGACAATGAGTTCACTGTAGTCCATAGCCACCAGATCTTAATCCAATAGAGCACCCTTGGGATGTAGTGGAACGAGAGGTTTGATCATGGATGTGCAGACGACAAGTCTGCAGCAACTGCATGATGCCAATATGGACCAAAAGCTGAGAGAAAAAAAAAAAAAGTTTAATACCTTGTTGAATCTATGTCATGAAGAATTAAGGTGGTGCAACCTGGTACCAGCAAGGTGCATCTAATAAACTAGCTGGTGAGTGTATAATTAGTCTTCAAACCTTGTTCTGACACCATTCTACAGTTTGGCAAAACTAGCTGCCATAAATGTCACTGGGACGTGCTGGAATAGACATTTCTAAGAGAAAGCCAAATTGCAGCCTGTATGACAGCTGTAGTTATCCTGCATAAATCATAAAATGAAATGATGTCATTTTAACAGGTTTAAGCTAATCTTTTGCAACGACGCACTAAAATACCATTCTGTAAATAGTTCATCCTGCAGAACTGCAAAGCCTCCCTAGATATCACCATGACCTACATCTGCATTCCCTACCAAAGGTTTCAAACATTCCTAAAGAAGATGACATTCATTCAATGCTGTTCTTATCCACAAGATGGTCTGCTGCTTAAGCAAATACCAAAGGCAGTCATTTCCACAGACTAGCATGAATAAAACCATTCAGAAAATAAACCCAGTGTATGGATTCTCACTGCCTTACTATTCAGTTTACATTCATTTTTCTGCCCAGCCCAATGCCATCCTACACCTGAGTTTAAGGATTTGCAAACAGCAGAAAAACTCAAGGCTACAATTCTGCCAAAAGGTGCTGCAAAGTGATATTTTCACTCCTTTAAAATTAGACATTTCAAAAATTCTGTTATCACTTATGATCAGGTAAAAAAAAAATAAATAAAAAAAAAATAAATTTAAACCAATATCAGGCTAGGCTGCAACATAAATTGGAAAAAGGTGAAGGGTCGGAATACTTTATGAATGCACAGTATGTGTTGGTGAGAATGTGTGTAGTTGTAAATAAATCTAAATCTTTTGTTGGCAAGATGTCCCATGCTGTTCCAATATTCTTAGAGACCTGCTGCAAAATTTTGGATCCTACAGCTGTCAAGACATGTATACATTACTCCATTTGAAAACATTCAGCTATGTTATTCTGAACACAAGACTATAGTCCTCGAAAGAACCGCGATGATATAAGAACTAAAAATAGGCAAGCTGGAAGTAACATCAATATTAGTCCAACAGCTGGTAACAGGAACCCCAGCCATGTCCAGAAGTAGCCTTTACTTCTGGCTATTCTTGTTTATGCAAAGTACACAGAGTGATCCGAAGGGCACTTTGTGAAGCCATTCCTTGCCACCTGGCAGGCCTTCCTCATAACACAATTTCTACCTCACACCGTTTAGTTTCCCCAGAGGGGACAGCGCTTTACTTTTTTTATTTAGACTAATAAGCTGTCAGGTTAGTAAAACAGTGCTATTGGAACTGGTTCAGTTTGTAGTGTAAATAGATTTGCAAAACTATGGGATAAAAAGAATATTCCTGAACTTTGTTTTATCTCATGGTTACTGTGAAATTGAATGCAAAAATTTAAATATTGCAGAATACACAGCCTCAAGCTACATAAGCAAGGTCCACTTCATGCTGAATAAACTAAATTAAGGCATCTTAAAAATAGAAGACTTTAGATCTCAAAAAAAAAAAAAAAAAAAAAAAAAAAAAAAAAACACACCCCACAAACACCCTACAGAGTTACGTACTGGTAACATCTTTTTCCAGGACAGCCACCTTGTCACAAGAAACACCGCCTTAGCTTCCTGCCCCACTGGACCCTCAGTCTTCTAATGCCTCATTTCCACTTTCTGGATCGGTATGTTACACTATTTTGAGCATTTCCATTATGAAAGCGGCCCATAGAACTGAACTGCACCATTCAGGGTCCAGCTCCCCCCCCCCTCAGTGCTGCTATATGGAACTGCTACCCACTTAGCTAGTGGGCAGCCTCCTTATTGCAAGGACATTTTTTGGGATGTATCGGTGCTGTCCTGAAAAAAAAAAAAAAAAAAAAAAAAAAAAAAAAAAAAGTTACCGGTATGCAACCGATTTTCCCTAAACTTTAAGGACTGCCACCTTTGAGGGGATAAAAGTGAGTGCTTAACCCTAGGTGGTCCCACTTGTAGGACCCCCCCCAAAGGTCCGATCGACAAGTCCAACCTGTAGTGTTTAGCAAAGGTGCTACGGCCTTTCAACATCCAACTTATGTTTACCCACAGGATTTGAACTGAAAGTTGGCAAAATAATTTCTTGGCCTCCGAAACTGAGGCTACTTTTTTTTTTTTTTTTTTTTTTTTTTTTTTTTTTTAAAAACCCACACAAAACACCTGGTATGGAAATATTTGTAGGAAAAAGGGGGCCTTGATCGGGAATGCCCTCTGCGTACTAGCTGTTGAAAAAGGTCTCCAGTAGATGAAGCGGGTTCCCCCCCCCCTTTTCCTGCTACTTAGCAGGGCCACCACCCCATTCGAGAAGCTCTTGTCTTTAGCAATTCCTCCTCGGAAGCCATGTAGGGAGAATCCACCGCTCCACCTGGGGACAGGAGAATAGCCTGAGATGAAAGTCTTCCCGGATTGGCAGTAGTATCCAGGAAGGTTCCACGCCAGAACGTACCGGCTTGGGAACTACAGCCTCCTGAGCCAGTGCAGTGTACTGAGAATAGGGGGACGCACACCTTCCCTGGTTATACCGTCAGCCTGGGAAACTTGACAGCTTTCCACCATGGGAATGTGCAGATAAGTGTCCCTCAGGTCTGTGTCTGCCATTAAGCAGTTTGGAGGGGGCAGTGTCTATATGGAGCCTTCTGTAAGTTATTCTGTTCCCCCAGACCCTGAGTCAGGAGTTAACAGAGGAAGAACCAACCTTTTCTATGAAGTGGCATGTTTGGGGTGCGAACCCAGAAACTCAGTGCTGGTAGGCAGAAATGCTAACCCATTAGCCACTGTTCTGCCACTTATCCCTCTGGTCATGGAGTGATAATAGCTTCAACTCCTGGATTCCCAGGATGGCACAGATGACCCCGACCCCCCCCCCCCCCGAGATCCTCCACCTCCAAGGGAAAGGCTTGTAGCGAGAGGGTTTAAAAGGACTCACTGTCCAACCCCTCCATCTCCACCTGGGAACCAGAAGAAGCGCTAACTGGCTCCTGTACCTCCCCTCCTTGATGGCTTCCACAACCACCCTTTTAAAAAAAAAAAAAAAAAAAAAAACAAAAACATACTGATGTGGCATTGGTAACTAGGCCCCATTTTCAGGATATTCTGCCCCAAAGCAGGTGA
This sequence comes from Aquarana catesbeiana, assembly GCF_042186555.1. Taxonomy (NCBI): domain Eukaryota; kingdom Metazoa; phylum Chordata; class Amphibia; order Anura; family Ranidae; genus Aquarana; species Aquarana catesbeiana. Next base: position 165,452,162 of record NC_133327.1, on the reverse strand, counting down.
TATCCTGTCTGAGACTGAACCTATAGTTTGAGTGCTAGTCTGGAGTGCCAGCCACTAAGCCACTGTTGAAACATTTAGGATTTTTCAGGGAGGGTAGTAAGGCTGATGCTTCTGTGCAGTTTGGCAAGCTGGAGATTACCGGCCAGAGGGTGGGCTGGCAAATTCAAGCCGGTGACCCCTCCTTACCATCCCAAGAAAGATTGGGAGGAGACCACTACCCGCTATGGGAGGAAGGCCCCCCCAGTCTTCCTTTCGACCATTCGGAAGGACCCCCCCCCTTTTGGCCCGCCTTTCTGACCAAGACCTTGGACCCCAAATTCTCTGAAAGCAAGACTTATTTCTTGCTTCCCCATACTACGCCAGATGGAAGAGGACACCCAGCCGTCCAATCTAAATGGTTTCCAGACCATGACCTAACCAAAACAAGCCCCCATAAGAATCCAGCAGAGCTTAGCCTTGGACACACTGTCCTACTGCCAAGATTTAACTGAGATGACTAGGGCTGAGGATCTGGCAGACATATGCAGTGAATCAGACGAGGCATCTGCACTATATGCCACCCCCTGCAAGAGTATGGGAAATGACAACAAGATTGTGTCTGTCCCTGCCCCCACATGCACCCCAAAGTAGAGTCCCACCAGATGTCCTTCAAGAGCGGATCCATCCTCTTGTCCATGGGATCTCCCAGGTAAGGTCTGTATGCCTGGAAACCTGTGTCCAGTCTTGGTACCCTACCGACTGATGTCCTCCGTGAAAGGAAAAACCTAGGCTTCAGGGCCCTTGAAAGGGTTTCCTCCCCAGATCTTGCCAATTGTTGATGGCGTCCACTAGACCTTCCTGGGCCGGGAACAACTTATTCCCCCCCCAGCCCTGCTACATCTGGTCAAGAAGCAATATTAGCTTCTCCTTGATTCCCAGGGTGGTACAGATGTCTCCCAAGAGATCCTCCCTCAAGGGAAAGCTTGTAGCGAGAGGGCTCACCACCCAACCCCTCTCACCAAGACTCCACCTGGGAGCCTGAAGCATTAACTGGCTCCTCCAATTGTCACTAGTGCCCCCCCCCCCCCCCCATGCCCCTCTATTAGTGGAGGATAAGACCGGCAGGCAGGTGCAATACTCAGCTGACGGGGGCCAGCCTGGGGCTGAACAAAAAAAACAAAAAAACAAAACAAAAATGCAGCATGCTGGGCACCGCAGTCCTCCAGGTCACTTTTAAAACCAAATGCAAAGCCATACTCCTAAGTGGAGTGTCACCAGGAGTGTCCTTAGTACCAACCACCACCAATGTCCCAGTACCACCTCCCAGCTACCAGGCAGGGTTTATACCCAAGGAACTATCGGGTGAAAGTGAATACACCCCAGGCTTCCTCACCTTAGCTGGTGCTGGCATTACCAGGAGTAGTCAGGTCCGCCTCTGCCCAGGACATTTCCCACTGAGGATCGTGGTGGTCCCGCCTTCCTGACATTTAAAGTGTTTGCCGGCTCGCACCAGCCAGAGCCTAGCCCTCAAACCGTGGCTGGAACCAAAAGCCGTGTCCCCCGGCAGAAGTGCACACCCCCACCAGATGTGACATCACTATGCCCTCAGGTCCAGCTTCGAGCTCCCTCACTGGCCACACAACGTGGGGAGGAAGGGTGCAACTCCAATGCCCCCCCTGGACAGAACGAGCAGGGCCCCCGAAGCTTCTTCCCCCACCCCCAGGAGAAGCTAGGGTGGCTAAGCAGCAGACCCAACGGTACCTTCCCTAAGGCATTGCAAAAATAGATAGCGAGAGCTTTTCCCCACAGTAACCGCTTCAAACTCCCCAGTGATGTCTCCCAGTCAGGGAAAACCCTGAAACTGAGGGTCCAGTGGGGCAAGAGGGGCTTAAATCTTGAAGCCAAGACAGTTTCCTGTGGAGGGAGGAGCCGAGGTCTCAAAGGTGGCTGTCCTGAAAGACATTAGGGAAAAAACCCACACTTAAGTCTACTTTTGGTTGCCAAACCACAAAAACAAACCCCTTTCAAGCTGAAAAGGCCATTAGAGTAATACCCACAGAAGTCCAGGCAACTGGACTTTAAGCAATTATAAGATGCCAAATTGCTCTAATTTCCAATAACCCTGTTCAAATAGTAAAGCAAGAGAGGGAAGCTATTACAGCAAAGAGATTTGCCAAGCCTGGATTTTACAAAATCTGACATTCATAAGACCATACCAAACAATATTTCTCAAGTTAATTATGTGTGGAAGTCAATTTCTAGATATTGGCATATGACATTTTCTGCATATCATAGCTTGGTTTCAAAGGAAAGGCATGCAAGTGTTACATTCCTGCTGTAAAGACACATGACAGCAGTGCCTGTACCACCTGACCAGAAGCAGTTCTGTATGAATCACATTCAAGGACACTTGCAGCGTCTTCTAGCTAAGCAAGCATCCAAAACATGCTCCTGGATTATACTCCAGTTATTACCATGTCAACAACAGTGCCTCAATGAGGCCCTGGTACAAGTCTATCGCAACTGAATGAAATCCCATCCTGATGCCTTTGCATAGATAGGAATGCTACTCAGGTCTCTCCAAGAACACCACTATTCATAGATGCCAAAGACATAGTACTATAAAATTAGGAGGGGCAGAGGTATACCCATGTAGAGTTCATTGGACAAAACACCAAACTAACTGCTCAGGTGGCATGCGGATGACACATTTTAGACAATCAATACAATTAGTGCAAAGGATAGTTGCTGTTAAAGCATACAATTAGATTGGTAAAGGATGAGCGATTGCTACCATTATGTGGCTTGTTATTAGGCCTATGCAAAGAACCATTTTATTTTCATCAATGGCATGTCAAGTTTTGATACAGTACACATGCAGCCATTAGAGATAACCATACACTGCTAGAATTTTAGCTGATTCCTAACTGCAGCTAAATTTCATCTAGTAGGTGACCCTGTTGGCCCCCTCAAACCAGACATTCAACTGTAAAATCCAATCAGATGCAGGAAGTTCAGGTATTCCGACAGACAATAGCCCAGCAGGTTTATTAAAAAAAAAAAAAAAAAAAAAAAAAAAAAAAAAAAGAAGTTACTTACTGGTAACGTTCTTTCCCGGAGTCTTTCAGGACAGCCACCTGAGAGCTTGGCTCCTCCCTTCTGTTTGGAAACACCTGCACCAGCTTGTATAAATTTCCTCCTCCCCTGCTGGCTCCTCAGTTCTTTAAAGAGCACCTCCAGTCCACCGGGGAGACAAGAATATATGATAAACACAATTCATTATATCACATTTCCTGTAAGGAAATCTCTATGTCTTGATACACAATTGGATGGGTACCCGGCTGTCCTGAAAGACTCCGGGAAAGAACGTTACCAGTAAGTAGCTTCGTTTTTCCCCTAATCGTCTTTCAGGACAGCCACCTGAGAGGATAAACGAGCACTTACCCCTAGGGCGGGACCACGGCTTGTAAGACCTTGCGTCCAAAGGTCTGATCTTTAGCCGCCCAAAGATCCACTGTATAGTGTCTTACAAAGGTGGCAAAGCTGGACCAAGTTGCCGCTTTACAAATCTGTTCCCGCGTTGCTCCAACTCTCTGCTTGTGACGCAGCCATTGCCCTGGTGGAGTGTGCCCTGATACCCTCTGGGACCTGCATACCTCCTAACCTATAAGCCTGTTCAATGGCTTCTTTTAGCCATCTGGCTATGGTACGTCTTGTGGCCTTTTGCCCTTTCCTTGCTCCAGAAATCAAAAATTAAATAAGGAGTCCGTCTTCCTAATATCTTTGGTTGCTTTAAGTAATGCAAAACACATCTCCTTACATCTAAACTATGGAACTTTACTTGTTCCTTAGAAGGATTTGGGCAAAATGATGGCAACACAATCTCCTGGCCTCTGTGGAATTTCGAGGCCACCTTAGGGAGAAATGCTGGATCCATTCTAAAAATGTGATCCGGAAAAAAAAAAAAAAAAAAAAAAAAAAAAAAAAAAAAGGGAGGCCTGATTGATCGGGCCTCCATCTCACAGACACTTTTAGCCATAGTAATTGCCACCAAAAAAACGGCTTTAAAAAGTCAGCATCTTCAGGTTGCAATTATCCAGTGGCTCAAAGGGGTGAGCTGTCATAGTTCGCAGCACTAATGACAGATCCCACTTTGGAAAAACTGTACCCTGTATCAGTCTTTGTCTGCTCAGTGAGCTAAAGAGTCTGATTACCCACGGATCAGATGCTAATCTCTTCTCCAGGTAAACAGAAAGTGCTGACACTTGACTTTTAAGCGTGCTAAGACTTAGTCCTTAGTCTATCCCGTCCTGTAGAAACTCCAGGACTGCCACTGAGCCTTGTGTATTGAATTTGTCTATACACCATCTGTTGAAACACCTCCATACTTTTTGGTAGATGTTCCGTGTCTCCATCTTCCTGCTTTTCAGCATTGTGTCTATTAGACAGTCTGAGAACCCTTTCGCTTCTAGCAACTGCTCCTCAGACACCATGCGGCCAAGTTCCATCTTTCCACTTGGGGGCAGTGTACTGGTCCCTGGGAGAGTAGATCTTCCTGGATCAGTAAAAATCAGAGGGGTTCTACCACGAGTTCTGAGCATAGAGAACCACGGTCTCCTGGGCCAATAGGGCACTATGAGAATTAGCGTTGTATTCTCCGTACATAATCTTATTAGCCCTGGTAGAAGAATGGCATAGCATTTGCTGAATGCCCATGCTTGTGCCAGCGCATCTACCCCGAGCGCTCCGTCCTCTCTTCCCAGGGAGAAGAACGCTCTGACTCTCCTGTTTTCCTTTGAGGCAAACAAGTCCACCTGAGGTGTTCCCCACTTGTGAGCAATCTGCTCGAATACCTCCTGGTTTAGCGCCCAATCGCCTTCTCACCTTTTTTCCTGCTGAGGAAATCTGCCACTTTGTTTAAATCCCCCTTCAAGTGGATTGCTGACAAGGAGAGTTGGTTTCTTTCTCCCCACTTCAAGATTTCCTCTGCTAAGGTCCACAGGGCTCCGCTTCTTGTTCCTCCCTGTTTATATAGGCGATCACTGACATTGTCGGACCTGACCTGTAAATGCTGACCTTTGAACTCTGACTGGAAGGCTTGAAGTGCATACCATACTGCTCTTAATTCCTTCCAGTTGGATGATCTCCTCTTTTCCCCAAGTCCCTTGTGCTGAGTGCTTAAATGCACTCCCCACCCTACACCACTTGCATCTGTGGTTAGGATTCGGGAAATGGGTAGATTCCACAGCCGTCCCTTGTTCATGTTCTCTATTGTCCACCATAAGGTTCCTTTCACCCTTGCTGATAAAAGAACCTTTGTGTCTAAGGACTCCTGCTTATGATCCCACATTTTTAAACAGGAACACCTGCAGTGGCTGAAAATGCAGGCCTGCCCATTGGACCGCTGGAATCGCAGATGTCAGCAATCCCAGTGTTCACATTATCTGCCTTATGGCACACAGTATATTGGCTTGTAATAAGCTTACTTCCTTCTGGATTTTCCCTATTTTTTCTTCGGGCAGAAACAGTCTTTGTTGCGCTGAATCTATGACATACCCCAAGTATACTATTTGCTGACTGGGTTGTAAATTGGATTTTTCCAAATTTACCAGCGACCCAGACTTTCTAAGAACGTGTGTGTAGCTGAGGTTTTCTAGTAACTTCCGGGACAACTCTGCAAACAGGAGAAGGTCACCCAAGTAAGCTATGATAGATATGCCTTTGACCCATAATGGTGCCAGAGCTTCGGCCAGAATCTTGGTAAAAATTCTGGGCAATGAGGAGAGGCTGAAGGGTAGAGCCTGAAATTGAAGGTGCCTGGTTCCTTTTCCCGTCTCCATCGAAAACCTCAAAAATTTGACACTCCTGCTGTATCGGGATGTGCAGGTATGCGTCCTTTAGGTCTAGGGAGACCATATAACAGTTTGGGGGCAGAAGGGCCCTTACTGAATATATGGACTCCATTCTGAACCTTTTGTAGGTTATGGATAAATTTAAAGGTTTGAGGTTGAGGATGGGTCTGACCTTCCCTGAAGTTTTCTGAACTCCGAATATGTTGGAGTAGAAACCCTGCCCTCTCTCCCCTTGGTACTTTGATGATCACCTTTTGTTGCTGGAGCTCCTCTAAGGATCTCAATCCTCTGGCCTTCTTGTTTTTTGGGGGTTTGGTGATGTATAATCTGTTTGGGGGTGCTTTCGAGAACTCCAAACAATATCCCTCCTTTATCGTTCTCAGAATGAATTTGTTGGAAGATATCTCTTCCCATTGCGGGAGGAAGGCCCCCGGTCTTCCCCCCACTGCGACTATTGTGTCATTTCTTTTGGGTTTGCTCAGGAGGACGGAAAATCGCCCCCCCCCCCCCTTTGCCTTTCCCTCTCTGAACCCAAGGTTTCCTCTGGGTTTCCATTTTGGGAGCTGTAAATCGGGGTCTTGTATTCCCTCTTTGCCTCTTTATTTTGTTGTGGATGTTTCCAATTTGCCTTACGTTTTAGTGGAAACGCCTTCTTTTTATCTGCCGTTCAGTCCAGCACCTTCTCTAAGCCTGGTCCGAATAGCAGATCCCCTGTAAAAGGAATTCCAGAGCTTGGCTTTGGACGCGCAGTCACCCTGCCATGTCTTAAACCATAATGCTCTTCTAGTGGAATTGGCTAGGGCGGAGGACCTGGCTGCCATTCGCACCAATTCTGCGGATGTGTCTGCGATATAAGCAAGACCTCGCAGCAGCGTGGGAAATGAGTTTAGGATCTGCTCTTTCGCAGTACCTGCCTCAATGTGAGCCTGTAATTGGTTTAACCAGAACTCTACATTCCTAGCTACCACCGTGACCGCCATTGCTGGCTTCAGGCTACCCATGGTTGAGTCCCATGACATCTTTAACAGGGAGTCCATCCTTTTATCCATTGGCTCAGACAAAACCCCCCATGTCCTCAAAGGCCAAGTCCGTGTGCCTCGACACTTGCGAGAAGGCCGCATCTAATTTTGGAATCTTGTTCCATACTGATGCTGGGTCCTCCGAGAAGGGAAATCGCCTTTTTAAGGCTTTAGAAAAAAAAATGGCTTCCTTTCAGGTTCCTGCCACTCTTTTAAATAGCCTCTATAAGGACCTCATGAACAGGAAAATTTTCCTGTTCCCCTAGGCCCTCATACATCTGATCATGTAGTGACAATGTCTTTTTCTCCGTTGGTATACCTAGCGTGGTATAGATGGCCCCTAACAGTTGATCTACCTCATCTAATGAGAGTTTGTATCGGGATGGCTTCCTGGAATCCCCATCCAGGGCTTCCCCCTCAGACTCTTGGGAGCCAGATGTTGCACTGTCCGGCTCCTCTTCCACCTCCTCTCTAGGGGCTACTGAAGAGCCTGCACTCGTGGAGGGTATTGCCTGTGTTTTTGGTAACAGTGTTGTCAGAGGAGCAGTCTGAAGCTGTGGCATTTGGAATCCCTCAAAAAGGGTCCTGAAGGATTTGAAGGTATTATACAATTCCTTAACTGATGCCGCTAGCTCACCCTGCTCTGAAGAGTGTTCCTGTACTAGCTTACTAATACACTTTGCATAATGCCTTTTCCCAGGTATCTAAGGGTAACTTTACAGGAAGGACACCTTTTTTGAAACATGAGACCCTGGTTTTTCTGTTTTCTGAAAAGACATAAGACAAAAGACAAAACCCCATACCATTAATACACAGTACCCTTCACCCGCACATTTGCAGAAGTGCAACACTTTCATTCAGGCTTGCCTCACCAGGGGCCCTATGAAACCACCCTCTGACACATGAGGGTCTTTAACCTACTCCCCGCCCCCCCCCCTCTCTTAGCCCTATTGATTGATTGATGGGGGGGGCGGGGCGGTTGAGGCCAGGGGAGCTCCACCCTAGGTTCCCCTTACCTTCACATGGCTGGAGCTGGTCTCTGCTGGAGCAGTGCGGTCTAGGTCCTCTGCATCCGCCATCGTCGTGTCACCTCCGGAGCCTGTGCTGTCTCTACAGCTTGTCTGGCTCCTCTCCAGCCCATGCCTGGCTCCTGGCATCCCCTATCATGCCTTTCAAACACAAGAAACATCTTCCTGGGTCCTTAATTGAGTCTATGTAAAACCATGGTACCTTGCCAGAGAATAAAATAGAGACCCCCCCTCAACTTTGCTGAGTGATTGGTGGAGTGGTATACTGCTGTCATCCCTAAAGTTTGTCTCCTGTATAAAAGCAATATCGGACATGAGATGTTGTAAGTCATAGGAGCATCCTCTTTGGCATGTTTAGCCCCTTAGCCTTAACCAAGGTCACATTGAGAACCTCCATTCCAGGGTCTCAGGTAAAAGGTAGGGGCTTAAAATGAGGAGAGGGAACCAAGAGGCACCCCACAGCCAGGTGGTCTGCCCCCAGCATATTAGCCCATTATAGACCAACAGTACAGAACAATGCAAGACTACAGTCTTCTACAGCCTAAAGATAACCTACAAGTAATCATAAGGATATGAGAACCCCTCCCCCCACCTATAACCCCTCCCATCTCCAGAGAACAAATATGGGGCCAGTCTTAATAGGATTATCTCTAAAATACCTTCTGTCAACCAAAAGGGGCAAAACTTAATGCTACCATAAAATGATAGTAAAGGCCCCTTTTAAATGCCCCACATTTTTTTTTTTAGTCGTGGGGGGGGGGGGGGGGGGTGGGTGTCTCTTCCCTTCATGAGTTCCTGGTTCCCACCTCTCCTAATTCAAAACCACCTCTCCCACTACCTTTACCCCAACCCCCTTCCCCTCCCCAATTCTGGAGGCCTGGAGAGCGGTAGCCTAAACTGACCCCACCCACCGATAGAGATAGATGCTCAATAGTGATTTCCCTCCTCCCTTCATTTCCTTATCCCCTCCTCTCCCCCCCCTTCCCCATTTCTATGAACCTCTATGTATTCCTCCCTTCTATTGGGGGGGGAGCCAGAAGAGGGAATTTTTTGTCTTAACAGGCATCCCACCCAACAGGGGGGGGTCCTCCCAGACTATCCTGGTACACCTACTCAGTTCATTCCACTGTTCAATCCTTCAAGACTGTTCCAAATTTTCTTAAATAAAATTGATCCAACTGATCAGATTTCTAAGGCTGGGGGACATAAAAAAAAAAAAAAAAAAAAGAAGTGTAGCATAGTATCTATCCTCTTAGGACTTTCAGTCTCCAGTCTGACCTTCTGCTCCAGATTCTTGCCGTACTTCTGCGGTCAGGGGGTTTTCAGTTAACCTGAGAGATCTCCTCCTCCCCCCTCACTGTCTCATCATATTGCTCTACCCCCCAAAAACAAAAACAGGGCAGGAAGCTCTGACAGCTGAGATAATGGTAAAGAAAGGAGCATCTTTCTCCCTAAGAATATAGGGTATCCCCATCAGTATGAGCCCCAGTGAGCCCGATTTTCTCCAGAAGCAGGCACAATTGCACCCTTTGGTGAAGAGTAGCCCAAGATAGATCTGGGAGGATTTTGACCAGTGCTCCCTCAGTTTACCAGGCCCACCTCCCAGGCTTTATGATTTATTAGTTTTGTGAGCATATCGATGCAAACATCAAATCACATCTCTGGGTCTAGTTGAATCTGTGGACTGTGGCCCTGGGGCTCTATGTAGTTATCAAACTATATCACGGGGGTGCCATTGAAATTCCTAATTTCTGACATACGTTCAGCACCACTGTAGGAAGTGCTTCCTCCCCTATGTCCTCTGGGATGCCTCTAAACTTCAAATTACATTGGCTCCGATCTTCAATTTCCTCTAATCTAAGTTGTATCGAGGAAGTATGGGCCATCTGGGAGATCTGTTCTTTCCAATTTAGCTATCCATTCTTCTAACCTTACCATAGCCATCTCCTCTGTGGTACATCTATTCGCCACCACTTGTATCTCCGTCCAGACCAGCTGTAGCTCCCTGTGGTGCCCTTCCTCCAGCCGGGTCACCATCGCACTGCGTCAGCAATGCCTGGAAGATCACCCTTAGATCTAAGTCCCCCAGCTCCAAGCCTGCCTTGCTCCGCCGCTTTGGTGTTGACCCGCTCTGTTCCTCTTCCGGTATTTCAGACACCTACAGCCAGAGGAAAGCTTATGCAAGGTGCCGCCATTGGGATCTCTGTACAGTCTCCCTCTTACCTCCAATGCTGATGCCTGGGCTATTGCTATATGTGCACGTGATAGAGATATAGATAGAGATATAGATATATATATAGATATATATATAGATATATATATAGATATATATATAGATATATATATAGATATATATATAGATATATATATAGATATATATATATATATATATATATATATATATATATATCTATATATCTATATATCTATATATATATATATATATATATATATATATATATATATATATATAATCTATCTATCTATATATATATAATCTATCTATCTGTGTGGGGCTTTTCTGTGCAGGATTGAGTTTTTCTTCCTTACACAGTTTATTCCGTATCCTATGCATCTGCTGTCTTAGCGGCATAGTAGCTGTATCAAGCAGCCTTCAAAGCTTGATTCACTGGAGGGATGGCTGGCGCTCTGCTAGCGCGACTACTCCGCCATCACCAGACCACGCCCCTCCGCCTTCCACACCAGAACATACTGGCTTGGGAACCACAGCGTTGCAATGAGAATAGGGGACATAGCCTAGGTTTGAAGAGAATAGGAGCCGGTCACCCAGATAGACAATTATTGAAATGCCCCTGAGTCACACACCTTCCCTGGTTCTACCGTCAGCCTTGGAAACTTGACAGATCTGCACATTCCCATGGTGGAGAGAAGTGTCCCCCTCAGGTCTGATTGCCATTAAGCAAATTTCTTGAAAGCACATGGCCAGTAGAATAAAAAATTGACAGTTACTTACCGGTAACTGTTTTTCTAGGATATCTTCCAGGATGGCACACCTGAGATGAGAGGCTCCTCCCTACAGGAAACACAATAGCCGTTTTAAGTCCACACCCTTCCCCTTGATCCTCAGTTTGTAGAGAAGTAACTCCTGAACCTGGTTCACAAGGGAAATCACTCCTTATAGGTACTCACCTTCAAGTGTTCTACCATTTTCCCTCCTCCAACGGGCGGGAAGTAGGCCTGCCGTCCTGGAAGATATCCTAGAAAAACAGTTACCGGTAAGTAACTGTCAATTTTCTCTTAGTCATCTTCCAGGACAGCACACCTGAGAGGATAATCAAGTACCTCAGGCCTACCTTAGGGTGGGACCACTGCAAGACCCTCTTGGCGGACCTTGGTTCTGCAGTGAGTTTTACCTCCACTCCATATGCTTGATGAAGGTATTATAGCTGGATCATGCGGCTGGTCTGCAGGTCTACTCCACCGATGTCCCTGCCTTCTCTGCTTCGGATGCAGGACCTAGGTGGAGTGGGCTCTTAAAGATTGAATCAGAAAATATGTTAAACTTGTAGGTTAGCAATGTTGCCTGTCACACATCTAACAACCATGGCCTATTGTGCCTGTAGGTGCTACTTAGAACCCCTAAAGATTAATCAGAGACCTGTGTTGTAAGACAAGGACACTCATTGATCACTAAGAGGGCCTGTCTTAACACTACCCTGTTCAGGGAATTAAAACTGCAAAAAAAAGTGGGCCCCTAACAGACAACTTTTTTGTTCATTTTTCTTTACATCAAAGACTAAAGGAAAGCCTACTTAAGGGTAATAGATTAACCAAGGCTTGATCCCTGGGTTTAAGGCATGCCCACTCTGTGGCTTTACTTACGCCTGAGTGCCTACTTCAGGAGAATAAAGTTCATAGCAGGAGTATAACACTTATACTGCTACATCTAGTTCTGCTAGAAGGGTGAAATGAAGGCCATGCACCGAGCCGTAACCTATTCGGTCGGGTATACATCTTTATACTTCATCTTCAGGTCATAATACTCCTCTGAACAGAACTTCCCAAGTTCTTACTAAGCAGGGTGATTCTTTATTGCCTTCCTCCAGTGTCCTATAACCCTACTGGGCTTCAACCCTAGGAAATGGTTCCAGCATTCCTGAATGTAAGGGGCTGAGGCTTTTTGACATGTGACTTCTGCAGCCAGAACTCCAGGCCCCTCCACGGAAAAGAGGGCTGAAATACAAAAAGGTGATACATGCATTATTAATATCAAATTAAAAAAAGATCATAGATTGTGGACCCAGCACAATAGATTTAGACAGAAAGGACACAAGCATAGACAATAATGTGTATCCGAGTGTGGCTAGCTAAACCAACATATCAAATATGGGAGAGACCCAAATCTGAACTTCAATGTAGACAAACAGTCCTCACAGTCTGGTTTTCTGATGTGTAGCCAATATGAAAAAACATTAAGACACACGCAAACCCTCAGCCTTGGTTCACAATGGGACGACTTGTCAGGCGGCCTAGTCACCTGACAAGTAGCGCCCTGTTCTGTGTAATGGAACCGTTCTAATCGGCGCGATGCAAGTCGCTCCGACTTAGAAAAAGGTTCCTGTACGACTTTGGGGGCGACTTGCATTGACTTCTATACAGAAGTCGTTTCGCAAGTCGCCGCTGAATCGTGTCCTGGGTCGCCTGAGGCAGTCGCGCTGCCTCATTATGAACCGACCCTAAATGCTGCATGTTTCTGAAGTGCAGCTAGCTAGGTCATAACTGAAAATTATATATATGACGGGAGTCCTGTTTACGGTGGAGTTTTACTGATGTACAACAAAACAGGGCCATAAATATAAGACAGAAAGACCCAAACTTCTATGTTGCGTAATTCTGACGAACCACCAAATACAGTTATAAGATCAATATGGCACACAAGACAATATCTTTTCTGTTATGCAGTTCTGTAGTGCAGTCACATAGAACCAACACAGAAAGGACCCAAGCAACCTGCAGCATTGTGTTTTTCTGAAGTGCAGTAAGGTAAGGGAATCTGAAACAGAAAGCACCAACAAGCTTCAATGTTGAGTATTTCTGCTGTGCAGCCACATAAAACAGACAGCCTTCCTAGCTGCGATCTTTCTGGTGTATTGCAAAGTAAGGCAATAACTCCATGATGTCTATTCTTGTTGTGTAGCAAAACCTCAACCAGAAGGGACAGATAAAACTTAGGGCTCCCACACCTGTGCGACCCAACCTGCAACCGCAAAAGAAAAGTCACACACTATGGCTTCCAATGGGAACCATTCGTGCAACTCCAGGTCGCAGCGCCACCAAGCAGACCCTACTTTCTGGATCCACAGACCTCAAGATTACACAGATGGCAGGTAACTTGCAATTTTCAGGTTGAACAAGCGAGGGGTCCCCAATGCTGTATCTCCCTGGAGGCGTGCAGCCAACAACCCCCTGCTGTGTATCCTTAAGAAGCAGCAAGGTAGAACAATGAGAAACAGAAAAGACATCGCTCACTGCTGTGCCTTTCTGATATGCAGCCGATAAAGGCAGTAAATATAGAACATACAGGACACAAACAATCTTCAATCTTTGTGTATGTCTGATGTGTAGTACTATACCAATACTGAGCAGAGACGCCACCACCCTCAATGTGTCTCCCTGCTGAGGCAGCAAAAACAAATCAGAAAAGGACAAGCAACCTCACTGTTGTGTCCCTTCTGATATGCAGCCAATAAGGCAGTAAATGTAAGACATAAAAAGGACAGACAACCTTCAATCTTGTATATATCTGATGTGCAACAATATAACAATCTGAATAGAGATAGCACATCCATATTGAAGGGATTTGGCATGTGACTCAACATGTCAAATCGCATGCCTAAAATCGGCAGCCTTTGTTAATAGCACGGTCAGCCCGACACCACTTTGCGGGGCTGCACCGATTACCAAAGGCAGTACCAAACTACCCCTGGCACAGGTTCAATTTGTATTTCCCAACAGTTCAGGACCATCAATCTTCACTACTGCCTTTCTAATAAGCAACCAATAAGGCAGTAATACAGGACACAAAAAACCCCAGACAGAACTCAATTTTGAGTAGGTCTGATGTGCAGCAATATAACAAATATGAGCAGAGGTGTCACAAGACTCAATGATGTGCATTTCCGCCATGCGGCACAAGACCAGAAAGTACAGACCACCTTCCCTGTTGTATTTTTCTGATCTGTAGCCAAATAAGGCAGTACCTTTAGGATATAAACAGACAACAACCAAGCTTCAGTGCATTTCTGATGTACAGCAATATACCCCTTATGAGCAGAAATGTCACATATCTCAATGTGTATTTCTGCTGTGCCACAAAACATCCCAGCAAGGACAAACCTTCACTACTGAGGTCTACTGGTGTGCAACCAAGGAGGATTCATGGTGTATCCCTTTATGAAATAACCAAACAAGCAATTTGATCCCTAGGCATAGCCTGGGCTGTAGATACTAACACTTCACCCCCAGTGAAGGAACAAATCCTAAAATGGTTGGACACCTTACTATAGTAGCTGTTGTCCTACCTTACCTCCGTAGACTGAGCAAACGCTGGCCAGCTCACTCACAGGTGGGGCTGATCAGAAACTAAAGTCTCAATGAGCCCAGCCCTAGAGACCAATTTAGGACAGCCTCTAGAAAAGGTGGTCACCAATTTAGCCTGGAGGAAAATAGCCACCTGCAGGCCTTAAACAAGCAATCATGTATCTATCTAGCTCTTGCATATGTTTGCACAGAAAATCCTTAAAGGATATAGGAAGCGATTTATGGTAAATCGCCTTTAGATCTGTCACTGAGTTGACTGTATCCCAAACCAACAAAAAGGTTTTTCTTACCTCCTGCACTAGAATAAAACCACAATGTAAAGGTGGAGTGGGAGGTTGGCGCTTATGACTTCAGATTCCTAGCAGCTGGGCTAATAGGGCCATATAACCTAGTGCACCTGCTGACCAGGAGAGCTTACTCCTGAATCCTTCAACCATTGCACAATCCATAAATTGTTCAGTGGTATACCTGGCCTGTAAGGAACTCTTTGTATCTACCAGGCCCCCCTCCTTCGCTCTATTCATCCCTACTGTCCCACAACCGGACATGTAGGGAGAGGCTGGCAACCTACTGTTGATAACCACAGTGTCTCTGCTGTAAGAGGGAGCTGTGGCTGGTGGTTTTAGCAGTAGCTTCTGGGCTATTTTGTTATGCAGACCCCAGGTCCTGCACGGTACCACTCAGTAAATACAGGGGGGAAGGGGAAGAAATGCCTTACCTACCTCTTTCCCATCTGAGGTGGTTTAGGCACACTCGCTCCTCTGCACCACTTGTCCACCATACAGCATCTCTGATGTAAGAGGGAGCTGTAGCTGGTGTTTTTAGCAGAAGCTTCTGGGCTATTTGAATCCAGAC